>NW_021604719.1:15160044-15244327 GCF_004785775.1 Grammomys surdaster | reverse complement strand
TTACCTATATAGGTGGAGACATGAGTCCCTCTCTTTGTGCTCTCAGGCTGGAGGTTTAAACTTTGGGAGCTCTGGTTGAAACTTTTGATAGTCCTTCTAGAAAGGACCAAAGCACCCACACTTTGGTCTTCCTTCTTCTTCTTGAGTTTCATGTGGTCTATATGTTGTGTCTTAGGTATTGTGAGCTTTTGGGGTAATATCCACTTATCAGTGAGTGCATACCATGTATGTTCTTTTGAGATTGGGTCACCTCACTCAGGATGATATTTTCCAGCTTCATCCATTTGCCTACGAATTTCACGAACTCATTGTTTTTAATAGCTGAGTAGTACTCCATTGTATAAATGTACCACATTTTCTGCATCCATTCTTCTGTTGAAGGGCATCTGGGTTCTTTCCAACTTCTGGTTATTATAAATAAGGCTGCTATGAACATAGTGGAGCATGTGTTCCTGTTGTATGTTGAAACATCTTTTGGGTATATGTCCAGGAGTGGTATAGTTGGGTCCTCAGGTAACACTATGTTCAATTTTCTGAGATACCGACAGACTGCTTTCCATAGTGGTTGTACCAGTTTACAATCCCACCAACAGTGGAGGAGTGTTCCTCTTACTTCACATCCTTGCCAACATCTGCTGTCACCTGTGCTTTTGATCTTAGCCACTCTGACTGGTGTGAGGTGGAATCTCAGTGTTGTTTTCATTTGCATTTCCCTGATGACTAGGGATGCTGAACACTTCTTTAGGTGCTTCTCAACCATTCGAGCTTCCTCAGTGGAGAATTCTTTGTTCAGCTCTGTGCTCCATTTTTTACTAGGGTTCTTTGATTGTCTAGAGTCTAATTTATTCAGTTCTTTGTATACCTTGGATATTAGCCCTTTATCAGATGTAGGGTTGGTGAAGATCTTTTCCCAATCTGTTGGTTGCCGCTTTGTCCTATTGACTGTGTCCTTTGCTTTACAGAAGCTTTGCAGTTTTACGAGGTCCCATTTGTCAATTCTTGGTCTTAGAGCACAAGCCATTGGTGTTCTGTTCAGGAACTTTTCTCCTGTGCCCATGTGTTCGAGGCTTTTCCCCAGTTTCTCTTCTATTAGTTTCAGTATAGCTGGTTTTATGTGGAGGTCCTTGATCCACTTGGAATTGAGCTTTGTAACAAGAATAATTTTGTGTCTTGGAGATATTTGATTTTTGTTCCTCTTAGAGTCTTTCCCCATGTCTAGGCCATATAAATATTTAATGTTGGATTTTCCTAATCATTTTAGTGTCTGCATGCTTCTCTGGTTTTGTAGATTCTGCTACTACAAGTATAATGCTACTCCAGACAGTATTGCAAACTTTCAAGGCAGCATCCTGACTAATTCTACCTCCTTCATTTCTTCTACTACGCTCCCTTAGAATTCTAAAGTGCCAACTTCAAATGAACATAATCTTTATGATTAGTGTTTTCTTTCATGCTACTGAAAAATAACTCTGAAATTTTGTGTATATATATTTATAATTGGTATAGGTATAAAAAAATCAATGTGTATATATGACTATATGCAGAGATGTACATATATGTCCTGATGATTTCTAATGCCTATCGTCCACTATAGTCCTATTTTTCCCAGTTTATTTTATAATCTGGTTTTACAGTTATTACTTTTACATTTCAAATATAAAGATATATGCATATATCTCTCATATATTTTATATTTTATTTAGGGCAGGCTTGCTCTCAAATGTTTATTATCTCTCTTCATCCTTCTTCATCAGTAAATATGTTTTTTAAAAAAAACTTTCAAATTAGGACATTGAAATGCAAATTAGAGAAACCTGACCAAATATTCTGGGCACCATTAACCTAATTGGTAAAATCCAAAAGTACTCAAAAACCCCATCTTAACTGTTTAAGGATGTGCAGCCATTTCAAGGTTAAATAAACCATGGCTTACAGCAGTTCCACATCATTAATTCCTAGAAGAAGACTCACGCATCTCAAACTCAGAGTCAGCAGCACAGCTACACCCACTCAGTCCCCTCTGACTCTTGCAGCATGTCATCCACATCACCATCACAGTCAGTTATTTCTTTCTCACAAAGTAGAAAAGGGTATCTTGTGCTGCGTTGATTGTGAAATCTCCTCCTGACTTGGCAAGAGTAGCCAGTGGGAGAATAAGCACTTTGGAGTCCTGGCCAACAGTCTGGGGAACAGCTTGACAATGTCCATGACAAGACCAGATGGGGCAATGCTGATGATATGGTGAGGTCTCCAAAAACAGTCAGCCACAGTGTTCAGACAACATGTGTGTGAAGCCAGAGCACTTATAAGAAAATGCACAAAACTGGAGCCATCACATGAAGCCAAATAAAACAGATCAGGGAAGACAAATAAGGTCTCGCATTTTCTCCTATTTAGAATCTATATATTTAGAACAAAACGGTAAGAAATGAGAAATGAACTCTTTATGGTAGGTGAGAGGATGAAACAGGTTGGTGGAGGGGTGAATATATTCAACGTTTATTATATACATGTACAAAAATGCCATAATAAACACGGTGTATCTCAAGTCTACCTAAAACTTTGTTTTTCACCTGTTCTCTGCCGGCCAAGAAGCACATATTTTGTTTTCTCTTACAAATCACTCTGCTAAAATGTTTTAAAGCATGTGCAAAATACTCGTGTTTCCAATGGCTACAGTTCAGATTATTGTGTAACATATGGACAACACTACTCTACTCTAAATAACAGTTTGAGATGAAACATCCCACCCACCGTCTCCTGGACCACCTAGCAGAGACGCTCAATACTGTTGTCATCCAAGATTTTTCTGCATATTTAAAAAAATGCTTCCTCTTTGAGTTGTCACATTGACTGAAGAGAAAGCATTATTGTCCAGGAAGTGCCAGGAACCATCTTCAGTTTAGTCTAATCCAGGGATCTGGCTACTTTCTTGTCTCAGCAGGAGGTGAACATTTAATACTCATTTGCATTCAAATTTACATATATTTTTAATATGAGCCCTTCACAGTTCTCTTCCTCTGGCTCTGGTTTATCCTGTTGCTTTTCTGTATCTGATGTGACTTTCCCCTGCAGTCTTTTATTAGTCCTTGCTAAGTTTATCAAATGCTTCTTTAAATTTTTCCATCTCACGGTAGGACATTTTAAGTTAATGTTCGTACCATTTTCCCAAACACAAAGTCCATGCTTGTTGCACGATATTTGATCACACTGTGAACCCCAAGATTGTTCTATCTATTGAAGAAAATAAAAACTGTTTCTGGTTGTGGTGTGGCTCAACCCTTAGCGCACACCTTTAATCCCAAATAATGAAGGTAAAGTTATTTGTAGAAGGAAGCACCCATATTTGAAAGCAATGTCTAATTCAGTGGCAGACAAAGTGATGAATCAGAGAAAGATTTGACAGACTAAGATATACCAAACTCTCACAAAAACAGAGACGAAAAAGAGCAACACAGAGAATCAGGAGGAAAAGGAGACAGTTTTACCAGAAGAGTTTTACAGAGACAAAGTTCGCTCTGTTGAAGAGAAAACAAACTAGATACAGGTGAAGACAGAATGAGCCAGAGAATTAGAAGGAGCCAGATGATCAGAATATATTACTAGAGTTACTTTGAGGCCAAGCAGAGCAGAAGGTCAGAGGCCGAGAGAGAAGCCAGATTGAATTAGTTAAATTGGAGCGTAGTTTTGAGCCAGAAAAGCTGAGTTGACCAGCCAGTTTCAGTTCAGAAAGAGCTAGAAAGAGTGAGCTTATTCAGCAATAAATCCTAGAGCCTGAAAATATTCTAGGCCTAGATAAAATTATTTGAGACTAGAAGCTTCCAGGACTAGGACTAGGTTAACAGACAGAGGCAGTAAACTCCGAGATGACAATTACATCAAGTAAATAAAAGATACATTCACACATGTTATCACCTTTAAACTTCAAAGCTACTAAAGGACATAGTTAATGTTTTAACATCTGTTAGAGACATGAAAAAAAGTAAGCAAATAAAGTGTTATGAGAATACACAACAGACCCAAAAGGTTAAACTGTGATTAGTGGTCATGTCTGTTACATGCCAAAAAAAAAGGTAGTCAGACATGCTAGAAGAGGTTTCTGAGAAGCTTCGAAGAGAGTCTGTTCAGTGGTTTAGCATATAATGTCCCCCGTGGCAGCCAAGTGCCTGGCACTCACTAATGGCGTGGTGGTTTTAACCGATCAGATGTAAAAATTCACTTAGGAAAAAAAGAGGAAGCACTGGATCATGAACTGAGTAGCTGTCTTCTTATGGGATTAATACTTTTCTAAGCTGGGAGCTGTCATTGTGGACATGAGAAAATGCCATATTCAGAAAATGCTGAACGGCACAGCGATGAGGGCATTGTTTCCAGCTTCAGGTGTGCAGCACACGCACAAGATGAAGATTAGATTGACACATGAAGAGAAGACGTGGGAGCAGGGAACAACACTTACAGGCACACATTTCGTATACAGTATTTTTAATTTGCTATGTGCTTAAATTTTACATAATGTAAAGTAAAGACGAAAGGGAGGAGGAAGAGGAGATGAAGGAGCGAGGAAAGCAACGGAAGAGAAGCTGGGACTTAAGGATGGCAACTGACCTCAATAGTCACCATATTTAATTCACTCTGGAAGTAGCCCCAGCTCTGCTTTTATTGTCTTTAAATTAATATATATTTGCTGTGCTAAAACAAAACAAAGCAAAGCAAAACAAAAAAATGTCTCATACAGCTTTGCAAGGCCTTGAGGCTTCTACCCTCTTCCAATTGATAAATCAATCCTTGCTGTTAACACCAATTGATAAATCAATCCATGCTGTTAACATGATGACCAAGTATTACTAAAGATAACATGATGACCAAGTATTACTAAAGATCAGGATATGTCAGAGTTACTGTTTTGTTCTTTTCCGGGCATAATCTACCTCCTTTGCTTCTTCCTTTTCAGCAATTTCTGGCCCCTTGTTGGGGACTCACATTCCAGTGAAGTTGACACTTAGACCTCCCACTCACAACCTGAACCAGTCAGAGCACAAAGGTTGTCAAAGATTAACTGATCTGCCTGACAGCCACTGTTAATCTTTCTCCTGATATGCATACCAAATAACACACCTAGCAGCTGAAAGCCTCCCAGTCCCCAGACACAGCCATAGATAAAGCTGAGCGGGTGGACAGAGGCCAGGTGTCACGCATCAAGGCAGCGCCTGAGGATTAGCACCTACAGAAACCAGGGCTACCTGCCCATTTATCCACAGCAGGCAAATTCAAAAGGATCTTTACTCTGCTAAATAATGGGACCTGATTTCTGTTGTGTAGTAACAGAAGTATCTGCCATTATGTGCTTTCTCTCCCGTGGCAGCAAACGTAGTCTGCTCAGCTCTGCCTTTGTATGTACTTTGTAATGTCTTAAAGGGCCACACATAAACCAGCTGCTCCCAGACAGTTAGTTTGCAATCTCTAACTTAAAAATTATGAACAAAGTTAATTAGTATAAGTTTATTGGCTCATTTAGTTTTATAAATTCATCTCATGTGGTTAGGTGTTTTTTCTTACTAATTTAAACCCACAGTTGTTTTGATTTCAATATTTCAAAAGTACTGTCTGCACAAGATGCAAGCTTCTGAATAAACCCCAAGAGCAACTGTGAGTCTGGAAGCATCCAGTTATGATGGTAGCTGTCATTCCATCCCTTGGAATCATAAGACATTAAATCATAAGACATCCCTTTAAATCATAAGACATTAAAGGTTCGTCTTAGATACAAGATTCTAACTCTCCATCGTGCATCTAGTCAGGTGTAGAAGCATGCACATTTAAAGGGCCAGCAGACTCATCTCATTTCCAGCCCTTCTCTCTTTGGCTTTGCCTATGCTGAGGAACAGAGCTGAGACTTGGCTCAGAATTCATTAGGATTAGATGGTACTGGGGGCAGGGGATAGAGAAAAACAAAATGGCTAAGTAGTCATCCATTTGAACTTGGGTATTTTGTGATTAAATATGATTGCAAGTAAATAAAAAAGGCATTTTTTGTTTCATAAGCAGAAAATAGTTCTCCTGAAATAGAGTTCCCTTTCTCCCTCTCTCCCTCTCTCCCTCTCTCCCTCTCCCCCTTCCCCTCTCCCTCTCTCCCTCTCCCCTTTCCCCTCTCACTCTCTCCCTCTCCCCCTCCTCCCCCTCCCTCCTTCCCCCTCCCCCTCCCTGGCTCCCTCCCTGGCTCCCTCCCTGCCTCCCTCCCTGCCTCCCTCCCTGCCTCCCTCCCTGCCTCCCTCCCTGCCTCCTTCACTCTTCTGCACTCCTTTGCCCCCTGTAAAACTCAAATCAGCCTATAATCTTCCCTCTAGCTCTAGGTGCCAACGATAAATGCACTAACAACCTTGAGTTCCTGCCAGCTCTCTTGGCTGCAGATCACAGGAAGCTTCTCTAGATGGGGAGAAAATGGACTTTCAAAGATTAGAATTACCACTTAACAGACACACAGGAGCCAAACCCAAAGGCCACAGAGATGAGATGAAAAACATGGGCTCCTGTGGTGTCTTCCTCCTACCAGGACTCTCTCCTGCTCTGACAGTTACTGGCGCTGAAGGCATGCTTAAAGATAAAGCTTTGGGATCTTCTGTTTTAGGGGCTTTTTTATTTTAATCTGAGTTCAGTGTTACCTACCATCAATTAAAACACCATCAGTGAACTCTCACGTCTGAATATTAAGTTCAACGGGTCACAAGGGTGTACTATGCAATTAAGCCAATGAAACAAAGCAAGACATTATTTAAAAATACATATTCACATTGATAGTTTAAATCTACAAGGGATGCTGGGAATCTCTGTGTCCTGAATGTGAGCAGGTTCATGTGTGATTATCAGCAGCTCTCTCAGGCAAAGCTTAAAAGAGAAAGAAAAGCTCTGCAGTGAACTTTGTACATCTAATGACAATGAAATCTGAAAAACAACTGAATCAGTTGTTGGTAGTATTTTTTTCTCTTTTGGCTTACCAGACTTTTTCCAAATATATTATATATAACATATATATTATATTTCCACATGTCATATATGCATGTGCATATGCAGTGTATGTGTATATTGTATATATACACATAAGGTATCTATATAGTCAGTAATAATATGTATGTGCATACACATATGTAAAGTACATAGACAGTATACATACATATGTGCACATATGTGTTGTATGTGTATACTGCATACATATGTGCATACATGTTTGTGTGTATATGTAAAGGTACACAGGGAGTATACATACATAGGTACACACATATGTTTATGTCTGTATGTATATACTATGTACCTATGTACATACATATGTATGGATACATAGACAGATTATGTACATATGTGCACACATGTGTGTTTGTGTTAGTTTGTTACCTTGAGCTTTGGGCTTTGGATGTACAGTTTTGCTATCCACAAAGCATGACTCCTGCAATGGACTTAAAAGTCTGTTTACAAGACAGTAAAAGGTCTTACTGGTTAGTTTTCATTTTTGTGTGTTTACTCTTTCTGTGAACATTTAATACAAATCAATTTTGGGCCAGATTTTATGATAGGTTCTAGATATCAATCAAATATACTTTCCCATTATTGATGCATGTAATTCTTGAAGTCACTTATTTAAAGTCAAAAGATAACTCATCAACATGTTTTTAAAACACATTCACACACACACACACATACACGGGCACACATGCATGAACACAGACACATGCATACATGCACACACACTATTCTGAGCCAGCAAACAAAAAATGTATGACCTGGAATATATTGCTGAAACATAGATAGAGCATTTATTTGGGAGAGTCATCATAAGTGTGGCAGTCAAACAAAGTCTACATAGAAAAAGGAAAAGGTCCAAAAGTTAACTCTAGCACGAGTATTTCTTGTTTTCTCTGCACGGAAAAGTGTACTAAATCCATTATAGCTTCACTTGTAGTGGAGCATGCCTTAAAGGCCTTAGGTTCACAAGAAAGTAGCAGGAACCCATGGAGTACAATGGAGAACAGTGGGTAGCAGCTGCCGCCCATGAGGAGGAGTTGTGCAATGGGGCTTAAAAGAGACATTTCCATGGCTCTGGAAATGGATATTTGCTTTGAATGAGACATATCCTGGAGCTTCTTGGGGGTGATGATTATAATTGGGAATTAGTAATAGATAAGAAGTAATGCCAGAGCATCAACAAGGTATCAGACATCAGACATCTGAAAGACATCAGACCTCCTTCACCTTCCACCAGACTGATATATCCAAGACAGTTTCTGCTCAGACAGCCCTGTCCATATGTCACCTCCATATTGTTTGCCTGCCATGGTCTCTGATTCACAGTTTTCAGGTCTCTGTTTCTAGATGTTGACATCATGTTTAGTCAGCACTGTTTCCTCAAATTCAGTACTTCATGGTGCTTGATTGGAGCTCCTCTCACCAACTCTGACAGTTCCAGACATCCACAAGTCAGCCAACATCAGATGGAAGGTACCCCAAGAACAGTTTTATATAACAGGATAATTCCTGAAGAACAGCAAGATATTGCTCATAATAATTTGACTCAATTATTCAAAAATACCAGATGACTATTCGCCCCTTACTATGAAGCCACACACAATTTCCCTATGGTATATGATACCTCGAATAAAAACTTGAGAAAAAAGAAGTGATAATTATCATAGCTACAAAAGTAGTGGAAAATTATGAACTGTTAAATTCTGGGGAACTATTTTATCTTATTTTTTCAAGCTTAAATAGCTTTATTATTTCTCAGAAAGCTTATATCTCCCAGCAAAACCTGTCCAGCAATACAAAAATCACAATGTGGTTATATTCTATTTTTCTTTAAGTGAATGATTACAGTAAGTATACAGAAGAAAAAACATGCTTCCTATTTCCCTCATATGATCAAATGTTATACATATTATGAATTTAAAAAACAAATTACTCTCAAGAACCCACAAATATTCCTAAGTAACTAACTTGCTATAGGTTACCAAAGTATAAGCAAGCAAGGTAATTTTCTCAGCCAATTTCTCTCACTGACATATGGAAATTAAAACAATCTTAAGAGTACCACAAATTTAAACTTTTAAATAAAAACAATCAGTCATTATTACTGTAAATCTTCAGGGTTCACATCTACTCATTAACATTTTTTATTAAATCTTGACAGAAATCTGAGGGTAAACATGGGTACAAGAAATTAATCATTGCCTTGATCACCAGCCCACCTTTAACAAGAGAGGCACACCAGCCATACTTGGACTGCCAATGTTCTTGTTGCCTGACATCAAAAAGTTTCTAGCTCAATTAAGAGTTTGCCTTTCTGAACTTCAAACTGTCCCTAAGATTTTCTTTTCTTTTTTTAAATTTTTATTTATTTTTTTAAATGTTAATCAAAGGCTTTATAAGTTCGGTAATGCTCAATAACAAGATAACCATACAATCAGAAGTGTAACCCAATACCCAACCTAGATATACCAACTATCTTTGACTGGCAGAGACAGTCTCCATGTCCCCCACCCCCAACCCCTCTCTCTCCTCATAGCGCCTCCTCCTCTTCTTCTCCTTACTCCTCCCACCATTGCTCCTCCTACATATCACTCTTCCTGTTAAGATAGAACTTCTCTCTCAAAATACAATTAGAGCATAACTATACCAATTTGTATCAACAAGGTACAAGAAAGCCCTAATACCCAGTCCATCAATTTGTTGACTAACCAGAACCTCTGTCATCTCTCCTAACTAAAAGACTTAGTTCTGAACCTGGCTTTTTTCTTGGCTTTAGAATGAATGTCAGCTGAAAACCATCCTCCCAAGTCTTTTCTCTCAAAGTAAATAGCCGGGATTGGCTATGAGACTATAAGTCTTCAACCCCATCAGAAATCCAGAATGACTGAATTAACTGAAATTATGGGAAGCACAAAGCATAGGTTCTAAAATTTTGCCAATTTATAGAGACCATTGAACACCTGGACAATCCCTACACTAGAAAACATTGGAGCATCCGATCTTCAGCCTTCTGGCCCAGGATCATCTGACAGACCTAGTAATGCAGAATTTTTAAGGGCTGATTACTCTGTCTTGGCAGATATAATCAGCCGACTATTCCACAAGTGTGTCCTTTTCAGGACAGTAATTTGTTTGTAGATGAAAAGAGGTAATTCTTGCCTAGTGTCTGTCTCACCACAACTGGAATAACTCCAAAGACGCTCAATTTCTTCTTAGAATCCAAGACAGGAAGCTGTCAGGAGCAGATAGGTCTCTAATCAAAATGAACCTTAATGAAGAAATGTTTGTAATGTCAATTCTGTGGACTTCTGACGTTTTGAAAACCAACTATCCATGTAAGGCAATCTGGACTGTTGTCTGTTAACTCCTCTCAGCTATTTCTAAATAAAATATAGAAAACACCCTAACAATAAACTCAGAGCCATGAATTTGATATAGGCCCTTAATTCACAGGCTAACTGTCTCAAATCAGTTAAATAAAAAGTTAAAGATGGTCTGGGTCTAAGCCTTGTATTCCTAAATGTGTTATATAGACACAATGCCTATGAGAGTAACAATATTAATCTCACTTCTATATCAATATGAAACTCGTACCAATGAAAACCTTACATTTGAAATCAAAGTAAACTTTGTACCATTTAAGAAATTATAACTTCAGCTTAATAACGATTATACAGATTTCTACCAATACGTTATGGCTATGCAATAAATCCTAGCTATTCCTCCCTGTTCCAACAAAACCACTACTTTTCCCTAGAAAGAAAGCCCAATATTAACCACCTCAGTCCCCAAGCCCAGGGAATAGGGGCGCCAACTCTTCATTAACTTCTTCAAGCTGATTATGGGCGATGAGATATTAGAAGAGGGGCGGGGGAAAGAGTAAATTGATAAGCCTCTGACATCTGTGTCTTCACTGCGTTCAGCTGAGATTCCAGGATATCAGAGGTTTGAGAGGTCTGCTCAGTTTGCTTGATGAGTAGATACACCAAGGCTATATATTCTGCAATATACAATTCTCAAAACAAATTTTAGTATCAAGATATTTTTTGTTTGAATTCGGGAATCTAGTCTTGTGGTGGCCTGTCTCTATCATATCTAATCCATATTATAATAGGAGTTTCTATGAGGGTATGCTCCCACCAACCTCCCATTCTCCCCTCCCTGCTCTCAAATTCCCCAACACTGGGGAGTCCAAACTATTGAGTACCAAGGCCTTCCATTTCCACTGCTGCCTGACAAGCACCCTCAACTACCTATACAGGTGGAGCCATGAGTCCCGCCCTTTGTGTTCTCAGGCTGGAGGCTTTAGAATGGCTACTCCAGTTTGTTTCTTAGGACCATTTGCTTGAAAACTTGTTTTCCAGCCTTTTACTCTAAGGTAGTGTCTGTCTTTGTCACTGAGGTGGGTTTCCTGTATGCTGCAAAATGCTGGGTACTGGTTACGTATCCAGTCCATTAGCCTATGTCTTTTTATTGGGGAATTGAGTCCATTGGTGTTAAGAGACATTAAGGAACAGTGATTGTTGCTTCCTGTTATTTTTGTTATTAGATGTGGAATTACCTTTGTGTGGCTATCTTCTTTTGCATTTGTTAGAAGAAAATTACTTTCTTTCTCTGTCTAGGGTATAATTTCCCTCCTTGTATTGGAGTTTTCCCGCTAATATCCTTTGTAATGCTGGGTATGTGGAAAGATATTGTGTAATCTGGTTTTGTCATGGAATATCTTGGTTTCTCCATCTATGGTAATTGAGAGTTTTGCTGGGTATAGTAGCCTGGGCTGGCATTTGTGTTCTCTTAGGGTCTGTATGATGTCAGTCCAGGATCTTCCGGCTTTTATAGTCTCTGGTGAGACGTCTGGTGTAATTCTTATAGGTCTGCCTTTATATGTTACTTGGCCTTTTTCCCTTACTGCTTTTAATATTCTTTCTTTGTTTTGTGCATTTGATGTTTTGATTATTATGTGACGGAAGGAATTTCTTTTCTGGTCTACTCTATTTGGCATTCTGTAGGCTTCTTGTATGTTTATGGGCTTCTCGTTCTTTAGGTTAGGGAAGTTTTCTTCTATAATTTTGTTGAAAATATTTATTGGCCCTTTAAGTTGGGAATCTTCACTCTCACCTATACCTATTATCTTTAGATTTGGTCTTCTCATTGTGTCCTGGATTTCCTGGATGTTTTATGTTAAGAACTTTTTTCATTTTCCATTTTCTTTGACAGCTGTGTCAATATTTTTTATGGCATCTTCTGCACCTGAGATTCTCTCTTCTATCTCTTGTATTCTGTTGGTGATACTTGCATCTATGACTCCTGATTTTTTCCTAGGTTTTCTATCTCCAGGGTAGTCTCACTTTGTGATTTCTTTATTGTTTCTATTTCCATTTTTATGTCCTGGATGGATTTGTTCAATTTCTTTACCTGTTTGGTTGCATTCTCTTGTAATTCTTTAAGGGACTTTTGTGTTTCCTCTTTAAGGGCTTCTATCTGTTTACCTGTGTTCTCCTCAAATTCTTTGAGAGTGTTATTTATGTCCTTCTTAAAGTCCTCTGTCATCATCATTAGAAGTGATTTTAAATCTGAGTCTTGCTTTCCTGGTTATACAGGGAATTCAGGACTTTCTAGTGTGGGAGAACTAGGTTCTAATGATGGCAAGTACCTTGGGTTGCTGGTGTTTGTGTTCTTGCGCTTGCCTTTCATCATCTGGATCACCTTAGTGCTACCTGCCCTGTCTCTTACTGGAGCCTGCCTTTCCTATTATCTTGTTTTTTTCAGAACTGTGTGGGGTGGGTGTTACTACTAGGGTTAGAGCTGGGGCCCAAGATCTGCTCAGTGCTTGGGCCTAGTCCGGAAGGAACTCTGGGGGACTATTTTAACACAGCAAGCTTTCTTCCTGCTAAACAGAATGCATAGGTAAATGCAGATTTTTTTTTCTCTTTATATTTGCTGTTCTGTGCCTTATGATTCATTGTCTCTTGACAAAATACAATGAATCAGAGAAGCAATACTAGAGTTTGAAATCCATAGATGGCTTTCTGGCTCCATAGCTTGTCCGGTCACTTTCTCAACTGACTCCTTGCCTTTCTGCTTCACATTTTTTCAGACATTCAGTAGCATTTCGAGTTTGTTTTCCAAACCCAATCTCTACATGTTTTCTCTAACCCCTTTTTCTCTTTCCTGTCTTCTCCATCTTAGTAAACCCTATCCCTATGTTTCTGATAAGTCACAAATTTATGTTTTCCCTTTTTAATTTTCCTCATACAATTTTATTTTACTGTTAAAACACATTTTGGAACCATTCATTTTTCTCAATCTCTACTAGAAGGAAAGCTGAGGTCACAAACATCCTGGGCTATGCAAAAGCCTCTGCCCCATCTTTCTCCTTTCTATGCTTTCCTTGGTTCTACCCTGTATCCACAAGGCAGCAACCCTGACTCTAAAGTGTAATGACCTTTCCTTATGGAAATTCTAATATAGATCCATTACTACTGCATCAAAACCAAGTCTTAAATAGGGACAAGAGGATCTTACCTAATCTCTCCCTTAACAGTTTTGTCTCTTTGTTATATAATATGCTCCCACAATCCATGCTGATTTTCTGTCACCTTAAATCATTCAATAATCTCTTGTAATTCTTAATCTACTCTCTCTGCTACTGTCTTCCACACTCTATCAGTTTAACATAAAATACCACTTCTGGACATACATACTTCCTCAACTTGCCAATCTCTTTGACATATTACTAGAAGAGTCCCTGTCCAGTATTCACAGGCCAAAGTTACTCGGCCTGAATGAGGAACAAGTGACAAATCCTAGAAATCATTTTTCTCCTTTCAGAAGAAAAATTTCCACTAATGAAAGGAGAAGTTGGTGAGCAGCTAGCCGAGGTCCCTGCAGCCCACAGCTGGGATGCAGGATAGAGCTCCTGGGTCCACATGTCCTGGAGACACTGATTTCTCCTCCCCTCCAGGATGACTGTAGTCATCCCAAATAAGTACGGTGGTCCTCCTCCCCTGCCTAGAGTCAGCTTCAAAAATGTGTGAACATGAGGAAAAAGGGTTTCCTGAGGAAGAAAGAGTCAGTTTTCTAACTGAGTAGTATAAAAATAAAAGATAAGAGTGATCTTACATTAATTATCCCTGTGTAGCCAAAAAAAAAAAAAGGATTATTCTAAGCTTTTTTGTTTGCAATGTCCACATGATGTGCTAACATTCATGTTCTCAGGTCATCTGCTTATATGTCAGTTAAATGCATGGCTGTTTATATGTATAGAAATGCACGTGTTGTGTGAGCTAACAGACACTATTTGTTTATAGTCAACATACCTGCTTGAATGGATGTATATTGGCACAAGTTACCCAAATGATTCTATTTGATGTGTCATTCACATATTTTTATCTTAAACATTTATCGAAAAAATTTTCTTAGTCTATTTTGATGATGTTTTCCCCTCCCCCAATTCCTCCAGATCTTCCCCTATCCCTACCCACCCAACCTGGCTGTCTTTCTTTCCAGAAAAAAAAAAAAGAAAGAAACACACACAAAGAAACCTACAACCCCCCCCAACACACACACACACACACACACACACACACAGTATGTTCTTTAAAGAGTGTTATTTTGCTTTCTGGTGGAAAGACTCAGAGACCACACTAGGCAGTCCTTAACAGCATCTAAACTGGATAAATAGTTCAGCTATCATGTTGAAGTCTTGACGACCCAGTGGCCATGAAACTGTCTTTGGTGCTTTTATTAGTAAAATTTGTGTCTCTGAGGGACAGAAAGCAGCTGATGCAAGTACATTCAGACACAGCAGCTGTGGCAAAGTAGTCACTTACATAGAAGTTGCCAAAATTCTGTCTGCCTGAAGAGATGTGGTTGTTACTGGCCTAGCTAAACCTCACAAAAGGCTGCTGGGTCAGACTTAACTCACAGCAAAAGAAACTTCATGTCTTAAATGCTCATCTTCAGAAGTTAGTTGGCCTGGGAGGCATGGGTGTGCTGTTTTGTAAATGATTCAGTGATGCAAACAGAACTGAAGAGTCACTCCTGATACAGCATTGAAAGAGCAATCTGAAGCAACTTTAGCAATGACCCCATCTACAAAGGCACTCTCTACGCACATATTCCTAAATAACAGCTATTAAAATCTCACCACTTTGCCTTTCAAAGATTCATTTTTATTATGTGTGTGCTCCACAAGTATGTGTGTGCTTGAAGAGACCAGAAGAGAGCATTTAGTCCCTCCAGAGCTATAGTCATAGGCAGCTGTAAGCTGTTAGACATGGGAACTAGAAACCAAACTCATGTCCTTTGGAAGAACAGCTAATGTCCGTACCTGATGAGCCATCTCTTCAGTATCCACTATGTTACCATTTAAATGACACCGGATAGATGTTATATTATCTCTTTGAATCCGAACTCCTTACCTAGATCCTTTTCTTCCCCTTCCAAATGACTTCCCTTTATTTTCCTTAAAGTTAAAAATTATTATTGGAGCTGGAGATGGTAGCATAGGCTTTTAATTCAAGCACTTGGGAGGCAAAGGCAGATGGATCTCTGAGTTCAAAGCCAGCTTGATTTGACAGAGTGAGGGTCAGCTAGAATAACCATGACCATACAGAGAAACCCTGTCTCAACAAAGAAATGGAAAAAGAAAAAAAAAAGAATGTTGCTGCTCTTTTATAGGGTGATATAATCAGAGAAAGAATTCTAGAGCAGGTGTTATGCTCTCTGCCTTCTGTGCTTTTTTTCTCATAAATCTTGTCTTGTGCCCTTAGTGACCTCTATGTTGTCTGACACATCTGATTCTAGGGCATCAGAATCTGCTTTCTCCAATATGTGTGTCTTTGAGCTTATCTTTAGGACTGGCCATATGAGCAGCATGGTGAAGATTATGGGTCCTAAATTATAACCAGAGATGTCCCACTATTATTATCCAAACCCTAGTTACTTTATAGAGGTTTGGGGCACTACTGTTTTCACAGTAAACACAGGAGATTTCTTGCATCTGGAGTAGTACTTGTAAAATGTGGAGATGCGGACTGGACTCAGATGATTTCTCCATGAGGAGAGTCAAGCCACCTGCATTCTCACAGGCGATCCTGGACATTACTGAACTGTGGCTTCAGTTGGATGCTCCAGTTGATGGCTTCCTTGGATAGTCCTGCCTTTATCTATTGTCCCCTGCTCTCTGTCGCTCTCATTTTTCATATTCCTTATATTTTTCTTCTTGGAAGTAGACTTATAACTGAATTAGAGTCTGTTTATATTATATACTGATTTACTTTTCAACTCTTAGATCTCTCAAGGTTATTTTTGACATAAATATAGTTGATTTTTAAAAACTATCTCTTTTTTATCAGAAAAGGTTGGTTTTCCAAGGTACATTGTAGCTATGAATCAAAACTCATTGGGAAAAATCAACATTTGAGCATGAACTCTGTTTGCTTTATTATAATAAAAACAAAAATACATTTAAAGACATGAACGTCTGTGACAGAAAAGAGAAAGACCATATTCAAGAAAGAAGTAAAAATAAAATCCCTTCCTGTATTTCAAAACTATCAGCTGTATTATCTTAACAACAAATCATGAAGGTTCCCATCCACCCATGCTGCCTAGAATTGCAGGATTTGTTACTTTGATATGAAAAAATATTGCTGACCGTGATTTTGCTGTTCCAACCCTCCTTTCCTTGTCTGGCACAGTATCTAACCATGTTCTCATAGACTACAATTAAGATAGCACACTTTCTCAAAGGCTATGAAGCATTTTAGAACAGTGTATCACTTAACCAGTAATGCAAACCATTGCTAAAAGCAATCCATACCAAAGATGTAGACCTGCTTTAGAAACTTATAAGGACAAATAACATTCATGATCTTCCCCAATATTTAGAAAGTAGTGGTCTTTGCAATAGTATTGGTTCTGCGGGGTGATGTAAGTTTTGAAAGTTGAAACTGTAGTTGAAAAATTGAAATGCTTAATTATTAATTAAGCAACCAATATCATTGAATAAAATTCCAATGAGTATTGTGTTATCCATTTGCGGGGGAAAGGCAAAATGTTAAGGATTTGAATGGTGAAATTGAAGTCCTAAATAATTTATGGTTTTAGTAAGCAAATACTCTAGAGAGCTATCCATTGAAAACAATGTGTAACATTTCTCTATGAAGTTCATGTATTCCCACTGGCAAATGAAACTTTTATAATTCCCATTCCTAGTTAAGTATGCTCCAAAAAGACAAAAGATTTCAAAACCAGAGAAGACCACTAGGTGCCTCAAAATCAGGAAAACACCGTTTTGAAAATTTGGTTTGACTTCTTATACTTGGATCATAATAGATTTTTGATTTTACCTCTAAGCAAACAAACAATAGAAAAACATAGTTCATCTTATAAAGTCCAAAACAAACAAAAGGCCGGCAGTCATGCCCTGATGAATAACAACCAGAACATCCTTTAATTATCTGAGTTAAGAGAAAAATCTTTATTTCCTTAATACATCAAAAACTACTAATAGTCATGAATACAAATATTCATAGCCCAGAATAAAAGCTACTGTATTGTATTGTTCCAGAGTAATAGGTTAAATTATTTTCAGATTATACATATCAGTTCTAATTTACATTTATAAAATAAATCATTTTCCAAATAATTCATAGAAAACATAAAATATTTATTTTAGGAAACATAAGATTTCAATGATACGCTGCCCTGACATAAACTTTAGCCCCAAAATTTCTATTTTTAAACAGCATATTCATTCCACCAGTTCATTTGAAGGTTCATCTACAGCAGACACAAGTGTGACAAGATAAAGGAAGTGGTAAGCTATATGTTACTCTTATATCAGTGTTGGAGGCTGTGGTTAGGGCAGTAAAACATAGCCTTCTACATTTGCCAGTTTTCAGATGGGTTGTGCTATAGGCAATCTAGATCATTAGGTGAATCATTTTCTATAGGCTTCTCCAGATTTTTAGGAGTTAAGAAAAACATCTCAGACCTAAAACGTAAAATATTTATGTATAAAATTGGTCTAATTGAGCCTGTTAAGTCATCTATAGGTAACGTAACCATAGAAGGCTAAAGTAATTGTTTTTTGAGATATAATTAGATACATCTTTTTTTCCTATCAAGTAAACCAAGGGCATGTTAGGGTTCTTGAATTAGGAAGCCAAACAGAGTGTAAATGTCTAAATGTTTATGACCCCAGGTTCTTGAATACCCTTCCACAGTCTAGGGAACAGCCTGAGCAATAAATGCATAAAACTTGTTATGCTCCTGGTGACTGTGACAAGGAGACACAAACACAACTGAAGAGCCTGGATGGTCCTAGATAAAGAAGGACTTTATGGCCCCTGTATTAGACTGAAGGAAATAAAGAGCAAAGACTGAACAAACTTAAGCCTATAATAAAATGTGAAGAAAAGTCTATCCTGAAATTTGTTTAGAAATGTACTACTATTGAGCCAAAATCAAAAATCTGTGAGCTAAAGAAAAAATTAACTTAAACAGCGGGATGCAAATTGTGTATGACTAAACACAGAGCTGACAGGACAGATATACTTGAACATATGCTACACTAATAAATGCATAGCAGAAACAGCTAAGGTGATATCATTCATTGGTTCATTCATCCTTTCATAAATGTGCATTTATTAAGTTCCTACTGTGTATTGACTCTTTTATGCCTGGAGGCTATAACAAAGCTCTGAAATAATGAATGCATTGTCTTCATGGGGTAACTTGTAAATGGTGAATAGAACACAGCTGAAGGAAATAGTAAAACATATGGGGTATCAGATGATGATTGACATGTGAAGAGACAGAACTGATTCAAAGAGATAAGGAAAGTAAGAAATGAACACAACACAATTTAACCAGCAGAACCAAGTAAGAAATGAGTACATTGCAATTTAATCAGCCGAGTTAGGACTGTTTCACAGACCTAGAAGTTAGACCACTTTGAGCAGAGAGGAAGAGACAGGAAGAACACCAATACTACATCCTATCATAATAACATGATTGGCTTACTTGAAGCACAGGAGGTTACTCTGGTTGGAATAGAGCAAAGCAGGGAAGACAAAGAGTGGAACTAAATGATAAAAAAAAAAAATTCTAAGCACGCCTATGAGGCCGTGGGCTTTTATTCTAAATGACATGAGAGATTACTGAAATATTTTAAATGGATGGGAGATAGCAATTTTATAAGACTACTTTGGCTGCTATATGATAAAGATTTCTAAAGATAAATCTTGCCATTACTGTTACCTTGAAGTGGGTAACTTTTGTTATGAGCGCTCCCTACGTAATGTAAGTAGTTAGCAGCATTGAGGAACTTACAGACTAGAAAGGAGCAATATTTGTCCTTCCCTCAATGTAACACCAAAAGTGTCTCCAAACCTTGCCAAATGCCCTTCTTGGAGGGAAAACTCTGGATACATTGTATGCATATGACAAAAATGATTCAAAAGAGGAGAGCCAAGTATTTGGGAGAAGAAAGGTAAAATGTTGTCACTATGAGACAAAAAATTATTATATCATTGTTCCTGAAGCAAGTGATGCTGAGTATGTGTGGATGGGTGTTTTATGAGGTACCCTGTAGGCAGTGAGTAAAGCCTGAGATGAATGCGTGCTAATTGACAGGAGAATGGCCATGTCAAAGACCCCAATGCCTCAGTCTCACAGTAGTGGCAAAACCTTACCTGGTTAAGGTTCAAATCTCACCACACTTACAAATGCTACTGTGACATACTCAGAGTAAGAGGAAATTTATAATACCTTCTGTTTCAGGTATTTTCAAACACCTCAAATCTTAACTACCTTGAGTTCGGCAACAAACACCATTCCATTCATTATTTCCTATTTCAAAAGTGATATATCTCTTAAATATATTAGGAAATTCTCTACTCTTACTGAGGAAATGAAATATAAAGAGTCATATATATATATATATATATATATATATATATATATATGATTATATTATTATTATTATTACATATTATATATTTATAATTATGGATGACAAATGTGTTTCCTAAGAGGATTAAAATATTATTTATTAAAAATTTAATGGATATCTCAAGTAGTAGTAGCTGTATTAATATATTGAAAGGAATAAAATACCAAAAAAAATCAAATTTTAATTGTATGTTAGAATCATACGTTTATAAAAACTTATCTTAAAAACAGAGAAAAGGGGGCTGGAGAGATGGCTCAGCGGTTAAGAGCACTGACTACACTTCCAGAGGTCCTGAGTTCAAATCCCAGCAACCACATGGTGGCTCACAACCATCCGTAATGAGATTGGATGCCCTCTTCTGGTGTGTCTGAAGACAGCTACAGTGTACTCATCAATAAAATAAATAAATAAATATTAAAAAAAAAAGACTTTTGACGTTGCCATTTGTTATAAAAAAAAAAACAAACAAACAAAAAAAAAACAGAGAAAAGGGAGGAAGAGGAGGAGCTAGGAGACAGGAGAGGAGAAAAAGAGAGTGGAGATGGAGGCGGATGTTCACGTGTCTGTAGCAGTCAAAGGCAGTTGGTATATCTAGGTTGGGTATTGGGTTACACTTCTGATTGTATGAGTATCTTGTTACTGATCATTACCAAATATATAGCCTTTGATTAACCTTTCAGCATAGAGTCTCATCTTTCTACTGGGCCCACATGGATGGTGGGATGGTCTAGGCAATGCCCAGCCCTGCAGAGACGGTGTGGGAGACTGAGCCATCTCCCACACTGACGTCTCGTTGGTGACAGGGCTGGTGTTTTTGGCTGGCCACTTCTAGCTGCAGCACGCACTTGGCCTCCAGCCGAGAAACATGGAGGCTTGGACTAGGCAGAGCCGCTACAGCTTAGATAGTCGGCCTGAGCCAGAGGCCGATTTAAATAATTACCTCAACAAAGTGGCACACCAATTTCGGGCACGAATTCACTAGAAATTTAAGTCTATTCACCTGAGAGTAAAAGTTGTATTTTTTTTTAAGGAAAGTGAGTGAGTGATTGGTGCTGATAGGAGTCACGTGACTCCTAGGGCCGGAACCCTGAACAAAAAAAACTGCAGCTGAACTCCCCAGCTGTGGGGAAGCAAGTTGCTTTTTGTTAGGAAAAGAAGAAAGTAGCTGACTCTAGAGTAGAGAGTACAGTGTCTGAAATTAAAATTGAGATTATTTGTTTTTAAGATAGATTTAGAAACAGTTTTATCTGATTCACGTGAAGGATCTTGCCTGCGGTTGGGAACAAAGATAGGTAGAGAAAATTTGTCTGTGGCTCTAGGTACAGAACCACACAGAGACAGGTATACGTTTAACCAAGAGAGCTAAATAAATAAGCTTCCATTGTGGAGAAGTTACTAATTTAAGTATAAAAGTTAAAATATAGGGATTTTTTGCTTTTAGAAAACATTTATAAACAAATTTGTCCGAATCACATGGGGATTATCGCCTGCGGTTTGGAACTTAGATAGGGAAAATTGTCACTGGCTCTAGAGTAGAGAGTACAGTGTATAAGTGGAAGTTGCTCTGGAGTACAGAGCCAAACAGATAGATGGTATAAATAAAAAACTGTTCTAGGCAGAGGGCCGAACAGAAAGATAGTGTAAATCAGATGTATTCAGATGATATAAAGTTATATTGCCTCACAGGAGACTCCGGTTCTGTCTAACATGGACCCTATGGGAATTCTGGGTTCATTTCCTGTTTGGCAAAATAGGGAAGACCTAAAGAATAGACACATACAGTATTTTAGTTATTAAGTTGATTTTATTTTCAAGATGAGTGTGATTTTCAGTTTTGTGATTATATTTTTCCTCTGGGAAAGAGTTCAAGATAAAGGTTTTTCTGGTTACTGGCTCAAGGAAATGCTATTTTGGGAAAAAGCTTTTGTCTGTGTGTTTTCAGAAGAGACGATTAAGATATTTCTACCACCCAGAATTATATGGATTAGACATGACAGAGGCAAGCCACCAGAATACTAGATTCCAGAATTCAAACAAAAAATTACCTTGATACTAAAATTTGTTTTGAGAATTATATACTGCAGAATACACAGCCTTGGTGTATCTACTCATCAAGCAAGCTGAGCAGACCTGCTGGAACCTCTGATGTCCTGGAATTTCACCTGGATGCAGTGAAGGCACAGACATCAGAGGCTTATCAATTCACCCTTCCGCCTGCCCCTCTTCTAATATCTGAACACCCATAATCAGCTTGAAGAAGGTAATGAAGAGTCAGTGCCCCTATTTCCTGGGCTTGGGGACTGAGGTGGTTAATATTAGTCTGTCCTTCTAGGGAAAAATAATGGTTTTATTGGAACAGGGAGGAATAGCTAGGATTGATTACTTAGTCATACCCTATTTGGGAGAAATCTATATAATTGTTATTAAGTTAAGGTTATATTTCTTAAATAGTACAAAATTTACTTTGATTTCAAATTTAAGGTTTTCATTGGTACGAGTTTCATATTGATATAGAAGTGAGATTAATATTGTTACCCTCATAGGCATTGTGTCTATATAACACATTCAGGAATACAAGGCTTAGGCCCAGACCATCTTTAACTTTTTTTTAAACTGATTTGAGATGGTTAGCCTGTGAGTTAAGGGCCTATAGCAAATTTATGGCTCTGAGTTTATTGTTAGGGTGTTTTCTATATTTTATTTAGTAATAGCTGAGAGGAGTTAACAGACAACAGTCCAGATTGCCTTACATGGATAGTTGGTTTTCAAGAACGTCAGAAGTCCACGAAAGTGATGTTACCAACATTTCTGTATTAATGTTCATTTTGATTAGAGGCCTGTCTGCTCCTGACAGCTTCCCTGTCTTGGATTCTAAGAAGAAATTGAGCATCTTTGGAGTTACTCCAGTTGTGGTGAGACAGCCACTAGGCAAGAATTGCCTCTTTTCATCTACAGACAAAATACTGTCGAGAAAAAGGACACACTTGCGGAATAGTTGACTGGTTATATCTACCAAGACAGAGTAATCAGCCCTTAAAAATTCTGCATCACTAGGTCTGTCAGATGATCCTGGGCCAGAAGACTGAAGACCAGATGTTCCAATGTTTTGAAGTAAGGGACTGTCCAGGTGATCAGCAGTCTACATAAAATTGGCTAAGTTTCAGAAGCCATGCTTTGAGCTTCCTGTATCTTCAGTTAACTCAGTTATTCTGGATTTTTGATGGGGTTGAAGACTTATAGTCTCAGAGCCAACCAAGGCTCTTTACTTTGAGATGGTGGTTTTCAGATGGCATTCATTCTAAAGCCAAGAAAAAAACCAGGTTCAGAACTAAGTCTTTTAGTTAGGAGAGAAGACAGAGATTCTGTTTAGTCAACAAAGTGATGGACTGGGTATTAGGTCTATCTTGTACCTTACGGATACAAATTGGTGTAGTTATGCTCTATTGTATTTTGAGAGAAAGTTTTTTTTTTTTAAATTTTAACAGAAAGGGTGATATGTAGGAGGAGCTAAGGTGGGAGGAGTTAGGAGAGGAGGAGGAAGAGGAGGAGGAAGGAGGAGAGGAGGAAAAAGGAAGAGGAGGAGCTAGGAGACAGGAGAGGAGAACAAGAGAGAGAGGAGATGGAGGCAGATGTTCACGTGTCTGTAGCAGTCAAAGGTAGTTGGTATATCTAGGTTGGGTATTGGGTTACACTTCTGATTGTATGGGTATCTTGTTACTAAT
Organism: Grammomys surdaster; assembly: GCF_004785775.1. Taxonomy (NCBI): domain Eukaryota; kingdom Metazoa; phylum Chordata; class Mammalia; order Rodentia; family Muridae; genus Grammomys; species Grammomys surdaster. Next base: position 15,220,627 of record NW_021604719.1, on the reverse strand, counting down.
CATTACCAAATATATAGCCTTTTATTAATCTTAAAAAAAAAACAGAGAAAAGGAACATTCTTCAATTGTTTACAAATTCAGTTTAACATCTATATAATTTTTTCTCTACTATCCTCAAAAAAACCTGGAGGGAAACAAGTTTGGTGATAAACTCCTATACACATTCAAGGAGTGAATAATCCAAAGAATAGAATGTAGTCTACGGAAAGCAAGGAACAGAAAATGGATGATGCTGCCATGCCTTTGATACCTGAGCTGGGCAGGTAACACAAAGTATCAGAACTGTAAAATGCTGACTTTTGGACATGACCTGGCTGTTGGTGCATCAGTTCCCAGCACTGATGTTGTCTGCACAAGACCAAGCAATTAATCATTCAAGCATGATTGTGAGAGAGGCCCTGGGACACAAGTCCTTAGGGGAGGAGCCATTAGCAGTTGACAAATGATGCAAAAAAGAGTCACTCTCCTTTAGGGATGTGACCGCTGGCAGCTTCCATTTGCCCCAATGGATGGTGAAACACCTGCGCACAAACAAGCAACATAGCTTCTTTCCTGTTTAGGAAAGAGGCTATGAATTAGGGAGACCAATTAGGGGAAGTGACCTCTCCATGTATATTAATATGCATATACTTACATATTCCACACCTCTTATTTTTAAATCTTCAAGCATTTTAACATTAAACAAAACCAGCTAAAATTACTGACATGTAACTTTCCAGCACATATTCACTGTAAGACCTTAGTATAGAGTTTTATACTATATAAAACTTTAATATTATGACTTTTATATTACTAAGACACACCCCAAAATGTACACTATTAGGAGGTAACTAGGAAGCCATTGAGTACCTCTTCCCAATGCCCAAAAGCAAGCCATAGAACACAAACTTAGATGTTACTGAACCAGTCAGCATTTTATTATGGCGAAGATCTAGAAACTCATATGGCACTGAATACAGGCAGTGGTAAAAGGCTGGGCTCATCAGAGCCATGAGCCAATCATATGAGAGTGTAGGGCTGCATGAAGCTTAGAAACTAGTGAGTGCATGAAGCAAGCAGTGGTGGTTGGAAGAATGTGTGAGAGGGGGTAATTACCTTCATGGTCCCTCACCAAATTAATGTCATATGACACTGTAGTACAAAGGTTATTTTCTTCTGTAGGGAAGCAATTTATGTATTTTTGAGAAGTGTTTCTTTTAGAATGAAAACAAATCTAGGATTGGTAGCAAATTAAAGCATACAGCATACAGCCTTGATAAAACACTACGTTCTGGTGGGAGTAGAATTCTACATGCTCTGCTGTTTTGCTCTTTTCCTTCAGCTCACCATTACTTTTGCTTCATAGGGCAAGGAAGGGACGTCAAATAGAATGTGACATTTTAATGTTTACAGAAAGAAGCCATGCATTAACTGCTTCAGAAGAGTAACAGTTTCTCACCTTTGACACATCTATGACTTTGTTAATAATTGTATTTCGCTTTCTGGTAGAAATTTGGCCTGCTTTCCTAACCATTTAATTAAACTCACTACAGCAAAAGCTTAGTGCATGATAAGGAGAGATACAGAATGTCGTCACTAAGTACCCCGAATGGATAGAGAGCCTTAGTGATGGGGAATGAATGTGATCCTACCATGGAATAATGGCTTAGGTGCATTATTTCATGTTACTGATAATCATATATTCTTGGTTATTTTTGGCTGATGCCATACCTCCATTCAAATAGTATTTGAAGTCTTGCATGACTTAGAGTCCTTAAAACGTCTTACAACTTCAAGACTACACTTCATTATAAATAACTCCCAATTTAGGAAGGGTAAAAGGGACGTTTTAAAACTTATGCCCAAACCATCTCATAGCAAAGAAAAAGGCTGCAGTAAGAGTTGAGGCCATGAAAAGGAGTCTTAACAGGAATATGCAAGTAAGTTTAGTTAAAATTGGAAATCTATGCACAGGACAATCGTTAAATTTATGCACTCAAAATATAAACATACACAAATGGTACTCTAATTACATGTAAAGAAAGCTTTATCTTTAGAATGTCTTAAATACTCTGTATAAAAGATTGATGTGGTCAAATGCATCCAGCAGATGTGAATATGGAGCCCCTGCCGATGCCACATGGATTTGTAATTAGATTTTGTGAGATTTAAAGATCTGAATGTTTTCACTGATAATAGCGTATATTGTTTCTCATAATGCCATTGATCAGGGATCAATTATCCTTTAATTAATTAGACTACATATTTCACATATGTAAATAAGATGTGTGTCCTTATATTGGTTAAGTAAGTGCATATTAAATAGATTCCACATAAATTAAGTTCCAGGACATATATTTTATAGAAAGAGAAATCTCTGATTAGTGAAAAGAGTGAGGGAAAGGAAGGAGGGAGAAAGTGAGAGAATGCAGGAAGGAAATACAATTTTGGGAAAGAGAGAAAAAGAAAGAGGCGGGCAATGGGCAGAGGAAGAGGTCTAGGGAGGAGGGGAAGTCAGAGGAGGGGAGAAGAGAAGGAGGACAGGGGAGAGGGGGTGGGAGAGAGAAGGAGGAGGCAGCAACTAGGAAAGAGAAATAGCTCAACTATTAAAGAATAATAAAGTAGTTTAATCAACAGTCCTTATATCTTTTTTCCATAGCCAAATAATCTGTCATTCAATATGTCTTTTATTGACAAATGAGAGACTTGAACAACTGAATAAGGAAAATCAGTTTAAACTAAACACAGCAGAAATAATTTAAAACTAGAATGTTATATTTTGATATATAATTTATATATAGCTCATATATTTTTAACATGGCCACGTGTCACTTGTCTGCAATAAATGAAAGTCTGCAAAGAAGGAGAGCCTTCAGCAACTGCACAGACTTGTCACAGGAGTCACATTTTAATGAAGAGGTAAATGGGAGATTTTTTTAAGGACTGCAAATTTAAAAAAGAGCTGAGTGGGGTATAAGTAGAGTTTGGAGGAAGGAAACGAAAAGGGAAATGATATAATTATGTTAAAATATCAACAAAAAATTAAAAAGAAATACACCTCACTTCTATATACATTCAAAGACGAAGGATGGAAAAAAATCAAGTATACAAAAATGAACAACTGACACCTGTCTCTGACCTCCACACACATTGAATGCAATACACATACATGCACACGTACACACACACACGCAGACAAACACACACATGCACATACATGCACAAACACACACATGCACACATGCACGTTTTATTTTGTAGAGTCATCTACCTCTATCAGATTCTCTTCAGGAATACCACGAATGTTGATCATTTTCAAAGCTCATTTTTCTTCTATTTTCAGCTTATCAAATATCTGGTCAATATGTTTCCATCACAGTTCTTCCTAAGCAAAAGGAAGAAAGTGTAGTTTTCCTTTAGCCAAAAATGTGTGTGTGCATGTGTGTGTGTGTGTGTGTGCATGTGTGTGTGTATGTGTGTGTGTGTGTGTGTGTGTGTGTGTACGTTGTTTTGGTCTGTCTGCTACAGCTATACATTCACACATAAACATGCAGGCACTATATACACATGATGTACAGACATACATGTAAGTTAAATATACCATAAATATTTGTATGATTTTATTATGGAGATAATTACTTTTATTTTTCTTTCAATGTTGAGAGTCAAATCCAGGACACACAGTCCATGTACTAGACATCACTAGCCCTATATGAATTTTTTATAGGTAGTCAAAATCACATTGTAAAACAAACCATTCTTGTAGTAGACTATGTTTAAGAAATTGAAGGATTTCTGCAGATATTATTTCATCTCTATGATAGTTAAATATTTGGGTCTTATAAAAGATAGTTGGTATAATAACATAAACATAGCCCTTTAATTTATTAGGAAATAAATTTGAAACACAAAGCAAAAAGCAAACAGAGCTGTTTTAAGTTATATATATATATATATTAATATTCAATAAATATTTAAGTAATATATATATATATTCCCCCTAAGAGGTTGGTGTTACCATATCCCTTAAAAATAAACCGTCAGCGTGAACCATGCCATTTAGCTTTATATGTAGCAAGCACACATAGCTCCACATTTTAGTTTGTATTTCCTTTTAACTATATGTATTCGAGCTACCTTCAAAATTAATGAAGGGAAAAAATTCATGCCTTTATCAACAACTAAAATTCACCTGTCAAGTTGATTTCTGCTATTTCCATTCCATGTGGCTTTCAGCGTACCGAGAAACAGTTCCTCTTTCCTTGTCTGTAGGACCTACTGACCTTCAGAGGCAAAGTGTAATTTAAGACCTTATAAAACCTGCTTCCCATTCATATAATTGTACCACTTTAAATTTTACTTCATGGTGCCAGACGATCTTAAGGACCTGCTTAAGGTAGGCCACAAGCAAAACTAAAATAAATAAATAAATAAATAAATAAATAAATAAATATGCAAGGCAATAACTACAAAAAAAAGTTTTAGAAATCATTACAATATTGTCCTCAATTTTATAATTACAACTTTAAATGTAGATTTTGAATGCTCTTGATCTATAAAACTTGGTTGGAAAGTGTTTCAAAGTCTTTCACAGAGCTTTTGTTTTATTCCTATTAATATGAAAACACAAATAGCAGGCATAGGGCCTGAAGAGGTGGCTCAGTGTTTATTTCTGGTTGTACTTCCATAGGACCTGGGTTCAATTCTCAGCACCCACATAGAGTCTCAGGGGATCCAACACCCTCTTCTGGCCTCTGCAGGCACTACACACATATGATGAACAACTAATTTAGGCCGAACACCCATACCCATAAAATGAAAATTAATGTAAAAAAAATTTTTTTTTAGAAAAAAAAATACCAGATATGATTTAGAAGTCACCAGAATTTACACAGTTACAAAAAAGACTAGATTCTGGAAAATAACAGAATGATTCAGTGTTTCTTTCAGCCCAGTGTAATGTATAAAATATGAGAAGCACCGTGTGTTCTCACAATGTGGAGTCAGTCTTCAGTTTTCCTCCACGTGTGTGAGGATACAAGACAGATTCCACCCCTATTCGTTACAACTGAGCTTTTGCCTTGCTTGAGTATGTGTGTATTAAAGTTTATGTCTATCCTATCACACTTCATTGATTCATGGACAAAACTCATCTGGTAAATTTGTAAATGTGGGACTGGATTAGACAGCTCTTTCGGCAATTTTAACTAATGCGATAGATGTACCAGTGTTATGGTTTGTTATGGTTTGTCTCCTTTGGACCTCATGTTGAAGTTGGGTATTGTTCTAGCAGGGTTGGATGGTAAATGCTTTAAGAAGTCATCATTGAAGTCATAGACCTTGTAAATAGGTAGCCTTGGCAGATAATACCAACTTAGATAAGGACAAGTGAATCATAGGCAGAGTCATAGTGACCTATCCCCTGAACCTTCACTCAGCCGATACCCTGTTCTGATAGATATCTGTATTCCTCCTGAACACCCACGCTCCAGTGTCATCCCCTTCCCCACGTCCTGCCTTTTTGTGTTTATAACCCCTGTGTGAATAAGTAAAAATTATGATTTGAAAATAAATAAATAAATTATTTAAAAAAGAAGTCATTATTGAATAAATTTTTGAAGGACTGAATTAGTTGCCCCCAAAGTTACCTCTTAAAAATAGGGCTTCCCCTCAAATCTTGTCTCTTTCATACATAGTTACCCTTCTATTTCCACCAATGTATGACACAGCAAAGGAAGTCTTATTATGTAGCCATTACTGAGTATAGAATTCCAGACTCCAGAAGCATGAACCAAGTGATCTTCTTTACTTTGATAAAGGTATCCAAATTAGATTGTTCTATAGCAACAGAAATTCAAAAAATGAAAGCAATTTAAGCTGGCCCATTGTTGATTGAAGCAAACAGTGTCTAAGTCAGAATTATCTGATATATTGTTCAAACTATCTTCTATACGTGGTGAACTGTCCAGTCCCAGTAACAGAATGCTAGTTTTATGTCATCTTGACATAAGCTATAGTCATCTGAGGGGAGGGAACTTCAACTGAGAAAATGCTTCCAATAAGATCAGGCTACAGGCAAGCCTGTAGGGCATTTTCTTAATTAGTGATTGATGGGGGAAGGTCCAGTACATTGTATGTGATGACACCCCTGGGACGGAGGTCCTAGGTTCTATTAGAAAGCAAGCCGAGCAAAGCAAGAGAAGCAAGCCAACAAGCAGCACTCCCTCATAGACTCTGAATCATCTCCTGCCTCCAGATTCCTATCCTGTTTGAGTTCCTGTCCTGCCTTCCTTTAATGATGATATGAAAGATTAACCCAAATAAACCCTTTTCTCCCCAAACTGCTTGAGTCATGGGGCCATGATGTCCTTCATAGCAATAATAAGCCTAACCTAAGACAAGATCGAAATATACTTAGAGGGGAAGGAGTCTGAATTCACGGCCCACAAGTCTACTGTGGTATCCTGGGGCTTGGAATAGGGACTGTATTTGAGAGCACTGAATACATTTTCCCATTTAGGTTTTGCAGCCATTGAACATACCAAGTTCTGTGTATATTTCTGATATTCAAGGCTTCTCTATTTCTTCCTGGGCAGTACAGCTATCCTCCAAATCTCAATCTAATATATGGACAGAAACCTCAGTTGTCCTTTCTCAAAATCCATTCTTTCTTGGTGACTAATATAATCGTAACTAGGATTGAGTTTTAGAGTACTCAATTTAGAAGGCATTGACTCTACTAAAAGACAAAGCAATTAGTCACAGAAGAATTGGGTTGCCCGTTACCAGATGCAGCAATAGTATTCTGATTTAGCAGAGGCAGTCCAGCATCATTTAGTCATAAGAGTCAAGTTCCCTGCGATTACTGCAAGACGCTGTGAGTCTCCCTTCTTTTTAGGAGTTGTTGGCCACTGGCCCACAAGGGTAGAACAATCAGAAGCAGTAAGCAGGGTTCCCATAGCCATGAGTATGATGGCAGGGCTTCTGGAGACAGCTTCAGTGAGACAGCTCTACTTTATTGTTCCAGAGATAGGGTATATAAGGGCTGTTAGAGGTATAGGTGAGAAGGGCTGATGGATTATAACAGAGTACCTGATTATCATATGGGCAGGAAGGGCTGATTGGTCCTAACACGGTACCTAACTATCATTTGGGCAGAGTGGAACTTGTGTGCTAAGTCACGCAGCAGTTTCACAGAGTCATCCTCCAAACAAGGTCAGGCATCTGTGCTCAGAGACACTCTCTGACCAAGGCCAGGTAGAGAAAGGAGACTCCAGTGAGAAAGGGAGTCCTCCACTGTGCACCAAGCTCAGAGAGCTATTCTGATATGGTAGACTGTGACATTAATGGCAGAGTTCTCCAACCCAGGCAAAATGGCTAGAATCCTAACCGGGCTACACTGACCTACCCCCAGAAATCTAAGACAGCAGACAGGAAAGAGAGGAAAGACAGACGGCAATCCAAGAATTTGTTGCTTGAAATAAACCTGCCCTGCTCCTAGCACAAGGAACCACAGCCTCTTGCTTTCTTAATTCCCAATCCTGATCAAGTTCTAAGAAACAGGATGTACTAGTAGAGGGATAAAAGTAAAATTTAAGAGAAGGTTGTGTACAGTTAATGCATGGCTACTATGATGATTTAAATGAAATGTCTCCCATAGTCTCAGGCATTAGAATGTTTGGTCCCCAGTTGATGTTGCTGTTTGGGGGAATCTTAGGAAGTATGGCCTTGTTCAAGGAAGCAGATCACTGGAGTTAGACTTTGAGAGTTTAAAGACATTTTAACTATTCTTTTGTTCTCTTTGCTCCCTGCTTGAAGTTTGAGGTGTGAGCCCTTACCTTCTGTTCTTGTCACCATCCCTGCTGGAGTGTCTCCTCTGTTCTGCACTGTGGACTCATTCTTCTATAGCCACAAGCATAAATGTACCCTACCTTTTGTAATCCATGAGCAAAGTAAGTGAATGCTGAAAAAAGCTAACATTTAAGACTGTGTTTAGAATCTGACTTAACCATTGATAGGAAGAAGTTACAACTGTGTTCATGGCCAACACCAAGCCAAAGGTTCAGACAAAAATGGAGTAGATGTAATGAACCTCTCAATTCATAGAAATGTGTGAGGGGGGAATCCAAAAATCCAACTTATGGTTACTTTCTAAACTCCTGTTTAGATTGAAAACACTTAAGAGCTATCTAAATTCTCACATGGGTCCCTTGTCTTGTGGAAATAAAAGCTATTATGGTTTTATAATTTTGATCACATAATTAGTAAGTATAACTCAGTGTTTATCAGTTTTATGTTAGGATTCCTGTTTTTTTGCTGATTTCTAGGAGAAATTTTTACTGGTTATGATTATTATTTGCTTTATTTTTCTTCAGGCTACAAACTTCTTCTTTATACCTGCCTCCTCAGTTTAGTACACAGGATGCTGGTGTGCACAATTTTCAGTTTTAAGTTTTGTCTCTATATTAAACTTCTGCATCCTCAACTGTTCTATCTCAAATTTCTTTTTTGCTTTTCCACAATTATGCTAATGCATTGCACGGTGATGAGACTGTCTTCTAATTCTCCTTATAATTTGGATCATATTTTGATATATAAAATTTGAAGCTACTGAAGTGTAAACGTGTTTAGAGCAGTTAAATAATTTTTGGGTGGATTTGTCTCTTTACAGATGTTTTATATATCACAATGTCCACTTGTACCTTTTAATGATTGCCTTTGGAATATGTGTTTGTGTGTTCATGTGTGTGTTAAACATTACTATCATCATGTACCTAGCCTTTTGAAACCAAGTCTGTATATATCTGATAGTTTCATCTGACTCTTTTTTTCCCTGTCTCATCTAGTTTTTAACGCTCTATTGGTTATTGTTGCTCACGCTTAAATGTATACAATTACTTCCTTTTAAATTAAAAACCGATGAGTGTATGTCTAAGTATGTGTGTGGTATATGTTATCTATGTCACGTATATGTATGTATGTTTTTTGTGTATAGAATAGGCATATATTTGTGTAGGCAGGCCCAGGCCTGCCTGTTTACAGAGGCCACAGGGAGCCACCGGGTGTCCTACTCTATCGCTCTTCACCTTATTCCTTTGAGACAGGATCTCTCATTACATCTCTAGCTAAGCTGGTGGTCTACAGGCCATAAACCTGAGAAATCTTCTGGTCTCCACCCATAAGAAAGCACTGGTTTTTCATCTGTGCTCAGTCATACTGGCTTTTCATGTGTATTCTGGGAAGTTGAATGTAGTCTTCTCAGCGTCGGAAACAATTTAGTACTAAATCCAAAGATTTCTTGATCTGTTGAGGTTATAGACTCTTTTTCATTTTACTTCTCTATATTCGAAAATATAGTTTTATATATTCAAAAATATAGTTTTAGAAAATATCTCTTTATTAAGATGTTTACTAAAACTTATTTAAAAGCAAGTTATTGTTAACCTGCAGTATTGTTTGTAGGATTTTATTTCTTATTTCCAAATATAATTTACTAAAAACATGGGACATGTTGGATAATTCGGATGGGGTAGATTACAGAAGTTGGGCTAATGATTGATCATTAACATGCTGAAAACCAGCAGTAAATGGGAACAAAGTTGTTCTTGTTCACCACTCCTCCTGCTCAGTGAGATTTCACGACCTGCTGTTCTCATGCTCTTCTTTCTTACTAAACTGTGTCACCATCGACGCTTATGATCACCTTCCTTAAGAGTGACGACGGAAGACAAGGTGCTCTACAACACCGTAAGAAACCCCAGATGAGAGAAAAGCAACTCTAAGATGTGAGACTTAGTCTTAACTAGTATCAACCCAGCATAGCCTCCAAGAGTGCTCAGGATATATGTCTGAGGCGCTCCTGAGAGCTGATACCCACTGGGAGAAAGAGGAAATATTGTCTTGAGAGGATTAATCTCTGGGAGGTTGGCCATGCTCCAGCGGATGGCCTCACACCATTTGTATTTGGGTAGTGGTAATTTTTGAATTAGTAGTTTATGAGGAGGAGGAGGCATGAAGTTAGAAAGGGAACATTGGGAGATTTCTAACATTGGAGAAGTTAGGGGGTGCATATGATACATTTATAAATAGAGATTATGGGTCACAAATAATTTTTATAAGAATAATGATATATAGAAGCATAGTGACCAAGAAAATTAATTCTAAATTTAAGAAATATCAATTTTAATGTGGCCTTAGAGCTGCTTTGCCTTCTGTGGTATAAACCACTTGAAGACCAAAAAAAAAAAATTAATAAACATTTGCTGACAGAATTGAATTTTTAATTAATTTAGAACTTAATTTAAACATTCAAGAAGTATCTTCTTCATTGTTTATGAAATTATAATTAGACTTTTAAGAAGTACAGTACAAATCTGATTTTATGTTTTTCAAATTGATACCAAATTGTTATAATAGCATTTGTAAGAATTTTATGCACTTTTAAAAATTCTTTTCTTAGCCAGGCTAGTATCTTACTAAATGTATTAAATCTTAAAGAACTATTTTTTTCTATTTTGTTGATTTTTCAATTTATTGATTTCTGTTCTGATTTTTATTTTTTGTTTCAGTTTGCTTCAGGCTTAACTTTTTTCTATTTTCTATTTAATTTTTAAAGTTAAATGAGTATATTATTGATTTTAGACTTTTTGTGTTTCAGATACTGTATATTACTTTTTAAGTGCTATTTACAAATTTTATGACTAACATTTTAAATCTGTCTACATTTTTTTCATCTCGCTCACACATTATTTTTGTTTAAGTGATGGTGCAGCTTTGGAGAAAAAAGAAATCTTATAAACTGTTGGTGGAGATGTAAGTCGGCTTAGCAGTTGTGGAATAACAGACAGTGCAGTTCTGAATTGAAGGCATCGTGATTTGAATGTGAAATGTCTCCCACATTGGTTCCCAGATGTTGGCACTGTCTGTGATAGTTCTAGATCCTTTAGGAGGCAAAGCCTCATTGGTGGAAGCTGATCACTGGGAACAGGAGTCACATGGCACCATTCAAATGTAGGAGTCTAAAATTTTGATCTCATAGAAGTTGAGAGTATGATATTCACCAGAAGCCAGGTAGAGGAAAGAGAGAGACAATGTTGATGAACATGGACCACAGGAGACTAGGGTGGGTAACAAAAATGCATCTATATTAAAAAAAAATATTAACACAAATTCTGAATATTTTCAACTATGAGGAACTAATAATTGAGGATATAGCTATGTTAGACTGGTTTATATGCTACACAAAGCATACACATATACATTGACAGACTTTTCTATTAGTATGACAAATCACAGTTAAAAATGACAAATTAAAACCTGTCTTTAAAAGATAAGCATGTTACTTAACCTCAAGATTTCTATATTTTAACGTACCTTATCATTTTGTCTACAGATACATAGCTACACCTTGCCATCTGTCCAGGGTATGTAATCCCCATTGGTGGAACAGAGGGAAGATGTAGTCCGGGTGGAAAAGTTTTAATCCAATAACATGGAAGCTCCGGCAAGAGAGCACATCCAAAGATATGATGCAGCTGAAATGCAGACATGCTCTGGATTACATTATGATGTAGCTGGAATATAGACATGCTCCAAGTACACACTTTTAGTCCCTAACAATGAAGGTAAGGTTAGTTTGCAGAAGAAAGCAGCCATGTTTGAATGTGACATCTAATTGAGGGGCAGACAAAGTGAGGAATCAGAGAAAGATTCAACAGAATGAGTCAGAGATAGGATACTCCCAACTCACGTGAGAATAGCAGAGGAAAAGAGGCTACTTAAGAGCAGAAAGAGAGAAAATATGGTGGTGTGGTGGGTGGTAGGTGGTGTTTGTGTATGGCCATTTTACCAGTACAGTTTTACAGAGACAGGTTGCAGAAAGAACAAGCTAGACACAGGTAAAGACAGAATAAGCCTACTAAGAGGTCTGTTTCCCAAGCAAGATGAAGGAAGTAGAGCACTGCTCATACCTCCCCTCCCCCCAACCTCCCACAGCTCTTGGAGATCATGGCAGCAGTGGGGCCACTCCCTTCCCAAATCAGACTTGAGCCTACTCAATAGAGACAAACCCACATCATGATAAAGCCAGTTAGGCATCTGTTTCTCTGACAATTCTCTGCCTTCTCAGAAATCATGTGACTGGCAGTCTGGTAATCTGGCCAATATCTTAGAAGGGCCCTACCCCTGCTGCAGCACCCCTCCCTTGTCCTTGGACTGGACTCCCCATGACTGGAGCTATGTAGTCTAGCCCTTCTATTTCAATAAATGAGCTGTCCTCCAACATAGTTTCATGGGTTGTTTACACCTGCCATACTCACCAGCTGCCTGAGACCCTGCTCCCCAAGTCCTCCACATCCTGAGACCACCTGTGTGCAAAGAGTGATGGGGGGATGTGGGGAGGACCTACATGAGGCCAGGCAGAGCAGTTCAGTCAGAAGGTGAGAGAAGCTAGATTGAATTGGTCAGCTTGGAAGATTAGATTGTACAGAGGCTAGAAGCTTCCAGCCCTAGGCCTAGTGATAGAACAGAGAAAGAAATGCCCTGGGCTCAGCCCAAGCTCTGTATTTGCACAGTTTGGGTACAACTTTTATGGCGTCACTTCATCTGAGGAAATAAAAGCGACATTTAAAAGTCTGTTCTTTCCTATTGAGAAGAATGAAAACATCTGACCTTTTTTTCTTTTTTACTATTTTCATGAGACAAATGAACTATCCTTTACTCTTTTCATTAGAAAGATAATCATCAGAGATGTACCAAAGATGATGCAGCTTAAATCCCTGCCCTTTCTGAGCTAACAGTGACAAAATACACACCAAACAAAGCTATGTCTGATCTTTTTTTTTCCCAGCTCCATTTAAGCAGAGTTTTGAAGGATAAGTTTTCTATGGTAAAGAAAAACATGTGAAAGGTAAATTTTACAGAGAGACTTGTGGACACCGTCAGTAATAAAAGAAGAAAACTATTTTCAAGACAGCTGGAAATCAACAGAAAACAAGGAGAATCATTGGGACACAAATCTTCTGAAGACTTGAAATGCCAACAGCCAGATATATCATATCAACCAGATGAACAAGACCATAGGAGAATAAACTGGTTTAACAAACAACTCAGTGTGAAAATGAACAAAGTGGGAAAGACAAGAAAGATACATTCTACTTAAGAGAACGAAGGCTAATCAGATGTGTGTGTGTGTGTGTGTGTGTGTGTATATATATATATATATATATATATATATATATATATATATATATATAATGGCAGTTATTTAAGGGTTGGAACAAGAACACAGTGAAATCAGAAAAAAGTTAATAAAATTTAATTTATCTCTCTGTGAAAATGAAATCAAAAGCTATGATAACATTTAAAGTTTAGACAAAAGAAATATTGTGTCTAAATACAGAGTGGACAGCCTAACTCAGGCAGGAATGTATTCTGATAAGGCACATTCATTGATACTATTTCACTCCACTGGGGTCTTTGGACTAAAGGGTTAATGAGGGATAAAATCTGACTCCCTGCCAAAAGCTAGTGAACTAGTTTAAGGTTAAGTGGGAAATGAGAAGATAATGGGAGTCGGATGACAAGAACCTGGTGAGCATGCTGTCTGATACTTAAGCAGAAATTCCAGACTGGACTGAGGTAAATTCACTCCACATCTGGGACACTTTCCAGGAAGAGGAGAGGAGAAGCCTTGAGGGATTCAGTGTAAAGAGACAGTCAGTGCTTGGTGTTTAAATTCATTGATTCCAAAATAATTATATACAAAGTAGAAGTAAGACCCAAGTTTTTGCTTTCTTAGTCATTCCTTCGGCTAGCTACCTTCACTCAAGTGTATATGTATATGTATATGTGTATGTATATGTATATGTATATGTATATGTATATGTATATGTATATGTATATGTATATGTATATGTATATGTAGAGAGAGAGAGAGTAAGGGCTGGAGAGATGGCTCGGTGGTTAAGAGCACTGACTGCTCTGCCAGAGGTCTTGAGTTCAATTACCAGCAACCACAACCATCTATAATGTGATTCGATGCACTCTTCTAGTATGTGTCTGAAGACACCTGCAATGTACTCATTATAAATAAAATAAAAATAAATAAATAAATCTTTTTTTAAAAGGGGCTATGCAGGAAATTGACTATGATATGAGTGTATACCCATCACAGTATTCACAGAAATATTGAACGTTTTCATTCATGTGAAATACGCGTGAAGATAGAAAGGGAGACAACTTTTTATATGGCAAAGTGTCTATAATGCTAATTGTTGCGTGCGTGTTTGAAACGTAACTCATTGCAGATCTTACAGGAGTTTAAATTGAGGGAAACATATATTGTACTTATCTCATCCCCTTATAGACACAAAGGATGTCTTTTGCTTGAAACATAATTAAATTAATGAGCAGAAATAATATTCAAACCAACCACTCTGTATGGGGTTTGTAGTGTGGCTTATATTGAGTCTTCTAGAACCTAGTTCTCCCCAAGAAGTCCCAGAAGTATTTACCATCCAACCACATCTGACGATTCCAACTACTTTCCCATATGCACTCATAGAACAGGACATAAAAATTCTGTTTATAGTACATAGAAACTGATATCAGTCATTATTTAACTCAGAACCATGAGTTAAATATCTTTGTGTTCATATCTTTACTATGGAGTAGAGATTGGCTTTACCAGTTTTATTTCCACAGATATTAGTTTTTACTTGGTGGTACACAGTCAACCAGATCAACCAGCCTTCCATGTCTGAGATGGAGAGTGCAAAAGAGACACCAATGCACATTAAAACAAACAAACAAACAAACAAACACTGCCAGGCATGGTGGTACACCCCTTTAATCCCAGCACTCTAAAGGCAGAGGCAGGCAGATACTCTGTGAGTTTGAGGCCAGCCTGGTCTACAGAGTGAGTTCCAGGGCAGTAAGGGCCTCACAGAGAAATCTTGTCTCCAAAACAGAACAAAACAAAACAAGAGCAAACAAACATAAAAATAAACAAATAAACAAAACCTTCAAACTAAATTCACAAAAAGAAAGGAAGGAAGGGGGGAGGGAGGGAGGAAGGAAGGAAGGGAGGGAGGGAGGGAGGGAGGAAGGAAGGAAGGAAGGAAGGAAGGAAGGAAGGAAGGAAGGAAGGGAGGGAGAAAATTCTACTAGACCTTTAAAGATGAAAGGACACTCCAAACACTTTTTTTTCCAACGCTAAATCAAATGAAGACATAGTCACAACAAAAGGAAAAAAAGAAAGAGAAGAATATAGACCAATCACTCTGATGAGCACATATGGAAAAACTCTCAATACAATATAAGCAAATAACTTTCAAGATTTCCTCTATTAGAAAGACATTTGACAATCAAGTTTAAAGACATGCATACCTGAGCAGAAAAAAATTGAAAAAGAGTGAGATACATATACCTTCTGCTGCTCTGCAGAACCTGGGCACTTAGTATGGGTAGGTGGTCTATAAGAAAGTAGCATCAGCATTATTGGGGGAACTTCTAGGAGTGTACAATAACCCCAAGCCCACTAAGATGTACCAAATCTCAGTGCAAGTTTAAGACTCTATTTTTCGAGGTCACCAGCTATCAGTTTTCTAGAATAAACGATGTTGGTTGGTTGGGGGGTTTAAAAGCTAAATGTTAAACATAATGGCAGATTATTAACAAACACAAAAGAACATCTTGGAATAAATTGTGATCAACTGATAGATTATCATTTATCTAAAAACCTAGGCTAGGAATTGGGTCCTAGTGCCTGAGCATGTGGAAGATTGGAGTTAGTTGTTCTAGATGGGAAGACTCTTAAAGGCAGAGTCTTTGTCATTTACTGCTGTGTAATGAATAAGAACATTAACTGCAAACACTAAGCACATTACATGCATATAGTGACTGAATCAACACACATTGGTTAGAACCTTAGAACACACGACTTTTTAGCTTAACTTGATATATTCTTCCAAAAGTGAGAATTTCTAGGGTTCACCCAGTTCAAACTTGAGATATATAATTTGACTTAGTTTTATAAACTGGAAAGGATTTTTCTTATATTTAGCAATGCATAGATAGGTAAAGAGAACACAGAACCTAATGTACATACAACCAACACGGACAGTTACAAATTACATAAGAAACTGGATCTTTCTTGGTGTCCTGGTAGCAGTTTTATTTTTTTATTCTAGAAACTCACAGGCATAGTAAACTCTGATTTTTTCCCTCTGAATGTTACTCTGACTTTGGCTCAGAGGATGATTGATTTGGGGTCCACTTTTGGTTGCCACTGAGCCCAGCTCCTGAAGAGCCCATGGCAGAGCTGAACCTCTGGTTTATTCAGACCACAGAGAGCAGCTGTTTCTACTCCAGTGTCAGCCCACTTTGATAAGCCCTGTGCTGTATGTGACACATCACATTAGCTTCTAAATCGAAGTCTCAAGGCTGAAAGCATAAATATGTTTCCCCAAGTCAAGTTATACATCCAATTGACCTTAGTCAAAAATATAATAAACACACAAGACTGTGGTCTATTATTTGTCTACTGGATAATCAAGATTTGTTACTCTATTTGTCTTATTTGTTTTTATTTAAAATAAATTCACTTAAAATATGAATATATGTGGTAACAAAAGATGAGTTAATCTTAAGTATTGATACTTATTTGACTTACTGATGTAAGTTTCCAACATTCAATTAATTTACCATTATAAAAAAAAATGTGGCAGTAGAAATAATCTAGTCTAGATTGCTAGAACAAGATGACTTTCTTCCCATCATAAGAAGTTGTTTTGGAGTGCTTTTAGCTAAGTAAGTTTGTTTCTTAAGATAGACATCTAGACATTTTTAATTAAAGTTACCATCAAGACAAATGGTAAAATACAAAGACAAAAGATATTTTATAAAAATAAAAATGAAAATGCTAGCACTTAAAGGGGAGTATTTTCTTTCTCAAGTTCTCCAGCCTGTGTGCTGATCCCAGTGCTTCTGAGACTATCTGCTTCCTTTGTAGATGACTCTCATGGGTAAACAAGGGGCAACACTTCCTGCGTTGAGAGGGGATAAAACTACTTGCTGAGGAGCAGTGCCATAGTTCAGTGTATTAAACAAAGTCATTCCAAAGGGCTGATGGATGAGAGGCCAAAAATGCCAAAGTTCTTCAAAAATTAAAGATTTCACTCATAACTATTCAACCCAGGCAAGAGCAACAATACCAGTGTTTGCTTTAACAATCACTGTAGAGAGAGGAGGGGTGCTGCAGTGTAATTCCCAGCAGTAAATGCTTGCTAGCACAGGCATGAAAAAGGACAGAAATCCTCACATGAGTCGGTAGAACCCTATGGCACATCTCTGAAGAGTCGTTTATAGTTATTTGTGGCATGCGAAGTTCTATGAGCCCTGAGCTTTGTAGTCAACTTTGCTTTGGGACATGATGGGATTTGGGAGAATCTGGACTATCTTCACAGGATTGCAATTTACCAAGAGCAGTGGTAGTTAAGCAAGTCTGGGGCAAGTAGTTAAATGTCAGGTTAACCCTAGAGATAGCAGTATTGTGTGCACATGATAAGAGAGCACCCAGGGACTACTGTCCTAAAGGTGCTAGTATCACATGGCCATATTTTCAGTTCTCTATTTGAATTACTGCTGTAATTGAACATTAACAATCATTGGTATATACCCATAAAGTTGCATGTCACACATATGTATAAATAATAGTTAATATACAGTTTTAGAAACATGTATATTTATGTATATATGTACATACACACATATATGTAGATGCATGTTAATTTGTTTCCTTTGCTACACAGATGACACACAAAGTCAAATTTCTGCACCATTCTAATGATGGTCTCTTCTTGCTATGAATATATTTAAGATACATCTATCTTGACATATAAATATCTACCTCTTCTTACAGACATTCAATAATTTGCTTTGTTGTTTTCCAAATTTTTTAGTTGAATCATTGTCATTTTTCGTTTCTTCTGATTTTTAATATAGGCACCTAGAATCAAACTCTCTCCTTGGTAAGGCACTTTCAGTATGATTCCAAGGGTTGATTGTGTCATATTTTTGTTTACATTGTGTTCCAGGATTTTTTTCTTTCTTTCTTGATTTCTTCTTTGATTCATTCATTGTTCAGTAATGAGGCATTTGATCTCCATGAGTTTGTGTACTTCACTAGAGATTTTAAGTTTTATTGCAGTGTAGTCAGGATACAAAGGGTGATCAGTCTTTACATTTTAAAAGATTTCTTTTGTGTCCCAAGATGTGGTCTGTTTTCGTAGATTCTATATTTTGGACATTTTGGTGAAATGTTCTGGAGATAGCTGTTAGGTCTATTTCACATATGATGATACTATTTAATTCTGATGTTTCTCTGTTTAATTTTTTTGTCCATATGACCTGGCTATTGGAGAAAGTAGAGTATTCAAATCACCTACTATTAATAAGTAAAGGTTAATATATCTTTAAATCCAGTAGTATGTTATTTTCATACAGTTAGGTACCCCACAGTTTGGTGCATGTATGCTTAGGATAGTAATATCTTCTTGGTTAACTGTCCCCTTGATTAGAATGAAGTGTTATCTTAATCTCTTTTGACTAGTTTTAGTTTAAAGTCTATTTGTCAGATATTAGAATAGCAAAGATAGGAGGTATTTCCCATAGACAACAGATAAATGGATTTAGTTTTATAACAAACAGCCTGTGTCTTTGATTGGAGAATTGAGGCCACTGGTACTTGAAAGTTTATTATTGAAATGTGTGTGTTGATCGAAGTCATTGTATTGTTGATTTTTCTTGTTTTGTTGTTTGTTGTCTCAATGATACTTTTCGTTTTAGTTGTTATGGCTTCTTATTTCTTTTCACAGTCTCCTGGCTATGTTTATTCCTCTCTTCAACCTGAAATATTGTTTTCTGCATTTAATTTAGGTTTGGTTTGTTGGATATAAATTTTAGTCCAATTATATCACAGAAAGTCTTTCCTTCTCTTTCAGTTATGGTGGGTATATTACTCTAGGTTGACTCTCATGGTCTTTTAAGACTTTGAATTAATTGTTTCAGGCTATTCTGGCTTTTAAAGTTTCCATTGAGAAATGGGCTGTTATACGGACAAGTTTTTCTTTATATGAATTGTGGTTTTTTTTCTCTCTCTCAGTTTTCAATGCACTTTCAATACAACAAAGCATGCCCTAAAATGTGTTCATTATCTTTTCTCTTGCCTGTTGAGGTTAATAAGGTTTTCTCCACTCTTTTATGTCTTGACTTTTCTTATTTGCATTTGCGTTTGAACTTCATTATAGAGAAGATTACTGATGCATTAAGGATCTGGGTGGTAGCCCATCTGTTGCTATTCTACCTGGGAGTTTGGATGAGTCAACTTAGGACATAAAGATTGTCCAGCCCAATTTTGCTGGGGCCTAGTGTAAGTCACATATGTGGTCCTTGAAGCCTGGTACAAAAATTGAAAAGCTTGCTGCACTCTATGGTGTCCACCAACATCAGAATAAAACCATGAGCTCGTCTTCCCTTTGTATACTAAGAAAGCTATTCTTTATTGGTTCAAGACATTGATGTATAAATGTTTGAGGGAGACTGCATATATACTTCTGCAGAATAGACAATCCAATAAAGGTCGAATTTTTAAAAAGGAAAACGACATATACAAAACTGACAATGACCCTTGTAAAAGGACTGGCAAATTTAGTTTGAGACTCTTGGCTTCTCACAAGCCTTTTTATGTTGATTGTCTATGCTGAATGTGTGACTCATCCAATAGATCTATGCTTTTACATTTCATTTGGGAAACAACTTTTCTTTTTACAAGCCCAAGCTATTAAGGGACAAACTATCATTAAACCTCTCAACCTGTCCAAAGGACAGAAAAGAACATTTGAAGCAGCTGCCCTTTGCACAGCAGGTTGAAGCCTTTCACACTCAAACCCCTGACAGACATCATCTGTTGAATAAGGAGGAAGAGATTAGAAAGTTTCCTGTCAGTATGCTTGCTGGCTGGAGCCTCTCTAGTGATCTTAGCTCAGTGTTCTTATTTAAAATAGATTAGAGTGAGACAAATGGATTCAAATGCTGCTGATTTTGTATACATTTGGTGGTGAACAGGTGAAAGAAATTTGATCTTAATTGTTTTTGTATTTATAAAAATAAATTCAACAGGAAAAAAGTCTGAGAATTGTAAATAATATAAAAAGTTATATTTTTATAAGAATATACCTAAGCTGGGTGTGGTGGGCAAATCCCAGCATTTGGAAGACAGAGCCAAGAGGACTAGGGTCTCAAGGCCAGCCTTAGTTAGCTACTTAATGATTTTGAGGCCAGCATAGTCTACAGAGGACTCTGTCTCAAAACAAAACCCAATAATGTGGTTCTAGTATCTTGGATAAAATAGGATGCGTCTTTGGGGCATCTACAATCTCTCTCTTCCCACAAGCATTGCTTAGTATTGTTTTTGGCGCCACTGAGTTACCTTAAATGAACTCTTTCTCTTCTCTTTTTTCAGTGCTGGGGATCCATATTATAGTCTTGTGCATGTCAGGCAAACACTCTCCCACTGAGCTATATTCTCAACTTTAAATATAGCATTTCTTAATATATTAATATACTCTAATATTTTATATTATAAAATTCATTTCTAAAAATGTTTACATCTTCATGGAAATTACATATTAACATAACTTGTTTTTCCTAACACAGGGTTTTCTTCTGTAACTCTAGCTGGTCTGGAACTCACTATGTAGACCAGGCTGGCCTTAAACCAACAGAGATTAGTCTTTCTCTGTTCCCAAGTGCTGAGATTAAAGGTTTATGCCATTATACTCATTTTAAAATAAAGTTTGTTGGCTTATTACTGGTGTGTGTTTGTGTGTGTGTGTGTGTGTGTGTGTGTGTGTGTGTGTGTGTGATAGGACAGCTTATGAGAATTGGTTTTTCTCCTTCCACTGTGAGTTCCAGGGATTAAACTCAGGTTGTCAGGCAAGTGGAATAATAGCCAGGACAGTAAGTCTCTGTTAGAACCAAGGTTGTCTATGGTTCCCATATCTCCTCAGTAAAGTACTTGACGTCTTAACTAGAGGAAGAAGTCAACTTTAGAAGATCAAGGGGACACAAATTTGAAAGGAAGATGTCTAAGTAACTTTATTTACAGATAATATAATAGTATATATAACATAAATGGCCCTAAAATTCCACTGGAAAACTCCTACAGTTGAAAAACACTTTCAGCAAAGTAGCTGGATACAAAATAAACTCACAAAAATCAGCCTTTCTATAGTCAAATGACAAACTGAAAGAAATCAGGAAAGTAACACCTTCCACAATGGCCTGAAAACTATAAAATGTCTTTGGGTAACTCTAACCAAGTAAGTGAAAGACTTGAATGATAAAAACTACAAGTCTTTGAAGAAACAAGTTAAATATATCAAAAGATATAAAGATCTCCCATGTCCATGAATCAATAGTATTAATATAGTAGAAATGGCCATCCTACCAATAGCAATTTACAGATTCAATGAACTCCTTATCAAGATTCTAACAGGATTCTTCACAGAATATAAAGGGTGAACAGACCTATAGTAATAAAAACAGCACGGTATTGGCACAAAACCAGACATGTTGATGTCTTTCTTTAACAGTAGGCTAATTAGTACAAGAAAAGAATAGAGCCTTGCCAGTTTCCTTCCCTCACTATTGTTTCTCAGAAAAGAAAACTGAACTGCATGGTTTACTAAGACCTCGGAATAGCTGAGTGTGCTTATAAGTCTGGCATGAGGCAGAAACTGAACTGTGTGGATGTCACACTAATGCTGTGTTACAGCAGAAGAACTGGCTCCTGGAGAGTAGCATTTTGGGAACAGGCCTGAGAACAGAGATGCTGAATCTGGTCCTGAACTCTGTTGAGGAACTGTAAGTGTAATGCAGGAATAGAAAGTGGGAATGTGGTCCTAGTGTATTGGAGACGTGAGAGGGAGAGTTCTAGTCTACCATATCTGATGTCATAACTCTGATTCTAATGTTACCTTCCCCTGTTAATACACTGGCTCTGCAATGCATCCATCTATCATTCCATGAAGTTTCTGAGGTGCCCTTGATTCTGCCTACTCACTTCCTGATGTAGATGCTGCCTCACATTAGCTTCATTTACTTCAAACTCTTGACATTTAAAATGTGATCGTCCCTGGGAGAAGCTATTATCAGTTTACCCCATTCATAGTATGAATCATGATTAGAAGCAGTTATCCATTGCTGTCTAACACACCGTCTTAAAACATAAGTGTTGAACATGATTTATTATTTTTTTCATGAGTTTACAGGTTGGTAGAAGTATCTCAAATCCAGATCAATTGGATTTGGGCTGGGCTCATTCACACCATTGTGGTAAGATGGCCCGTTTTCTACCACAACCGGAATGACCCAGGTCTGCTGAGGTAGGGCCCATGAGCTAGGACCTGGGTGGTCTACCATAGCTGGAATGACCCAGGTCTGCTCAGGTAACCTCTCAGGGAGGAGGCCTTTAATTCAGGCATGATCCCATGAAAACTACAGAGAAGCAGAAATGCTCAGACTTCTTGAGGTCTAGGCTTCCAACTGTCAAAACTTCACTTCTGCCATATTCTATTTGCCAAAGCAATTTATATGCCTGAGTTAAACTGTCAGAAGCTGCAAAGGGTCCTATATGGGGACAGAGAGGTTATTCTCTAGTTGCCATGATATTCTGCCTAACATCAAGCCTGAGGCAATGGAGCCAGCTGACCATGGACTGCAATCACTTATGCTGTTAGCCAAAATGAATCTTTTTCTCCTGTAAGTGGTTTTCTCAGGTGTCACAGTGACAGAAAGCTGACTAACATGGACATTAGAGCCTCTAATTTCCCCCCAAATCTCAGGCAAGTTTTCATCAAAGGGGAGGAAAGAGGGCAGAGACCAGAGAATAAAAGTCATTCATGGCCCTAATAGTCTTGTTCGTGGGAACTGATGGTTCCATCTCTCCTTAAACTCAGACATGGTGTGTTCTTCTGTTTGATCACTGTTATCTTAGTACTTCCTGTGCAAATAAACCATCTTCTCATGCACCCTTTGTTCTGCAGTGATCATAAATAAAATGAACACATAAAACACATTCAACCATTTGAGTTCAACAACCGAGATTTTGTTTGACACAGAGAAAAAAATGCTGTCAGGCCCTCCCCTTCTTCTAATTAATAAGCAGTTGTAGTGCCAGCCTTGCTAACATGACGGAACCACTTATAAACAGAGAATAGACAGGGGTAGTGCCTATCAATCCACTTCATCCCATGACACGTTTTCCTTTATTAATCAGTGACGGTTTCTAGACTCTCCAGAATGAAGGAAGAACCAGGACAAATATGGCACCGAATGTGCTCAGCAAACGCCATGTCCTATTCTGATTACAGAGAGTCCAGTTGGCATATGCATGATATAATTTAATACTGAGTATCCAACTTGCACTGGGGAGGTTTGAGTTACGTAATGTATAGTCCTGAACTTGAGTAAACTGAGGATAATATCGGAATTCTGGTGGAAACTTTCAGATTGCATAGATTCACTGCTTTCTTAGGGACATCAGAACTGATGTAGGACCTAGTGTCACAAGTGATGGATCATCAAGTGTAACCCTCACTATTCCCTTCTCCTACTTCTCACTGGCCACTTTCTTCATCTCAAATACGTTCCCTATGCTTACACAGTGAGCATCTGTGCGTGTTTTTGTGTTACGTGTGCTCATGTTCATTTGTATAGCATTTAAATCTAGATTTATCATATGAGAGAAAACATATAACTGTCTTTCTTATTTCACTTAACATGATCTCCAGGTTTCCTCATTTTCCTGAAAATGATATCATACCATTCTTCATGGCAAGATAAAGCACCTTGTGCATATATACCCATTTTCTTGATTCATCATTTCACAGGAATCTAGGCTGGTTCTAAAACTTGGGTCTTGTAAATAATGCTACTATAAACAAGTATACGTAAGCTCCCCTGTGGTCTGGTGCCTCAGAATCTGTCTGATCTATTCTCAGGAATAGCATAGTTGGATCCTGTGAGAGTTCTAATTTTAGTATGAAGGAACCTCCATTGCTTATTTCCACTATGGCTGCACAAACTTCCTGTGGTCACCTTCAAAACCACAGATGGAAGTTTTTAAGTGCGGCTGATCCCATCTGTCTGAATAGTCTCTGAAAGAGAAACCTTTATCTAGCAGTTGCAAAGGAAGAGCAGAACACAGGTGCCAGAGCTGTCATTGCCTGGGTGCTTGGGTGGGCGTAAACTCAAAAGTTCCTTCTTGAGTTGAAAGGGTTTGTGGCCCCATGAGGAGAGCAACAATACCAACCAACCAGAGCTCCCAGGGTCTAAACCATAAGTCTGGGAGCACATAGGGAGGGACCTATGGCTCCAGCTGTATATGTAGGGGAGATGGCTCTGTCGGGCATAGGTGGAGAGGAGATTCTTGGACCCATGAAAGCTGAACACGGAGTGTGGGGAAATTCGAGGGTGTGAAGGTGGGAGTGGGGGGCGGTGGGGGCACATCCACATAGGAGCAGGAGGAGGGGGGATGGGACAGTGGGTTCCTGGGCGGGAGGGGGGAGGGGAGAGGGGAATGGGGTAAGGGAATAACACCTGAAATGTAAATAAAATATCCAAAAAAAAAAAGTCCCTTCTTGGAACTCTCCAGAGTTTCTTGGAAATCAGCTGGCTTCTGGAGATAAAGGGAACACAGCAGGTCCTGTCTCCAAAGAGGAGCATCCAGCAAATGCTGCAAGCTCAGTTCATGCCCTGGAAGAATGTGTTTCTAGGAGGAACCAGAAAACACAAAACCAGAGTAGCTGGACATGGATTTTTAAGTGGCAGGTCTCCAACCTGGAAAAGCAAACAATGGAGAGTGGCATGCAGCCATTTGCTGTGCAAAAGGTGCTTTCTTGCATGGAGAAAGTCTTTGGTAGTTCACTGAGGAACCTTCTTTGTTTATCTTTAGAGCTTTGAGCAAAACTGACCATGATCCTACAGGCTTGAATATACTCAAAGACTTCTGAACAAGAGTGTTTAGCTTATAAACTCATTTCCGAGAAGACCTGTACTTCAAGTTGAAGAATTGAGGAAGAGAAGGTGGGTGAGCGAGGCAGAGGGGGGATAAGACTCCCCCTGCCCAGGAGAGCTCTGCATGTTCCACTTCAGTGCATCAGCTCTGCAGGATTTGGCTTTCAGTTCCTTTGAATCCATAAAGATAGATTTGGTTCTGGATTATGTTTCTTGAGTTCCTTGTAAGTGGGGACTATAAGATGAAAGGCTGACTCAGATGTTAAGAGCAGGTACTGCTCCTGGAAAGAAGCTGAGTTCAGTTCCCAACATCATATGCTTGGCCTCAGGTACACACACACACACACACATACACAAGCACACACACAAGCACACACACACATTTAACAATAAAATATTGTTTTTAAAAGCAGGAACTTTGAGTTAGGTATTTTGTTCTGGAAACTTTTCTGTTTTCTATTTTGTTTATAAAACTACCAACAGATACGTGGAGATACTTCTAAATTCTCTATTACTCCAGGTAAATTTTCTTTCACATCTTGCAAAGATATTTATCTTCAAACATTGAATATTTTTATTGGAAGGTTATAGGGAGCATTAACTGCCCAGAAGTAGGTGAATAAAGAGAAAAAGTCCAGACAGACATGATAAGGTGCCACCATGTTTACAGGCAACACTGTGAAGTCAAACACTGCCTTTCCAGAATGATAGGAAAGAAGGCATGTTATAAAATGAAAATGGATGCATTCCTTTTAAGGAGACTCTATGAAATAATGGGAAAGTTCTGGGCTTTTGATTCTTAATAATAATGAATTTTAATAATATCTCTGCTGCCATTTGTCTAACAACAGAGGAGTCACTGATTCTGAGTGTCTACTTGTATTATTAAATATGAGTTAGTTAACAAGGAATAAACATTAACTAACATATGGAGTTAATTTTCAGCACAGTGATTGGGGTAATCCAATGTGGAGCTAGTCTTCTCAAAGGACAACAAAAGAAGCTGCCCCCCCACCTCGAAATACACTCAGAAGTAACTCAAAGGGATCAGGACTCTGCACTTACTGATTAGCTGAGACGATTAAACTATATTTAAAAGAAACATAGAGATAAATCATCATGACCTTGCATTGTCCCATGATTTCTTAGGTATGACACTGAGATGAAAAGTGAAAGAGAGACGTGAATAAATTGGACTCTGTCCAATTTAAAAGCTTTTATGCTTAAATAGACATCATCAACAGAGGGAAAAAAGAACCCAGGAAATAGTAGAGAATATTTATAAGATGGATGCCTGAAGGAACTTGTATCCCAAGCGTATAAAATACAAAACCCAATGATAAAATGGCAAACATCCAACTTAAAGATAGGCAAAGGATTATAAACATGTTTTTCTCCAAAGAGAATATACAGATGGCCAATAAGGACATAAAAATGATTTACATGATTGGTCACCAGGAAATATAAATCAAAACAAGGAGACACTATGCCCACTGGAATGGAAAGGTGTTCAAAAACCTAGAAAAGATGGAGCCTATATCCAATGCTGCTCAGAATGTAAAGTGTTACAGATAGTTTGAAAAACAGCGGTAAGTCTTTCAAGAGAATAAATATAAACTATTTAATTCTCATATATGCCAATCAAAGAGATTAAAAGCACATCCACACAAATACTTATACACAAATGTTAACAACTGTTATTCATAATAGCCCAAAGACATAAGAAACCTGTAGAGGGAGGTGTTGATTCCCTAATTGATTCTTGATTGTGTCAATAAAGACGGTGGAAGCCAATTTCTGTGCAAAGGGAAAAAGTTGGGATTTCCAGGTGCCAGGAGGAAGAGAAGGGACATGGAGATAGAGGAGGGCTCTTCAAATCAGGTTTTGGAATGAGAGGATGTGGCAACCATGTAAGGTTTTATGGCAACCTCCGCCACTGGCAGATTTCTAACATAGGATAGCTGGTAATTTTAGGGCAATAGATTCTATGCCCAGAAACTGTCTTATTTGGCTAGTGATAAAATATTAGAACTGTCTAGTGGTTTCCATTTGTGGGGCTAAGGTGGACAGGAGGAGAAAGAAAGAAGCTGGAGCAGTTGGTGGTGGCTTGGCAAAGCTAAAGATTCTGTCAGGGAACCACCTTGTCATTGGTGGAGCTATGTTAAGAGAGAGACTAGCGGTAGCTGATCTCAGAGCCTCTCTGGGAGCACAGGCAGAGTTCCTGGGAAGGCAGAAGCCTGTTTTTTAACTTTACATGCAACAGCAACCCAAAGACCCACCAACTGAAGAATGAGTAAATGAACTATGGTATCCACATGCACTGAAATATGTATGTGCTCAGCATAGAATCAACTGTTGACATATGTTACATAGATGTATTTTGAAATATGCTAAACAAAAGATGCCCAGTCACAAACACACCAAAATCATACATAATAGGCAACTTTTTGTAAGAAATGTCCAAAAGAGGTGCTTTATTGCTTTCTGGATAGTGGAACATCTTATTTATAGAAAGAAAAAGTAATAGGTATCTGGGCAAAGTGGAGAAGAGGGAAAAAGGCAGAGCCACTCCTCTTGAGTACAAGGCTTCTTTTAAGAGCGATATTAATATTCTAAACTTAGGTAGATCTGGGGAAGGATGTACAACTCTAAGTAGATTCAATTGTGCACTTATACAGGTGAACCTCATATTATATAGATTATAGCATATTAAGACTGTTTAAAAAATTGGGGGGGGGGACTGGAGATATGCCTCGACAGTTAAGAGCACTGACTGCTCTTTCAGGGGTTCTGAGTTCAAGTCCCAGCAACCACATGGCAGCTCACAACCATCTGTAATGGGATCTGATGCTCTCTTCTGGTGTGACTGAAGACAGCTACAGTGAACTCATATAAATAAATAAATAAATAAATAAATAAATAAATAAATCTTTAAAAAAATTAGGTCCAGGGAGATGGCTCAGCGGGTAAAGGCATTTCCAGTCAAGCCTAGTGACCTGTTTCCCATGACAGAAAGAGAATTGACTTTCTCAAGTTGTGCACTGACCACCACAAACAGACATACACACTCATGTGTGAGCATGCTCACACAAACATAAACAAAATAAATACAGAATATCTATGACTATAAATACACACATATTTATATACCATACATACTTCAAAAACAGGTAATCAGTTGCTTTAAATGCATCACACTTTATTGAAAACATAAAAGCAAATAATACAAAATGCTGTCAGGTAACAGGAGAGTGTGTATTATATGTTAAGACATGTTCAACATCTTTACAAATATCAACCATTATTAATCCCCTTATTCTCTCTTTGTAGGGTAGGAAACTAAATTACAGGTATTTTTCAAGTGCCCCAGATACAAAATAAAATTAAAATTAAAATTAAAATTGGGCCGGAGAAGTGTCTCAACACTCAAGAGTACCAGCTACTTGTTCAGAGAAGACAGGGTTGATTCCTAGCATCTACATGGAATCTTACAACCTCCTGAAACTCCAGGTCTAGGAGATCTGACATCCTCTTCTGGCCTTTGCAAGCATTTCTCAAATGTGGTGCATGACACACATGCAGACAAAACACCCATACACATAAAAAAATAAAATAAGAATTCAGACAGGATTTATTTTACCTTTTATAAAAATAGATTTTTTCCCTCACATAATATACCCTGATTCTTGTTTCCCCTTCCCCTCCTCCCAGTTTCTCTCCACCTCCCTTCCTATCTATATCGCCTCCCTTTCTGTGTCTCACTAGTAAAGAAACAGCCTTCTAAGGGATAATAATAAAATAAAGGATAAAACAAAAATGAATACATTGGAATTGGACAAAACAAACGGAAAGAAAAGAGCCCAGGAGAAGGCATAAGAGAAAGAGACCCACTCATTCACACAGTCCTTTGGAATCCCATAAAAACACTAAGGGAGAAGCTATAGTATATTCGCAAAGCACCTGGTGTATTCATGTGCAGGGCCTGGGCATCTGCCTCAGTCTCTGTGAGTTCATATGAATGTTGATAGTGTTGACTTAGAGAGTCTTGTTCTCTTGGTGTCCTTCATCCTCTCTGACTCTTATACTCTGCCTGCCTCTTCCTATTCAGGGTTCTCTGAGCCTTGAGGAATGGGTTTTCATGACGATATCCCACGTAGGGCTGAGAGAGCCAAGGTTTCTCATTCTCTGCATAATGTCTGGATGTGGGTCTATGTATTTGTTCCCATCTGCTGCAGGAGGAAGTTTCTCTGATGATGACTGAGCATGACTCTGATCTACAAATAGGGCAGTGTCATTAGGATTTATTTTTTGTTGTTGTTGCTATGTTCTTTTAGTAACAGTAGTATTTGGTTTTATCTTAGGACTCTGGGTTATTTAGCCTCAGGTTTTCAGTCATCTAAGCAGTTTTGGGTATGAGTTCCATCATCATCCTCTCCACACTGAGATGAGACTTCTATAACATGGATATATTAACTGGATGCTTTGTAAGGTCCATATTAATCTTGACTAATCTCAAAGCCATTGTGGCTAGGGCTGAACACAGGTCTGTTACATGTAGCTGACCAAGGGCATTGTTAACCTTACCTCGTCTGCCCGTGGCCTCTGGTAAAGAAGGAGCCAAGAGACTATGGTTTTTATTCCTCTCTTTTGATAAGGGCTCTCAGAAATGATAAGTATATTTAGTCATATTGGATGTACTTTCAGGATTAATAATCTACTATGACAAGCTTTGGGAAGAAAATGTAAATTTGAGGACACTATAATATGAACAGTGCCTATCTTAAGGATGGGCAGTGAGGACAATGTTTAGTTTATTTTTATGTTTTGTCTATTCTCAAAATACTAAGTAAAATATTCATTTGTTTTGTAAACAATGACACTAAAGTAAGACCTCTAAAATTTTAGCTTTTATGTTATATTTACTATATCACCAAAATCACCCTTATGGAGATATAATCATAATATCTCCAAAAGTAATTACAAATTATATAGCCAAAGGCAGACTATGCAGTAGCTGTTGTACAATCTGTCAGCTCATAATGCTTATCAAATCAAAGGGCTTCTTAAGTCTAGCATCCTGGGGACAGATGGAGGTGTTTCACCCAGCACCCAGGTTTGGATGCCATACTGTCTCAAGATGAGTGAATTATTTCTTTCAGACTCACAAGAGCTGACTATCACCAAGCCATGAGGGCATCATGTTGGGATTAGCCATAGTGGGAAATTTTATACAATGGAAATTATTTACCACAACATAGTAGAGCTTTGTTTTCTAGAAAATTAGCTTATTAAAATAACACATTAAATAAGAAATGTGTCTATACCATATCCAACCTCTCTACCCAGCCAGGTCCTGTAGATTCTTCTCCAGAATCTAGTCTTTTGAATCTGCCTGATCCCCTCCCCCTCTTCCTCCAACATCTCTTCTGAAACCCTCAGATCTAGCCAGATCCTGCATCTAGTTCTCTAGTTTACTCTGGCAATATCATCCTGTGCTGAAACCAATTTCTAGGCTTTCCCCAGGACCCATGCTTTCTGTCACTGGAAATAGGCCCTTCCCAGACTATCCAACGTCTCCATCCAGCCATATCATACACCTCCTTCTCCAGGGTCTAGCTCAGGAGTTGGCCCAATTTTTCATGTACTCACCCCAAATCTGCAGTACCAAAAAACCTCTTTGTGTTGAAAAATTAGGTCCCATATACTCAAGCATTACAAGCTATTACCAATACTCTTAGTTACCCTCCAGAACTTGACAGTACGATCATATTGCTGAAGACAGACTATATTTGAGTCACAGAACATGGAGAAATCAAGCTGAAACTGACCTGGAAACTTCCTCTCCACTGGCTAGCTTTTATGGGGCTAGAAACTGCTTTACATACTACGGAAGCAGTAATGCAATCCGTATTCTCATCCAACTGTGAACTCTGCAAATAATAACAGCTGGCCTGATAAGTCATGCCCACTGGTATAATAATTGTGAGAATGATTGCAAGCACCAGAGATAGTGGATACCATCAAGAAAACAGTGTTTTCTGAATATAATGGGGCAGTTGCACATACGAACTCACAGTAATTGTTACAACATACACAAGATCCATGAAGGCTCCAACTAGGCAAAACCACAGCACAGAGCAATAGTCATAAGCATGAAATCCTATCCCTAACTGAGATGCTATGTTGACATTTGATAGCTGTTGGGAGAGTGTAAGCCAAAGATAGGTTGGAAGTAAAAAAGTGGGGAGGAAGGCATGGTGGGTATGGGAAGTGCTTGGGGAGAAAGGTGAATATGTTCAAGTACAGTACATGAAATTCTCAATGAATAAAAATATTATTTAAAAAAGAAGAAAAATATGCTCTATAAACTCAATTGTAACTATAGAAATTCAAAAGCTTTTAAAAATTAAAATGTTCTGTAGCCCCTTATATCCTTAATGTAAACATAAAACTCTAAAATATAATAATAATAGAAGGTACATACCATACATATATGCAAATGTACACAAAAGCCAAAATAAGAGAGATAATGGACTGCACCTATAAGTGCTTTTATCAGTACTTCCTGCAAGTTTCCTGCTCTGCCTTTATAAGTGTGAAGTTGATATTATTTCAAAATAGCTTCTCAAAATTAGATTTCTTTCACAAACTCAATGGAATCTATAAAACATGCATCAAAAATCATAAAAGAGGTTGGGAGAGATGGCTCAGTAGTTGAGAGTACTGTCTGCTCTTCTAGAGGACTCAGGTTTGATGCCTTGAACTACATGTCAGTTCACACCTGTTTGTAACTCCAATTCCAGGAAATCTGATACTATCTTGGTGCTCAGACATACATTTGGGAAAACATCAGCACACATTTCTTTAAGCAATCAAAACATAAGGATAAAGACAACGAATCCCAAAGGGAGACTATGAAGCAAAGCATAAAAATGAGCTACAAAAGGGACAGGAAGGACATTAGTATAATGAAAACATTGCCACTTTGTCAAGAATAAACAACAATTCTAAGTTGGTATGCATGCACTATTAGAGTGCATATATAAAGTGCCAATATACTTGAAGATAGATATAAGCCTCAATGCAATCATAGCTGGAAACTTTAACACCCTACTTTCACAAATGGGAAAAATCACCCAGACTCCCTTGCAGAGTTAAACTGTACGGCAGACCCCTTGGACCTAACGGACATAACAGAACATTCCCTTCAATGCTACAAAAGACATATCATTTCCAAGACCACACAGGAAAGTAATCTAGACAGATGACAAAGCATATTTACACTGTGTACTTCTGTCTTGGATGTGTGTGACTTGGTGATTTTACAGGGACTCCCAAGCAAGTGTGCCTTGAACTTCATAAGAGATTTTGAATTTGAGCTTTTGAAAAAAATACTGGAAATGTTGGCTTTGGGAACTCTTGGACTGCATGCAATTTTCAGTATTAGATAGCCACGAACCACTGTGGGACAAGGGCTTGAGGATGCTATTTGAATAGGAACTGTTCTTCGCAGGCCTGTATGTGCAGTGCTTGGACCTCTACTGAGGGCTCTACTGAGCCCTGGAAACTTTAAGAAGTGAGACATATTTTTAAAAGTAGATCACTAGGGTTGAGGTTACTTGGTGCTATCTTGTTCTCAGTCTCCTTTCTATAGCTTTATTTCTTGTATGCTATGATGTGAGGATGTTGGCTACATACTGCCATGGCCATTATATTCTACCCAAGTTCATAGGACCAAGAAAATAAAGGTTGACACCACTGAAACCATGAGCTAAAACAAGTCCTCATGCCTCATACCTAAGCAGTCTTGGGTATCTTGAATCCAGTGATACAAAGACCAGTTAACTTAGATCCTGTAGTTACATATAGTACTAAAAAAAAAAAAACCTTTATATCCAATCAACATAACAATAAAACATAATGTGGCAGTTTGGAATAGATCATGGAAGAAGATGTCAGGGATGTCCTAAAATTCTGAATAAAGTATGATGATTAATAAAGATGGAAAGTGGGAATAAGAGTGCTTAAATATGTATTGAAGGTGAATTCTATTTTAATTTTTAGGCAAGAGTCTCCCTATGTAAACCTAGCTGGCCTCAACTCACTATGCAGTCTAGCCTGCCCTTGGAATCATGACCCTTCTGCCTCACTCAACTGAATGCTAGGATGGTAGACACACATGGACTACAATGGACTACACACTGAGTGAATTTTAAAAGCAGATTGTAGGCAAAATAAATCGGGTACAGAGATGCACAAATCTATCAAATGTGAAGTTCTAGGAAAGTTTAATTTAGTTCAATGAGAAGATGATTGTGATTGCCAGAGATCAAAGAAGAAAGAAGAGCTGGAGAGAGTCCACATATTTTACATGGCAAACCCCATTTACCAGAAAGCAAGGTGCCTGCTTTTGCCATTACTCTGCATATCGTCAGCAACATATTAATTTATTACATGCCGGTGATAGGAATTGTCTTTTGATTCCACCCATGATGCTGTTAAATAAGGATGGGGCTTTAAGGACGTGGGAAAATCACTGTACAGGAAGAGGAAGTTGCTCTTCCAAGTTCATGTACACAGAGTTTGGCTTACTGTGACACTTGGAAGTGTTTCACTGTCCAAATGTTCCCATCAGCCCTCGGGCTATTTTTTCTCAGAATCTTTTTTATATGTTTTTTTTCCTTTATTTTAATGTTCCACTTTCCCCTACTACCTTTAGTAGGAGCAGCTGGTTTCAATGAACATTTTGAAAGGCAACAGATTATCCCCAACAGAAATGTTCAGCCTTGATCTTGGACCCTTCTGCCTGATGCTTTGTGTCTTCTTACTGGCATTTCCCCATAAAATATACGCATTGGCTTTCCCCAGACATATTACAAATAACAGTACTACCAGCAGCAACAACAACAAAACACAAAACAAGAACCTTTTGCCAAAGGTACAACCTCCCTCCTAGTTCCCCAGGCTTGTGCTGCTAGACGAACTGTAATCTTTTCTCCCTCTCATTCCCATCCAGTTTATAATCAAGTCTTTCCAAATCCCTTACCCCAGCCCAGGCTCCCATTACCTCATATCTGTACTCTGGAGATAGCTCCCTTTTCCTGCCTCCATTCGCTTTGTTTTGAAATAGCCGGGGAACAGCTGTCGAGACACCGTCGATGTATCTTTTTTCCTGACACCTCTCTGTGAGGATCTGTGCTTCCCATTCCTATTACAATAAATCTAATACTCAGCATCTGAACTGCCGTGTCCTAAAACTGCTCTCCGATGTTTCTCGCATATCTTGGGAAGATCAGCTTGCTCTTGGCTTTTTAAAGAGGTTCTTGCGCACTAAATCTCACAGTTAGCTCTCAGCATAACCCTAAAAAACCTAGATCACCATCATTTTCATTGCCTGGATAAGGCAACCAAGAAATAAAACAAACCAAAATGACTTGGTCAGTCGTGATGCAAAACCTAGACCCTTCCGCACTCTGCCGTCTTACCACAACTTCAAATGTCAGCTCTGTCAGTGAGGGTTCCTCCACTAGAGACTCTCCTTTCCTCTCTGGTATTCACAGCTGATCTCTTCCAGCTGAGGTATAATCCAAATAACCACCTCTTCATACATTCTCTCTCAAGGCTCCCTTTGCTGGCCTGATATTTTATTCGCATTTACTTACGTGTGTGGATTATTGGAAAAAGCACAGCTTTCAAAATTCTGTGTGCCTTGCCTTACTTGTAACTTAAAGTTCAGTAACTTTAAGTCCGCGGCTCGGTATATTCCTGTGCTTCAGACACAGTGATGTACAAAGATGATGTTTTCTTCTGCAAAGTACTCTAAGGATAGTATTCAAACTCTCCTCCTATATACTAAAGACCTTCCGCTTTAGTATACAAATACGTACAAGTTAGGCAAGAATGGTTACAACGTGAAACATTCAAAGCACAGAGCTACTTTTCTTCAGACCAAATCAAACCAGAGTCCTTAACAGCTTACAACATACGGAAAAGAAACAGACTCGAGCAATATTTAAAAATGTGAGTATGTGAGCAATAGGAAATCATTTGACATTTCTAAGTGTATTCCACAAGGGGCAACGTGGTGCTCACATTCTGCCTAATGGGAATATGTATGAAAACATATACGTAAAAACAAAAATGTAAATAGGCTGGAGAGAGAGTGAGAAGGGAGAGGAAATGGCTTGGCCTAGGCAGCACCATCCTTTTCTCACATTCTCTACCAACAGTTTGCTCGTCCTGTTCTTTAAAAAGTGCAAGCCAGAAGACTTACTGTGAAAAGGTTACTTATATCTAAGCACCACACACATAAACACTTTTTTCTGAAGTGATGGGGACTTTATGGAACCCAGCTGGGGTTAGGGATCTGGCTTGTTCCAATTCAATATTCTGACATAGCAGAATGTTACTGATCTTGCAGCCAGTGACCCATTCAGGACTGTTTGCTTTGTGAATTGTAGGCGTATTTGTTAACTGGTGCTACCACCTGCTGGTAAGTTTTCCAATAATCCATATTATAACAGATCCTAAAATACCAAACTATTATTCAATAAAATTCATTACTGCAACCATATTCATTACCAACATCTTCTAATTATTCGTGAGTGTTGTATCTAATTGCAAAGACTTTAGACATTGCAGTATGAGTTTTGTAACTTTAAGCTTCTGAACTTTTATTTTTCCTTTTGAGAACTTTGTTTACTTTCTAAACTGTCTGTATCCAAGAAAACATTTTGCTGATTTCTAAATATACAATATGATAGTAGATTTGAATTAACCAATGCTGCAAGTCAATAATCTATGAGCCTGTGTACATAGAATCATCTGGCAGACTTATTCTTAGTTCTGCTTCGGCTCACCTGCCTGATCCCCTGCTTCCAACCCATCCCCACTGTCTAGGTACTCAGCCTCATAATGAGGACCAACACCACTTGTACTATTTCCTCTTAGCCCATCTCCAACTCTCTGAAACTCCACTGACCCTTACAGCTTCTCTCTACCAAGGACCCATAGCTGCCACATAAGGTTAGGACTCCAGTAAAGGACCTTCGTTCTCCTTCCTGTCCTTCATTCTGTTTTCTCCAGATTTAACATTAGTCCATCTGTGGAATACCAGCAGGAGTCCTTCTTATAGCCCACCCCCATCCTCTAGGGGCTCAGCCTCTAGTCATAGTCAAGGACTATCTTGTTCTTCTAGCTGTATCTCTCAGCAAATCCTTTTAGCTCATCTTTTTTTTTTTTCCTTTGTGACTCCCTGACAACCTACAGAACAACTCTTACCAGGAACTTTATTCCCACAACACTTGGCTGGGTCTCAGAACTGCTTTCTACCTGGGATCCCATGTGTACCACATTTGCCTAGGAATCAGGGACCCCATAGCCACCACACTTGACTGGGACCCAGAGTGGGAAATGGTAACCAAAGAATGGAACACCCATGCAACAAAGACAGGACCAGATATCTACACCAAGTAACACTTCAAGTGTTGTAACTCCAGTTGCTTAGGTCCCAGGGAAAAACATAAACATGAAAAAACAAGACAATATACCTCCTCCAGAAGTAAGCAACCCCATTGTAATAAAGTTTTGGGGAAAGCAATTTAACTGAATGAAGCACAAGACAAGAGCATAAAAATAGCAATTGTGAATATGTTCAAAGATCTTAAAGAAACCACAAATTGACACCTTCATGAAGATCATGAAAACACAAACAGTTGAACCAAAAAATGAAAACAATTCAAGAAATTAAACTAGAATTCTTTTAAAAGGAGCAAAATCTCTAAAGAAAACCCAAACTGAAGTATGACTGGAGAAGAAATACTCAGGATGTCAAACAAGGACCACAGAGGTAATCCTCATCAGCAGGTGAAAGCATGGAAGAAAGAAGTCCTGATCATGAAGACAAAAGTAGAAGAAATGAAGAGTGCAGTCAAAGAAAATGTTAAGACTAAAAGAATCCAGCCTCAAAATACAGGAAACCTGAGACTATGAAAACATCAAATCTAAGAATAATAGGAATAGAGGAAGGAGAGGAAACCTATACCAAAGGCACAGAAGATATTTTTAACAAAAATCATGGAAGAAAATATTGCCAATCTTAAAAAGAGGATGCCTTATCAGGACACCTTTTTAAGCTTTTGGTATACATAATACTCCTATGAGTATCCATGTAACCACAGAGATTATCTCCCCAAAAAGGAGAAGGAGAATATATAATTATAGGGAAACAAAGGGAGAAGGGAGTCAAAGAGAAAAGGATTAAAATGGGGAGCAGAAGAGAGAAGATGAGTAAAGGAGGAATTTTGGGAAGGACAACTCACTTTAAGGGACATTTGAGGTTCTGTGTGGAAACCTACTGTGGAAGCTTCCTAAAATATATACATATATGAAAAAAGTCTAAATGGAGTCTCAAAAAAAAATGGAGAATCAATGCTTCAGTTAGGTATCTTTTACCACAAAGTAAAACTTTCAGTGCCAGGAACAAGTTATACCTAGTTGAATCATTGGCCAAAGGGGCCTGTAATGATTTCTATATACTTGGCCCAGGGAGTGGCTCTATTAGAAGGTGTGGCCCTATTGGGAGTAGGTGTGGCCTTGTTGAAGTAGGTGTGTCATTGTGGGTGTGGGCTTTGAGACCCTCATCCTAGCTGCCTGGAAGTCAATATTCTGCTAGCAGCCTTCAGATGAAGATGTAGAACTCTCAGCTCCTCCTGCACCATGCCTGCCTGGATGCTGCCATGATAATGCACTGAACCTCTGAACCTGTAAGCCAGCCCCAATTAAATGTTGTCCTTATGAGAGTTGCTGTGGTCATGGTGTCTGTTCACAGCAGTAAAACATAACTAAGACAGGGCCCCTTGGAAATCCTCAAACATCTCAACTAGCTCTCTACAAACTGAAGGTAAGGCCTTTGGCTGGAGCCAACATTTACATATCTCATTAAGCTGATGCCTAAATAATGCCTTCACACCTACTAACTTGTGCTCTTAGTAATAGAAGGTATTCTGCATGCTATCAGAGAAAGGTAACCATCAATTCAGCTACAGACCTTGTGATCTATAACAGTAACCTGCCTGCAAGATATGCTGGCACATCTCTGTGGCACAAATACTGCTGGAGAAACCAACCACTCTGATTTGATTAAAGGTCTCCCATGAGAGGCAATTCATGCCTGACACTATTTATGTGACCAAGGACCTGAAACTGGATAAGCCATGGGCCTAGGGGAAAACAAATACTATTGTTCTGCTAAAGGAGCATAGCAATGAAATGACCCCTAACAGTATTCTGCTATACCCATAGATCAGTACCTTGCTAAGCGTTCATCAGAGAAACTTCCTCTTGTGAATTAACACAGAGATCCACAACTGGAAACTGTGCAAAGACTGTCAGATTCCGCAACACTCAGCCCTACATGGGATGGCCTCAAACCTCTCCCCTTAGGGCTCATGAAGCTACGTAGAAGAGGCTGAAAAACTGTAAGAGCCAGATGTGATGAGTGACTCCAAGGAAACAATGTCTTCTAGATGTAACAGAACTGATGTACATATTACATTCTCAGAGACTGTGTCAGGACCTAGGGCCAGCACAGGTTTATGCCAAATGGAGTCCCAATGCTGAGAAGGAGACATAGCCGGGCTTTCTCACCACTAACCAAGAAGCTATAGACACCTGCCTGAAGAGGGAAAGTTAGTTTTCTCCAGTGGAATCTTTCTGGTATGTTAACCACATTTAACAATAAGGCCCATGCCTAGCAGTAGATGACCAAGACAAAATGAATTCAAGTGTATTTTTGTAGACTTTCTGTCTTATAGTCTGTCATTTGGGCATTTTTTGGTCTTGTTGGTCTTTTGCTTATATATTAAGGTTTCTGATTTTGTGCTTCTGTGAGGTGTTTGTGTGTGTGTGTGTGTGTGTGTGTTACAGTTTTTTTCTTTGTTTGTTGGTTTTGTTTGTTTGGGGTTTTGTGTTTGCAGAAAGTTGGATGGGTGAGGAGATGGGTGAATTTATGAGGAGGTAAAAGAGAGCCAAGTGTGATCAGAATATAAAAACTTTATTAAAAATTAGTAAATATAGGGGCTGGTGAAGGGCTCAGCAGTTAAGAGCTCTAACTGCTCTTCCACAGGTCCTGAGTTCAATTCCCAGCAGTCACATAGAGGTTCACAACTATCTGCAAAGGAATCTGAGGCTTTCTTCTGATGTGTCTGAAAAGAGCCACAGTGTAGTCACATACATAAAATATATAAATAAATCTTTTTAAAAAATAAATCAGTAA
Source organism: Grammomys surdaster (assembly GCF_004785775.1). Classification (NCBI taxonomy): domain Eukaryota; kingdom Metazoa; phylum Chordata; class Mammalia; order Rodentia; family Muridae; genus Grammomys; species Grammomys surdaster. The sequence goes on along the minus strand of NW_021604719.1, from coordinate 15,181,296 downwards.
ATAATCTAATCAAAATATACATTTTTAGAAATAATAATGACTCTTCATTTCCTGTCTTGTCATAGCTCTTTTCACTGCGGGTTGTGAGTTCTTACATAGTCTGTTACCAAATGTCATTATCTCACAACCTGAGAAGAAATGGAAAAGCTTTCACCCTGGTCAGCCAGACACTAAAGCCAGCTGAATGACCACCAGACAAGAAGGCTAAATCTATAACTCTGTATCTCAATAAAACAAATGAGGTCATAACTTAAGAGGCTGCATTCAGCAGGAAAATTTTGTTTAGACTTCTAATTAAGTATGTACAACAGGTCAGTATCTCTCGGGTCAGCATCTAATGTTTCCTATAAGAAACCTAGAAACAGTGGAATAGTAGAAAACTTGTAATAACTACTTCTAAGGATGTATAGTAAATAGATTCCAGATGGCAGAAGTACTTTCACCATGGGAGATGGAGTGTTTGCCTTCTTTTCAATTGGTTCCTAAGACCTCCAATCCATTTTTATGTGATGAAAGCTGGATCCTACCAGAATGCAAGTGCTATATGGTTAGGGATTTCTCTACAAATAAAGGTTTATATGAAAGATATTAAAACATAAACCAGTATCAAATTATCATAGTGCACCCTACAGTTATTTTTAAGTTTTCTGTAGGATTGTTTAAAAACAAACAGGAGGTGCTATGTATGAAGGCAGCGTGAGAGTCTTATTCCCACAGCATGCCTAGAGGGGGCGCTATAGAGCTTGCAGCACTAACAACCTTGTATAAATATGCTATATGTGCATCTGGATATTCATGATTATATGGAGACAATGATCTTTCTGGGCACCAGACATTGAAATGCTCCATGACCTGCTTATATTTATCCCAGAGAATTTTCCACAGTTAGCTTTACTTTTTAACCTCTGCCACAGCAAAATGTATAGAAACTGCACGTACCATATGACAAGTAAATACACCTATAAGGCTTGAAGGATGGATGTGATTTGTTGGCTTCTTTGACCAATGAACATCCACATACATCTACTATGAGCAGTAGAGCACATGAGCTATCTTTCTGGCATGTGTCACTGAGCTGTGTTAGAAGAATGCAGCTATTGGGAAGAGAAACAATGTTAACTCTCCTAACGTAGGGATCACTGGGTTTATATAGGGAGAGGCCCTCTGGTTCTTATTATATACCAGGCTAGCTTTCACAGGGCGTTCTCTCTCTCTCTCTCTCTCTCTCTCTCTCTCTCTCTCTCTCCCTCCCTCCCTCCCTCCCTCCCTCCCTCCCTCTCTCTCTCCTTCCCTCTCTCCCTCCCTCTTTCTCTCTCTTATTCTCTTTCTCTCTCTCCCTCCTCCCCTCCCTCTCTCATTCTCTCCCCCTCTCCCCTCCCTCTCTTTCTTTTTCCTTCTCTCCTTCCTTCCTTCCCTTCTTCCTTCCTTTCTTCCTTCCTTCCTTCCTTCCTTTTTCCTTCATGTATATGACTGAAGATCATGCCCTACTTTTAAAAGCAAAGCAATAATAAATCTTTGCAATTTGCCTAGATTTTGAAGAACACGCTTTCTGACAAACAGAAAGGCTCCAGTGAGTTTTTTTTTTTCAATATGAAACAGTGATCATATGACTCCATAGGGGAAAGCTTTATTGTGTGAAGACAAGTTCATCGAATACAGACTGGGGAAAAACTGAGCCAATAGCGATCGATCATTGGTTTACATTCTGGCTGCACACTAGCCTTCCCCTGGGACAATTCTTTCAAACACACATGTATAGGCCAAGCTACAATTAGGTCAGGATCTTCTGGGTTAGGTGCAGACATATTTTTAAGGACTCTGATAATAGTAACGTAAGTGGTTAAGAACTGTTGCGGGACATATTAAAGAGAACAGTAAGTTCCCCCACTACTCCAGGCACTGGTAGGCCACATAACTCCAGCTGGGTGTTCCCATCTCAGCCGATTCTCTTGCCCCGGAGCTTTCAACCGATTCTCTTGCTCGGAGCTTCGAAGTTCCCTTTGTTGGTCGCTGCCACGCCAGCCCCAATGCAATGACTGCCCACCTCGTGGTTAGCTATCACAATTCCCAGTAACCCGGTAAAATCAAAACTCTAGAAGCTTATAATTAATCAGTCAGATTTATTTATCAATAAATTCTCAATACCCAAGATGCTCACACAATAAATTCAGAGCCAATTGATAGTGATAAAAGCTGACCATCTAGATTAGGCAAGTTACCTCAATTATTCTATCTCTATATGATATTAAATCTACCTGTGACCTTTTAAAATCATGCAGAATCTGAATCATCCTGTTTGTCCTCCATTTTGTTTCCTCCTCCTTACCTATCTCCTCTGTCTCCTGTCTCCGTCTCTGCTACTCCTCGCTCCTCCGCCTCTCTTTTCCCTGTCCAATACAGGCTTCTTGTTGTATAAATAATTAAATTAATTGAACAGGGAAAATCCTGCTACAAAGAACCACTGCTCTACACTGGAGAGATGGCTCAGTATTTAAGAGCACTTGCTGCTCTTCCCAAGAACCTGAAGCGGGTTTCCAGCAACCATATCAGGTAGTTTCTTTCCAGCTGCCTATAACTCCTGCTCCAGGGAATCCAGTGCTGCCTTCTGCCCTCCACAGTCACACAAGTGGTGTACATTCACATGTGCTGTGAGCACCAGCAGCCTCATCTTTAGGCTCAGGACTGAGTATCCCTCTCACTCCAGAATTAAGTAGTACTTCTCAGGCATGGCAACTGTCTACGGATTGTGTTAAACTCCAGCACGTTTGTTGTTTGTTGTACTTCACTTTTAAAGTGATACACACCTTTCAGTTATATAATTAAGAAAACACATTGTCATATCTCCAATGCTAGCATGACTTACAATCCAGAGCCAAGAGTCTTCCTTCTTCCCTGGTCAGCCAGGTTCTGGGGTAAGGCTTGAGATTCACAAAGCACATCACAAACATAAACCAAGCATATCTTGGTCTGAGGCATGGAGACCTGGGTTTTGTACTTGTACTTTAGGCTTTAGAGTTTTAAAACCTTCTCCAGATGATTCTAAAATAACAATTGCCTGCTGTCTCTGAGAGCTTAGAGGGTCAAATATTGAAGATCAGTTGGCAAACTATAATTAGGGAAGAATTAGAATAAAACCTCTTTATTATTATTATTATTATTATTAAAACTAGTATTACTATTACTATTTTACTTATTCACCTTAAATCCCATTCACTGGCCCCCACCTGGTCACCCCTTCCCATAACCCTCCCCCCATCCTTCCACTCCTTCTCCTCTGAGTGGGTGGGGCTCCCCGGGTATCTCCCCATCCTGGCATATCCACACATATGTAGCAGATGTGCAGCTTGGTCTTCATGTGGGTCTTGAACAACTGTAGCAGGGACTGTCCCAAAAGCTGTTGGTTGTACGCAGGATATGTTCTTCGAGCTGGGCTGCCTTGTCTGGCTTCAGTGGGAGAGAAAGTTTCTAGCCTCACAGAGAATAAAACCTCATTTATAGCTGATAAATGAATTTACAGAGTGGGCTTTTGGACCCAAGACCTGCCAGTAGGATTCTCATTTACTTTGGATCTGCAGTTCCAAATGGTTCTGCATTTCTCCATGGTAACCAGGAGAGCCCCTGGCTGATCATTAAAAGGTAGGAGAACGTTCCCTGTGCTGTGAAGGACCTGTTCTACTTCAAGTATTTATGTTCCTGCTTTGCCCTATGGGTTCTAGTTTCAGCAGTGCCCAACAGTAACTCCAAGTCATGTTGTCATTCATCAAAAATGATTGCACCTGAAACAAATAATTAGCCTTCCCAGTAGACATTTAGATACCTCTCTAGTATAGGTATTAACAGGTGGTCCTTTCACAACTGAGGTGACAATACTAGCTATTTTGTTACATTAGCAGAAAGCCAATGAATACAAATACAAAGCCTTGATAATACTGAGGACCCCTCCCCTAGCAATCCCAGAGCACAGTTCTGCATCTTGACACAGGCTACTCTGTGCTTACATTCTACCTCTAGACTGGGTTGCTTCAGAAACAGCAGTTCTTTTTTAACTGTCCCAAGAAAAGGGGCTTTCATTATATAGGCAACAGGTTAAGCAGGACTGAGGAAATGAACAAGCAAACCCGCAAACACTACACTGATTCCAAAGAACCCCCAGTAGCTAGTGTTTTTCTGGATTTTATCCCTTATGATCTAAAGTTCTTCATCAATACTTATGTGTCTGTACGAGAGGGTTGTGGGTGTTCATGAGAAAACACAGTATGGACAGGAACCTGAAGCAAGCTTGGGTCTTCTGGAACAGTGAGACCTCTTAACTGCTGAGCCATCTTCCCAACCTCTAAAATCCTTTAAAGCCTACTCTGCTCTATCCATGACAAATCATCTTGTGTCATTAAGTAATGGAAATATAAAGATCTGTAAAATGAATTACTTATTTCTGCATTCTAGTTAATCCTAATAAATATCTTTGTAGAACCAAAATGTTATCAAGTAATGACAGTAAGGTTACTGAATTTCTCTCTCTCTCTCTCTCTCTCTCTCTCTCTCTCTCTCTCTCTCTCTCCCCCTCTCTCTCTTTTAAAATCAGAACTGTGGTCTTTATTTTAGCTACATAATACTTTTCCTACACAAGCCTCTTTTACTTATTTCTTTATTAACTTTTTCAATATATCTGACATTTTAAGATTTGAACAGGAAATGATAAAACTATTTTGAGAGATAGCAACATATACATAGCATCATTTGCATCTTCACAGAAATTACAATTTCTGTTTTTAATCTATAAAATGTGCTTTAAGAAGTAATGATTATGTGTTCTTTAGTTCATAGAAAGGGAATAATCTCAGAACATGCAGCCCATCTATCTAACTTTTAAACCACTCAGCTCTTTGTGTGTGATATTTTAAAATGAAATGTGAAGTCAGCCCTTCTCAGCAACACATCTACCATTGTGACTGAATTTGCTAAGATGATTCCTGCTGAGAAGCCCTGCTACTTAAGGTCGCAGTCTACCATGTTGGATAGCTCCTCTGAGCTGGGCTCAGAATGGAAGATGCCCTTTTCCAGCAGGGCTTCCTTTCTCTGACATATCTGGGGAGCCCTACCCCCACACCCTCTACTTGAGGAAAGTCTGGTAGTCTTTGGCAAACCTACAAGTTCAACTTCCTCTTTCCCAAAAAGAAGCTGCCCAACAAGTACCTGGGGTTCCTGGAATGCCTCTCCATGCAAATGAGGCATTCCTGGTATTTTAAACTCCAGCCAGTGACTTATATTCACCTTGAAAACTCCTTCCCACTCTCCAAGGGTCATATATAGCCTTTGTTTACCCCAAATAAAGTGTGTGAGTACAAGCTGGTTCACAAAGATTGTCTAAGAGAGCTGTTTCATTACATACCATCTAAAACAGTTGTAACACTAAAATCCTAGGATAACCCTTACTCCCACTCCCACCTCCACTCCCTCCCCCCTCCCACCCCATCCTCCCATACCAGTGTGCAGGGGTGCCTGAACATTCTGAGGGAGAAAGTGGAACCTGGAACCACAGATTCTGTTAACAATGTGAAGGGTTTATTGAATAATTACAGTGATCCAGTTTTTCTTCTCAGATTCCATTAGCCCCAAGAGTAACCAGTCACTGTGGTGTTCTATTGCTTAGTTATATGAAAATTATAGAGTCAAATCTTAAGCCCTGAGTAAGGTTTTCCAAAGACCATTCCACCAGCAGTTTTTAGGTGAAGGGAGGTATTTGTCAACTCATCCACCCTCCATGGAAAAACTTGGTGCGTCCTCAGGAAGGTTACTGTAGCATGAGTTGGAACCCAAATCCTACCAGGCACTTCCCTGCCTGTTCAGTATACCATGCCTATCTGCTGGAAGACATTCCTCTGAAACCCTTGTGTATTGCTGCTCTTCATAAGAGTACCAAGATGTCAAGGCTATGGAGACTTTGTACCCAAGCAATTTCTCAGGGTTGATCAGGTAGCCTTGATTGTCAAGATAACAGCTCCTTTTGGCCCAGAGAAAGCTTGTTTATTGCTTGCTAGAAAAGCTCAGTGTTAATCTATTCTTAAAAGGGCATCCAGCTGGCAAACAACGTCACCCTAGTGATTGTGTGAGCAAAGCAAATGAACAGAGAGCTGCCCATTCTGCTTGTAGAGACATGAGTAACAAGGTCCTGTTGCTGATCCATAAATGCCATGTCTATTGTCAGCTTCCACAACACAATGGCAGGCTAAGGGATGAGTTCATATGAAGAGAAATCAAATCCCAGACATGACTGTCTAATTTTAGCTTGAAAATTCATGGAGTGTATCATTATAGAAACTGATTTTATTTTAATTACTCAAAACAAATCACACTACTTTGTAAGAGAAGACACCAAGTAAAGGGCATAGTTGGCACCCCCACTGCTGTTCAATCAATAAACCCATTCCAGGTTTCCTCAAAACTATTCATGTCACTAAATAATCTCACTGACTTTAAAGCTAATACATAATATATTCAGACACTCCAAAGAACTAAAGGCTTTCAGTTTTAGATAAGCATGGAGCTATTAAAAGATAAAATATGTATAAAGTAATTTGTCAAAGCCAGTGACTATTCAAAACAGATAAAATGAGCTTCTACTGCTGAAAGACTTGAAGTCAGAGGTTGAATGAGTTGAAGCAATTGTTTCATACTAAAAAAAAAATAATAATTGCAGGTTTGAATGCAATTCTAAAGAAAAAAATGGAGAAGATTAGAAAGTTTCAAATGAGTGACAGACTCGGCATTTAGGATTTTGGCCAATTTCTCAATGAACTTGCTAAAGAAAGAGTATAAAAATATAAGTCTTGAGAGAGCAATCAAGCTATGATATATCTGAAATTACAGAAAGGGTTGTCCAATATAATAAGAAAAATACTGAAAGTAATGTACCCCTGTAGGGCAGTGAGCTGTGAGAGGCAGCTGGGTACCTGGTTGAGCACAGGCCTCGAACCCTGGATACCCTAAAGGGACGGTAGGTGTTCTGCCTTGCTCCTGGGCTCTGGTTCCTTTCACTTATCCACATCCCCTCCCAAAGAAAAGTTTGTGGCCTTAGGTCACCTAGCATAGCTAGCACCAGTAGAGGGCAGGACTACAGGCTGCAGAGCTTCAAGAGATCTCCATACTCATGAGTTACCTAAAGGCCAGAGGGCATAGCCAATTAAGCATTCCTTCCCAGACCCTCCTCCTTGCAAAAGATATTTAACTTCAGGTGTCGGGGACAGCCTTGCTTATTCACTGAAGGCCTAAAATCAGCAATAGACCTAAATCAGCTTGCTAACACAAAGTCTTGGGTCTCTGTGGAAAAACACTGAAACATATAGCTATAAGATATTGTAAACAGGCAGCTTGGTGGAAATATACTAGCCTGGATAAGAACAAGTAGTCACAGGTCTTGTGGATAGTCACAGACCTTGTGGATAGGTAGCCTTGGTGGATAGTACCAACTTAGATAAGAATGAGTGATTCATAAACAGAGTCATGGTGATCTGTCCCCTGAACCTTCACTCAGCCAATACCCTGTTCTGGAAGATATCTGTACTCTCCCTGAACACCTATGCTCCTGCAACATTCCCTTCCCCACATCCTGCCTTTTTGTGTATATAACCCCTATGTAAAAAAAGGAAAATATTCTGTTTGATCAAACTATAGACAAGCCACTGTTCTTTGCATTAGTCTTTTTCCCCATCTTCTCTTTCAGGTGATCTCCTCAGACTTCTGTTCAATGCCCTGCTGGACGGAACACTCAGGCCCAGCCTGAGGACAAGGGGTATAGAGTACAGCTTCATCCACTTTCTGCCATGACAATGAGCGTTTTAAAACCATGAACTTCCTTTTGTCTTTGGGGCCCCACCATGGAGAACCATAGAGGGGAACTTCAACCAATGAGCTGCCGCCTAATCTCCCACCAGAGGACTTCTCTGTGTTCCAGCCATGGAGGCTGCCAGCTCAAGCAAGCAACCGAGCCAGCGGTGACCCAGCCAAGCGAGTTGCCTTGACCAAGAGTCTCATATCTACCTTGCGGGGTGCTGCCGGAGCTTCTCTCCCTCTCCCCTTTCAGCTGTGGGCCTGTCCAGCCTGTATGTCCCCCACCCCAACTCCTTCTGCAGTCTCCCAGTGGTGCCTGGGTGCCCAAGGGCTAAGACTAGCTGGTCTCCGGCCAGCCACCTCGGCCCGGGGACCCCCAATCCAAGAGCTCTGTCCCCATGGCACCTCAGACTGGGATCTCCCCATGCCCGGAGTGGCTTCCCCTAGCTCAGGGTCTGCACAGTACCTTGTGGAGTGAACAGACACATCGGACCCATAACTCAGCCCACACTCACACATGAACAACAGCCCCACACACCCTCAAGTTGCTCTTGCTTCTAGTACCATCAAAACTTGCTCAAGGATTTTTCTAATATCTAACAGCCTGTGTGGCTCTCAGGCAGGCAGATTGGGTAATGCTATCCTGGAATAACAGATATAGACCTGCTTTCTGAATTCCAGCTAAAAATCTAGAGAATGTTTTAAGCTTTCCACTTTCAGCCAACTAGTTGACATTGGGCAGGTCATTTATTCACTATCTTGTTTTACTAAGTGCCAGATACCCAAGGGACATTTCCTCATATGAGGGTCATTTGTCAGACATTTGTTAAAATAAATTTTATTGTTTATAATTTGATGCATGTGAATTAGAATCACAACAGAATTTAATTTTTTTTTCATCTTGAGGATAAAAAATTTCCAAGTGTAACACTTAGTCCTAAATGGGATGTTTCCATCAAATCCTTTCCCTCAAAGCTCAGAGAACCCTAAAGAAGAAGCAGTGGAAAGATAATAAGAGCCAGTGGGGGATGGAGGACAGCTAGGAAACCAGGCCTTCCAAACACAGGAAGATAGACACACAGATGAATCATGGAGACTGTGGCAACATGCACAGGTTCAAGCCAGATGGGGGTCCCATTGCTGAGAGGGAAACAACTCATCCTAACTCATCCTCCTCAATCCCTAACTCAGAGGCTATTTCCAATGGATAAGTACTTGCAGAGAAAAAAAATTTCCAAGAGTCTCATTGAATATAAAAACCACACTTAAGGGTTGGTCCTATGTCCAGCGTGGATGACCAACAGGAAACAAACTCAGTGGTATTTTTTGGATGTTCCTTGTCACCTAATGCCTTGTCTAGGCATTATATTTACTTATTTTTCCCCTCACACATCTTTTGTGTATATAATCTGGTTTCTAGTGTTATGAGATTTCAGTCTGTGTGAATGTCAGCGTCTGTCTATGTGGGGTGTGTGTGTGTGTGTGTGTGTGTGTGTGCTTTTCTTTGGATCTTTGTCTTCTGGTAGTTTGTTGGCTTTATCATATTCTGATTTGTTTCTTTTTATTTTATCTTATTTTATATCACTTTTTAGATACCTGTCTGTAGTCTAATGAGAGAGAATGAAAGGGTGTGGATTTGGGGGAGATAGAGCTGGTAGGAGTTGGGGGAGGGGAAACTGTAATTAGAATACATTGTGGGGGGGAGGGAATCTGTTTTCAATAGAAAAAGAAATTTCCAAGTGTTAAAAGCTATCAAAAATGATCAGTAATTTTAATGTTTTCAATTAAAAAGTCCTTCAAATGACCACTGGCATTTCCTCCAGTATGCTAAGAGAAATCTCTTTTTCTTGTCTTCTTTAGCAACTCATTCGGTGATCCTGTTTTTGATTTTTTTTGGAGACAAAGGGTGTCACTAGCCTTTAAAATGCACTCTTATTTGTTATTCAATATTCTATTTAAAACACCCCTGTCTAGCTGGAAGAATAAGTTGCTTACTTTACAGGGCAAAGAGTATTTGTATTTTACCAAATCATCCAGAAGGCTAAAGATGTATACATATAATACAAAAGATACTAAAATTTGAATAGTAGCAAAAATGTTTGCATCCTTCAGTCATCGATTTGTATCTAGAGTCTTCATTTTTTAAGAGACAAAGCCTCTAGACTTTCAATATTTTAACTTATAAGCAAACCGTATTTTTAGTGAGGGCTGCTGAAAATATTTGTATTTCTAAAACAAACATTTTTTTGTTTCAATTCAAAGCTGTATGCATTCAATACATGTTAGCAGTGGATGCCTGTGTATTAACTATAGGGCCTAAAGCACATCACCTCATTTCTTACAGTCACTGTCTGAGGTAGGAGGAACAGTTCAGCAAGGAACCAGCTGCAAGAACAATGGACAAATCTGAAGCCAGTAAAATATACAGTACAACTAACAATTACATCAAGTCACAAAGCTTCATCTATGACAGGTGTGCTCCAAACTGACTTCTCTGTTCGATGAAACCTACAGAAAGCTAGCTTAACAGGGAGTTGTGCTTTATTATTAACCGAATGGGGTGTAGGACTTCTGGAAACAAAGTAGTAGTTAATTGAGAAGAGACGGCTTGTTTTCTTTTTCTACCGACCCCCTGCTTTTTGTTTCCTTCTTCCTTTCCTTCACTATTGGAGGAGCATCATAATGAAAACATCAAAGTGAGGTTGTTATCACACTATCTACTTTTTTTTTCATGCTAATGATTCCATGACTAATAGGGCAGATGGTCTTAGAATAATGCAGACATTGCTGTCACAGAAGAAACCGAAAATGCATGAGTTTATTAAGCTTAATAAATCTGACTGGGAAAAAAAAAACAAAAAACAAACAAACAAACAAACAAAAAAACCATGAGATTAAAAAGAAAAACTAAGAGAAAAATCCAAATAAATGTATACAGATACTTGAAGAAAGACTAAAACCATAAAACTTTCCTTTCAAGAGGCTGGATGGATGATGCCGTGGTTAAGAGCATGATGCTCTTCCAGAGAACCTTAGGTTTCCTTATGAAGCAGATTATGTCTACCTGGAACTCCAAGGATTACTACATCCCCCACCCCCCTTTGAATACCCCTGGCATCAGCCCACCAATGTGCACATATCCACTGTTGTCAAATTCCTTTCTAGAGAGAGACTAAGCAATATCTGCTCCTCTTCCTAAACTCCCAATGACAAACTGAAGCACAATTCTACCCAAAGTTTACTTTGGGGAATCAATTTATAAATATTTATTGCAGTTTTCCTCTTACCCCAGCTGGCTCCCAAATAACTGAGGCAGGACTATTATATTTATTTAACAAGCTTTAAAAACACAACAAATAGAGCAGTATTACTCTATTTTAATTTTATATGCTAATCTGGCTATCTCCCAGCCAAAATCTCTATGATACTTGTCTTTAGGACTAGTCTGATCTGGTTCTCTGGAAGCTGTTTTATCAGAGCTGCTGGTGGTCTTTCTCACCAAGGGGAATCCTAACTTCCTCTTCTCTCCTTTCTTCATTCCTTTGGCTGGGAGGAAGTCTAGCCCTAGAAAGGAAGTCATTTAGTCATTGATCACCTCTTTTTAATTGAACAATCAGGGAATAATTGGGTAGTAGTTTTGCAACCATATATGGGGACATAGAAATGAACATTTGATTAATACAAGAATAATCGTGGCCGGGCAGTGGTGGCGCATGCCTTTAACCTCAGCACTTGGAAGGCAGAGGCAGGTGGATTTCTGAGTTCGAGGCCAGCCTGGTCTACAAAGTAAGTGCCAGGACAGCCCAGGCTATACAGAAAAACTCTGTCTCAAAAAACCAAAAAAAAAAAAAAAAAAAAAGATAAAGAAAAGAAAAAAAGAAAGAAAGAAAAAGAAAAAAAAGAATAATCTTTATACAATGAACCATACTTTATGCCTAAACACAGATAAAGGTTTACTTACAGGGGTGTGAACACACCTTTCCTCCAACAGGCTACCCCTGGAAAACCTTTTCCTAACAGTGTTAAGGTCTTCTCTGAAACCACATAGAAAGTTCCCTCCCTTAGTCTTTCCTACCCTCTACCCTCTTCTATTGCCTGTTGTATGCCACCATGCCCTAATTATTCAAGGCCTCAGAGAGGGACTAGAGTATAAAAGTTGGCTCAGGATAATCTCAAATCTTCCCAAGCTCCCAAGACAAATCAAGGTACCAAGCAGACCTGCCTCCTCTTTCTACTCTCCAAAGATGAACTTCCTTCTGAGCTCAGGTAAATAAATATTTTTGTAGAACTCAACAGAAGTCGTAGCTTCCTTACAGGTTGTTCGCTCACCCATTAGCTGACAACCACCCACATTTTCCCTCACTCTAGAACTCACTATGTAGATCAGGTTGGCCTTAAACTCAGAGATCCACCTACTTCTGCTGAGATTAAAGGTATGGGCCGCTAAACCCAACAGCCACAGTTTTGTTTTTCCTCCTCCATCATTCTTATTGGAGGAGGTGTGACCTTGTGGGAGTAAGTGTCACTAAATAGCTGGGCTTTGAAGCCTCCTCTGCTCAGGCTCCATCCTGTGTGGAATGAGAGCTTCTTCCTAGATGTCAGTCTCTCCTGGATGCCTGTGGATCAAGATGTAGAACTCTCAGCTCCTACACATCATGTCTGCTGCCATGCTTCTCAGCATGATGATAATAGACTGAACCTCAGAAACTGTAAACCAGCCCCCCCCCCAAAAATGTTTTCCCTTATAAGAGTTGCCTTGGCCATGGTGTCTCTTCACAGCAATGGAAACCCTAACTAAGATACTTTTCTTCTCCAAGTGTCCCTGAAACTTAGGTTTGGGAGTTGTACTGTAGCTGTACTCATTGAGGCTGGGCTCTGCGACTCAGCATTTCAATAGCTTATGGTTTTCTGTAAAAATCTCCACTTATTGCAAAGAGAAGTTTCCTTGAAGAGGAAAATGTTGGATTTTGTCAAAGGCCTTTTCTGCATCAGTTGAGATGATTATGTGATTTTGTCCTTAAGTTCACGTATGTCTTTAAATCCAATTATGCTTATTGCATTTATTGACTATGCATAGTGAAGAACCTCTGCATTTCAGGGATAAGGCCAAATCGGTTTTGGTGTACAATCTTTTTATATATTTTTATATTTTTTAACATATTTTATTGAGCAGTTTTAAATCGATGTTCATAAGGATATTGACCTGTAGTTTTCTTATGTGCATCACTACCTGATTGTGGTACTAGAGTAATAGTAGCTTCATAGAAGGAGTTCTATTTCTCTCATTTTGCTTTGAATAGTTTCATAACAATTGGCTGTAGATCTTCTTAGAAAATCTTAATTTTGCTGTGAGTCCATCTGACCTGAGCTTTGGAAGACATTTTATTACTATTTCAATCTTATCATTTATTGAGCTTTTTAGGTTGTTCTTGGTTTAATTTTGGTAGTTTGGCTGAATCTAAACATTCATTTTTTTTTTCCATTTTTAGGTGTTCCAACTTAATGGAGTATGGATTTATACACTATTCCCTTAAAATTTTCTGAAATTCTCTGGTGAAATGTTTCCTGTTGATTTCTGTATCTGTTCATATGGGTCCTCTCTTTTGCTTAACTAAGCATTAAAATTAATCAGAAGAGGTAAAGAGGAGCATTCCATTCTCGTCAAAGGAACAGTTAACCAAGAAGGCATTATCCTAAATCAGATTCTGTTGTAACCAGTTTCATAAGAAGTGTGCTACTGGATTTAAAGACATGTGGTTTCAATACTCCATTTCCAATACACAGGTCAGCTGTACAGCGAGGGAAAGAGAGAGAGGGAGAGAGAAACATTAGAATTAAATGACATCATATATCAAATATAGTTAACAGATATTTATAGCATATCCCACCCAGAGACTGTGTAATTCTCAGCGCATATGTGTGTGTGTGTGTGTATATATATATATATATATATATATATATATATATATATATATATATTCTGCTCTAAAATAGACCACATCCTGATACACAAATCTTTACAAGTTAAAAGATTGAAATAACTGTCTTATTCAATGTAATAAAACTTAAAATCAACATCAAACGACTCTAGTAAATTCACAAATTCATGGAAACAATTCTTACTGTATGATGAATGGGTCAAAGAGAAAATCATGAAAGAAAGAAAAGTTTCTGGAATTGACTGGAAAAGATAACAGCACAACAAAACGTGAGACTTACTGAAAATATTTATGCCCCTAAGTGTCTACATCCAAAATCAGAAAGAGCACAACTAAGTGACTTGATAATGCAACTCAAAAATTTGGAAACCAATCCAAATCCAAGCCCAGTTAACACCAGGAAATAATGAAATCAAAACAGAAATTAATAAAATAGGAAAATACAAAAAAATAAAAATCAATGAGTCTAAGTGTGGTGTTCTATGAGAGAATAGATTTTTGTCTTTAAATCCAGTAACACACTTCTTATGAAACTGGTTACAACAGAATCTGATTTAGGATAATGCCTTCTTGGTTAACTGTTCCTTTGACGAGAATGGAATGCTCCTCTTTACCTCTTCTGATTAATTTCAGTTTGAAGACTATTTTGTTAGATACTGAGATGGATACCTGCTTGGTTTCTGTTCCTATTTGATTGGAGTATTTTGTCTTCTGGGGCACTGCCCCAAAGCTGTGTTTATTGTAGAGACCACAAAGATAGATTTTGTATCTTGATCTATTCAGTCAGCCCATGTGTCTTTTGACTGGAGAATTGAGGCCATGGCCATTAACATTTAAAGTTATTATTGAAATGTGTGCATTAACTGTGGTCATTATGTTGTTGAATTTTGGTGGTGTTTGTGTTCTCAGGGGTCCTTTCTGTTTTAGTTAATTATGGTTGGTTCTATGTTTCTTTCTATAGTCTACTGACTATGCTCATTCCTCTCTTTAGCCTGATATATTACTTCCTGTATTTTCTATAGGTTTGGTTTGTTGGATATTTTCTTTTTTCTTTTCCTTTTTCTTTCTTTCTTTCTTCTTTTTTTTTTTGGTTTTTTATAATGTGGAAAAGTTTTCTTTCTCCTTCAACTACAGTTAATTGTCTATGTAGTCCGTCTTTTGCAACCCCCTCACACCAGACAGGAGAGAAAAAAGGAGAGGAAAGGAAAGAGATCCCTGAATAAAGTCAGACATTGGAAAGGGGATGACATTGTCATTACACAACTTCTTGCTGATTAGGGGCACTGGATTCATTGGGGGCAAGTTTGATCTTTACTGTCAGTATATCAAACTTCTTGTTGTTTCTTCTTTGTGCATGACTATTTAACAAACTGTGACCAACAACAATCAACAACCAATCAATAACACACCCTACCTCTCAGGGCCCTAGCATTTATATACCCTCTGAAAAGTCCCCAGAATTCCAAGCATCACACAAGCACAGAAACTATCTGCTGCTGGCAAAATCGTATCTCTGCTAAGGCATGAGGCAAATTATAGTCAGCTGCTGTGGACAACGTAAAGCAGTCTTATGTCCCCACACCTGGGATTAGAATGAAAGCACATTCTTATTTCTGTGTTTTTTAAAGAAAGCAAAATTCTCATTCCACGTCTATTGTTCTCCACCCTCTGATCACCTCTAACATGGCTGAGTAGTAACTCCTAGTATCAGTGATGAAGTGAAAAGTCCGGGACATGGACTCAGGCAGGTAACTGGTTCTCCTCTTACTGTGTGAGTTTAGAAAAGCCATCTCTGTGCCCCAAACACTGCATTGCTCAAGTCCGAAGTTATAGAACCAAAGTGAACCTTTGACTGGGGCCTTTATCTCTCAGCTGTAAAGTCATACTTGCCCAAATAATTCTGAAAGAGTGAAATTAATCCACTTAAGTTGAGAAATGTGCTATTTCAAATGGACATAACAAAATATCAGTTTCCTGGCTGGAGTAAGTTAACAGTTTAACTTTAGATTAAGTTTCCACAAGATGTTGAGCATTTCCATAAGGAGCCTCCTGCTGCTCCCAGCCCCCTTGAGATTCAATACACTGGACCTTTCTTGCTTACATTCTGAAGTTCTTTATTTATGTCGATGAAAGGAATTTCATTATCCTACAAAGTCATGGACACTTCCATTTCAAAGTATTACAATCAATTCAGTTTTCTTTTAATCATAAAGCCTTGCCATCTTCTTGGCATGATTCACAAAACAGAAAAGAGAAGGCAGAGTTCATGATTCTTCTGAGCGTCCATGTATTTTACATTCCTGGACCTGATAACAATTTAATTCAATTCACACTCACTAGCTGATGTCTGTGTGAAGATACCCATGTCTTAATCCCTAGATCCTGGAACAGAGATACATGGCCAAAGGGTGTTAAGGCTGTAGGTGGAATACGGTTGCTAATTAGGAACCTTAAATCACATGAGATCTTAGGCCAGGCAGAAGAAGGGAGTCAGAAGGGACCTAAGGACCCACACTTGTTGCCTGAGAAGATGGAAGTAATGGGACAAAACAAACAAACCAAAACAAACCTATCAAAAAAGCCCACATGAACAGATTCTAGAATCACGGAACTGCAGGATGTAAGTCATCCCTTATTCAGGCCCCAGAAAGGACCACAGCCTTGCAATACAAGCTTTGATAGCAGCACAGTAAGTCCTAGAACTCCACAGAGTTGAGATGAAACAGTCTGTTGTCTTGAGACGTGGAGTCTATGGAGTTTTGTTAGGGCAGCCACAGGACACTAGTCCGGGGCCCCAGAGCTGCCTTCAGCTGTGGAAGAGGCATGGGTACAAGAAAGGGAAACCATCCTACATTAAATCTTTGCTGTGACAGTGGTAATGCCTTTTGGTTTTCAATGAAGGGAGAGGAAAAAGCTAGAATCAGTATTTTAACAAGCACTTCAGATAATAAAAGTTTGGAAAACTAGATTATATTTATTAGACATTATCTTAAAACGCGGATAACTATATGATGCTTCTTTCTGGATTCATCTGCTAAGCAATAGCTCTCAATCTTCCTAACACTGCAACCCTTTAATACAGCTCCTCGAGTTGTGGTGACTCCCTAACCATAAAATCATTTTCATTGCTACTTCATAACTCTAACATTGCTACTGTCATGACTCTTAATGCAAATATCTGATATGTGATCTATCTGATCTGTGACCCCTGTGGTCACAGCCTAGAGGTTGAGAACAACTGAGCACACCAAGAAAAAACACTAGGCTGTGGTGCCTTACCAAGGCTCAAATGACAAGACACATTTAATAGTGCTAACAGGAAAACCCTGCAGGAACTTTATGGGTCTGGGCCTGCAGAGGTGTCTCCTCCTTTGAAAGTTCCGATGAGTTCTAAGATTATAAACATCAAATCTGTTACCTTTGAAAAGTCATTACAATTTGTTGACTAATATTCATGGAGTCATGGGAAACAAAACAGTTTCACTCACACAATACATTTTCTTTAATTTTATACAAAGAGAGTAATGTTTCACATATCACAACATACATTAAAATGTTTTTTAAGCACTAATCAGTATGAAATGAAAGTAAGTTTATTGACAGGTTAACAATGTCCACAGTAGTACCCCTATGAGTCCTGTTGATGATATCAGCTGTAACAATGTTTGAAGGGGAATATGGGCATTTTAAACTATATTTTACCTAGTTTTTCTTTCTCCACCAACTCCTGTGTACAGTAAAAGATGCGCTCAAAAATACCGTAAAGGTGTTATGTTAGGGCATACCTCTGTCAATGACCCAGCACTGCAAACCACCCCCATCTGTTTACAAGTTTGATATAACCTAGGAGGAAGTAAAAGATTCGGTGGAAGAAAAATGTTAATATAGACTGTTAGCCAGAGGAAGAAAATCCACAAAGATGGTAACAGGAATAAGAAAATTAGTGCAATTAAGACAGATACACAATAGTTAAGATAATTTTCTCTGGTTAAGTCAATGCACCTCACTCAGCAATTCCAACACTGAGAGGAGCAGGTACACAATCCAGAGTCCTGCTTATTAATTCTCACCCAGGAATCATTGGGTCTACACTGACTGACATTACAACGGATATTCCACAACAATAGAAAAATCAAACCATTGTGGTAGGTGAGGTTTTTTTTTCCCATTAAAGTACACAATTTAAGAAAACTTCACCAGAGGATGCACTTTGGAAAGATATGGTCAGAGTATACAGTGTAGACAAGACAGGCACCTCCATGGTAATTTGTCTTAATAACTAAAAGCTCGTTAGGAAACACGGAAGATAAGCAGCACCTGAAGCCTCGACATCATAACTAAACACTTGTACCCATGGTCTAGCCAGTTAAATGTTACTAAGAGCTGCAAAGTAGGAGCTGCTGTTGACTTAACATATTCTAGTAGAGACAAGGGCTGGTCTGGCTTGCAGTCCCGTCGCCTGGAGGGAAGGAGGATCCTGATCCTTCATGTCTCCTATACTTTGGAAAGCAAACCAGACTCCGGGGCACTCGCCTTAATTAGGTTCTGAATTTCCTTGAACTTTGGGTGGTCTTTGTCAGCCACCAGCTGTAGGAGGACAGCCTCACTAGTGGTCACGATGATCCCAGTCCGAGCAAGACGCTAGAAAAAGAGAAACACAGATAAGAAGTGAGAAAGAAAACAGAGATTCCGTAAAAACAGCGGAAGTGGGCCAGGACAACAATCAGGGTCTTCATCTACAGCAGTGGTTCTCGGCCATATACATAAATTCAAAGATAAAGAAAAGTTTCAAAACCAGCTGTATCACAACCATATCATGAGTATTTCTCGATATTATTAATGAGCTAGAAACACGTAAAGGGAAACAGGAAGCCAGAGTCATGTTACCAGGCTACCAGGCTAATCATCATAAAATATGAGCAAAAAGAGAAGAGTGATAGAAATCATATCCCTGTGTCAATCAGTTTTTCATCTACGTGACACTCACGCTGGAGTCTTCTGGGAAGAGGAAAACTTAAAAAAAAAAAATGGCTCCTCCTGATTGGCCTCTCCACAAGTCTGCTAGGCATTTTCTTGATTAATGATTGATGCTGGAGGGCCAGCCCACTGTGGGCAGTGCAAACACCCTGATAAGGAGGTCCTAAGTTATATAAAAAGTAAGCCAAGTGCACTGGCTGGTTTTGTGTGTCAACTTGACACAGGCTGGAGTTGTCACAGAGAAAGGAGTCTCAGTTGAGGGAACGCCTCCATGAGATCCAGCTGTAAGGCATTTTCTCAATTAGTGATCAAGGGTGGGAGGACCCACTGTGGGTGGTGCTATCCCTGGGCTGGTAGTCTTGGGTTATATAAGAAAGCAAGCTGAGCAAGCCAGGGGAAGCAAGCCAGTAAGTAACATCCTTCCGTGACCTCTGCATCAGCTCCTGCTTCCTGACCTGCTTGAGTTCCAGTACTGACTTCCTTTGGTATTGAACAGCAATGTGGAAGTGTAAGCTGAATAAACCCTTTCCTCCCCAACTTGCTTCTTGGTCATGATATTTGTGCAGGAATAGAAACCCTGACTAAGACATCAAGCAAGCCAGTAAGCAGTATTCTGTGGTAGCCTCTGCTTCAGTTCCTGCCTCTGGCTTTCTGCCTTGAGTTCTTGGCCTGAATTCACTCAGAGATCAACTGTGATATGGGAGTTCAGATGAAATAAACCCTCTACTCCCCAAGACATTTTTGGTCCTGGTGTTTATCTCAGCAATAGAAACCAAACTAGGGTACTAGCCCTCCAGGGGAGCACACTTCCCGGGCTGTACCACTTCATCTCTCATTTCACTCTCTCAAATGGAGGCTTCCTTTGGCTTTAAGTTTTGATAGACTCTTGTGTTTTTATTTATAGCACAAAAAAGCAAAAGAGGCATCACATCAGAATTTACCCTGTACAGTGTAATGAAAACAGGAGACCATGGGAAATATTAATACTTTTGCCTGGTGTAACTGCCATTGGGTACCTATTTATTTAAAAATAATCTATAATATGAATATAACTATAGCTATCCAGACTATTTTATTACTAGTTTGCTATCCTATGATACAAAATAGGTGCTTAATTGTATTAAGAAAATAGGGTTCTTAAATTCTTTTTTTTCTGACTCCAAAACAGCACTTGCCAACTTCTCATAATCAGAGCTCTGGCCTAGGAATGATTGGCAGAATCGAAAGGCCTCAAGTGAGGTTTGAGAATCTGCCCCAGGGAAAAAACGGAACCACCACATCTTGGCCGTCATAAACATTTTTAGAATAACTAAACAAGGGTTATAAGATGGAAAACTGTGTAAAGCTCCCTAACAGGACTGCTCTCAACAGAGAGACTTTGTCAGCTGTTCCAGCAGAACCACAGGAACTATAACAGGTACTTCAAGGAGGTGGGGATAGGAGGTGGGGGAGTACAAAGGGAAAAGCAGAGAGGAGAAAGTCAGGAGGGGGCAGGGAGAGAATCCAACAGTGGGGACTTTTCCTCCTGTTGTATGGATCAGAATCTTGTTCATCTACCCTAATAATCCTTGGAGATGCTGGAAGTTGGGTCACATTGGAGTGTACAGGGCCACTTACCTAAAGACTGGGGGGTTAAAACTAACTGAACAAAGAACCTATTGAAAAGGAAGGTGTGGCACAAAAAATGCAAAGCTTTTAGAGCAGGCTCCTAGGTGTTTGCATAGAGGTTGCCCTCATGGATTGAGAGGAAGCTGGACAGACAATAGCAACAGCTTCTGGTGCTCTGTGCACTTCCTGATCATTCACTCTTCCTCCTTATATCTGCAGTCAGTCTAACTGGGCCAATGAAAAAGGAAGGCTGGTTCCTTGATGTTCAACCTAAGACTATAAGTCAGTGAAGAAGTACCTAACCTACTTCATATTTGAGTAACACTGAAAAGCGCCCATCAGTACATAAGCCAGTGATGAAGTACCTAACCCACTTCATATCGGAGCAACACTGAAAATCGACCATTAGTACAGGGGCATCAAGAGAGGATTTACTCAATCTATTCTGCAACTCTTCTGAGATCAGACAAAAGTCAGGCAGGTGCAGGTTGCTACAGCAATCTATTATACAATTCTGGACAATTATTACCTCAAAGTGACACAGCCCAACAAATAGCAAGTACATACAAGGACACATCCAGTCAATAAGTCTGTGCCACAGGCCTGATGCTTGTTAACTATACTTCTTGCAAGTGAAATAAATTTAAGAGTCAGTATGGATCAGGAATATCTGAAGTAGTTCTGCTCTGAGGGACGAGGGACTAGAGAAGAAAGCGAGCTGCCCATATTGCTGTTAACTTTCAGTTCATATATTTAAAAAAGTAGTTCTGCAAAAACTTTAGAGACAAACTGCCTATAACCTGGCAGGCACTGCACACCATCACCTGACCTCACCTGCAGACACTGCACACCATCACCTGACCTCACTGCAGACACTGCACACCATCACCTGACCTCACTG
>NW_021604719.1:15127680-15160034 GCF_004785775.1 Grammomys surdaster | reverse complement strand
GACACTGCACACCATCACCTGACCTCACTGCAGACACTGCACACCACTATCTGACATGCTGTGGTCACTTTCCCACTTCCAGCCTTGATGTACTTTCATCTACACAGTCTCTTCTGTGTCCAGGCAAAAGATCCAGCTTTTTCTGTCCCTTCCCAGCATGTCTCAGAGCCCACAGAATCAACTAAGCAGAGCTCAAAGAGACTAAAGCACAGAGCCTGTATGGATCCGAGCTAGGTTTTCTGCACATACATTATAGTTGTGTAATTGGGTGTTTTTGTGGAACCCCTAACAATGGAGTGGGGGTATCTCTGACTCTGTTGCCTGCTCTTGGGACCCCTTTCCCCCTACTGGATTGCCTCAACCACCCTTTATATGAGAGTTTGTGCCTAGTCTTTTTGAAACTTGTTATTCTATGTTCGGTTGATACCCTGGGAGACCTGCTCTTTTCTGAGGGGAAACCGAGGAACAGTGGATCTGGGGAAGAGGGGAGGTGGGGAGATAGAACTGAGAGGAGTGGAAGGAGAGAAAACTCTGGTCAAGATGTAATGTACAAGAGAGGAATAGGTAAAACAATCCATATGAATGTAGAAGGAAAGTCCTGGAAATACCTTCACAGCGCACAAGATTTTTTTCTGTTTGCATGGCTTTCGACCATTTGGTTCCTTTAAAACGCTTCAAAGTCTGATCATTACCATGGCAATAAAGTTTCCACAGGAAAGTCCATGAAGACAGCTGCTCAGTGGGGCTGACCTGACAGCTGTAAAATCTCGGTTAATAAGGGAGCTTGAAAAGTGGATTCTGAGGGACTCATGAGCTTATAGAACCTTGCTGAGATGAGGAGCGGCCCCATTCATTAGACATTCTCCTGCCCACTAAAAAAATTTCTAATGGGCATGAGGACATTTAAAAAAAATAGACTTCTACCTATCAGACAATCATTTTATGGTCCTTACCCCAAAGCTCCAGAGTCTTTGAGGAAAAAGGGACAGAAAGACTGTAAGATCCAGGAAGCAGTATTTTCTAGACATACCAGAGAAAATGCCCATGTGAACTCAGAGCAGTGTCAACACCACACAAGACCTCTGTAAGCTCCAGACAGACAAAATCCAAGCACAGGGAGTGGAAGGTGGACACATAAATTCCATATCTAGCTGAGGAGCCATTGGTATTGAATAGCTACTGGGAGAAAGGTGAGTTGGCGTCTTTTAAAGATATGAGGCCTTATAGGCTAACCAACTACACTGCAGGGCTTGGACCCAAACCCAAGACCAGACGGGCAACACAAATTAGACTTATGGGGAAGGGACTTAAAAAAAAAAAACAAAAACGTAATCTCAAACTTAGATGGTGAGGGTGGTGTATAGGAAGGAGTTGGAGAGAGCTGGTCATGCTTAAAACCATGAAATTCTCAGGGAATTAAGAGAAATATTGTAATAAACAGACAAAGAGCAAATGTCTACCTACAATCCCAAGAGAGGTTCTAATCTTTCAGTAAAAAGCAAGAAGGGAAGCCCACCATGTTTTGAATCAGCTGTTACTGGGAGAAAGGTGGCCAGTTCCCTATGGCCTTTCATCTTCTGTCCTTTCCTTTTGCAATCTGCAGGGCACGTCAGGCTCCAGAGCTGGCACAGTCCCAACAAAGAACAATGCACAAGCCAGTCTGTACCAGAGCACTAGATGATCTCACAACAGCAAACCCTCTGGCATTTCTTTACAACTGTTTTAAATTTATACTTCATTTATTATCAATGCGTGTGTGCTCAGGTGATGCTGAGCCAAGCTAAAGTTTAAAAGGCAAATCTTTCAGTGTTGTTAAATATTACAGACTCCTAATTTTGCTGAAAATTCAATGAAGACGTTATTTTTAAGTAGAACAAGTACCTCAAGAGCAAACATCCTGTCCATCATGCTTCTCGAGGAGGTGGCATCAGCAACAATGTGAACCTCGATGCCTCGGCCAACCAGCTCCAGGGCAGTCTGCTGGATACATACGTGCGTCTCGAAGGAAAGGAAAGCATCATATGTAAGAATATGGTAAACTGTCGGTGCAAAGCTTAACAGCATCATTCTGGCTCTCAAGAGCTAGGCAAGCTCCAGTGTTACATCAGCATCTCCACAGGCAGAGAACTGGCTTTTATCCGTGTTTTTTACGGTCACATTGAACAGACTCTCCGAACACTATTAAAATGTCTAATGACGTTCACCTGTGCCCCCTGAGTGACCTTGCAAAAGCTCACTATCACCACTCAGGTGTAGGACCACTTGCATTTGGGTTTCCGTCTGCATCCATATCAGGTGCACAGCTCAGAAGACGAGGCTGCAGTGCTGAGAAAGCACTGGGGCAATGGAGTCATACAGAAGTAAAGACAGGCCAGGGAAGCAATTTACAACGCAGGCCAAAATCCAAAAACACTTTACGAATACATTAGGACAGACCAGAAAGGACCGGAAATGGAATAATCCCTCTCATATTGAGCTCAGGCTCTAGTTAGCCAGATAGTTTTAGGCATAAATCGGCATTCTCTAGCTTTGGCTTATTCATTTGAAGATCAGGGATTATCCAGTGCCCACTACTAACAGACTGTACTGTACAGACCCCGTCACTGCAGGTGCTGACTTATAGCACTGCCTCAGCAGAGGACACAAAGCAAGCAAAACCCCCTCTAAGAATTAATCACGATGAATAAAAAGCGTATGCAAAAGCCAGTGCATCTGTATGACACAGTTCCACTATGAGCTTCCTCTCTGCAACCATAACTGAAGTAAAAATGACTAAAGGGAAGACTAATTCTCTCTGTTATGAGAACCTATTATGATAAAAACATTATTATCAAAATATAACCATATTACGTCAATGCTATTCTATTGCACTGAGTGAATAAGCTGGGTATGTTGGTACAGGGTTGCCATTTCTGCACTCAGGAGGCAGAGGCAGGAGGATTGTTATCAATTCAATGTCAGCCGAGGCTACATTGCAAGTCCCATACTACCCAGCAAAGTCACCTTGAAAACTATATAAAATGAAATGTAATAAATCAACTGAAATTGGCACTAGGAATCCATGAGTATTTTTTCCCTTCATAAGAGCATGTACACATACCTACTTGAAGGACAATGAACTGTACAACCTTGGAGCTGTTTGGGTATGAGGTGCGGAACAGCACAAAATGTGCCCCCAATCAAGTCCAAGCACACATAAATAAAAGTAATCTCTTTGGGGAAAACGTCTTCCAAAGCAGGCAGCAGGTGGTTCTCAGAACAGCTGAAGATCAAACGCAGCCCCGCCCACTAGTTGTCTGACTTTGGGCAGGGTGTGATACCTTTATGCCTTAGTTTCTTATCTGTGGTACTGGGGGACACAGGGCCCATAAGTCACAGGGTTATTGGGAGGGTTCAAGGTGTTAGCAGCTACAGGGCATTTGAATCAGCGCCCTGCAGGTGGAGAGCACATAACAGGTGGTGGCCATCTTCCTCAGTGCCACTCATCAGCATCCTATAAGCAAGACTGCGTTCTAGGAACGCTGAGTTTTCCCACAAATGATGCGCTCCAAACCCAAAAGGGAACTTACTTCTACTCCAAACAACACAACACTTCGGACGCCAGGAATTTCAGCTAATGCTGCTTCGACTTCAGGTAACACCATAGAAAACTTGGTCTTTGGAAGAACCAGTTTTACACCCGTTAAGTCAATTTCTTGAACGGTGCTGCCAAGTCCTTTGGGGTATTGCTCTGTTATGATAACTGGAATCCCTAATATCCGAGCTCCTTGCAACTGAAAAGCATCAAACAAAGGTATAAAAAAAATGTGTTGAGTAGAGATATAAATACACATTGTATTGAATACAGATATGAATGCACTTTGTCCTTCAGACAATTAGAAGAAGCAAATGCAGGAGCATACCAGTCTCTGTCCCACACTAATGATGTCTCCAAAGTACTTGATGGCTGGACGGAATCTTTCCTGCATGTCACAGCAGAAAAACACAGTGCTCTGAGGTGTGAGATTTCCCAGGGTCGTAAGCTGAGAATAAAGAAGACGAAAGTGATCTGGCATTTGTATTACAATGACATTTATTTCCAGTGGATGTCACTACAAACAGAAAAATGTTCCTATTGTTTGCCTCAGTCAGTAAACTTATAATATGTATAAAGAATGATCTGAATTATCACCCCCTCCCGCCCCTGTGACAGTATGTATATGTTCAGCCCAGGAAGTGGCACTATTAGAAAGTGTGGCCTTGTTGGAGTATGTTTATCACTGTGGACGTGGGCTTTAAGATACTCATCCTAGCTGCCTGGAAGTCAGTATTCTGCTAGCAGCCTTCAGATGAAGATATAGAACTCTCAGCTCCTCCTGTACCATGTGTGTCTGAACGTTGCCATGCTCCCACCATGATGATAATGGACTGAACCTCTGAACCTGTAAGCCAGCCTCAATTAAATGTTGTCCTTTATAAGACTTGCCTGGTCATGGTGTCTGTTACCCTAAGTCACCCCCCAAAACAGGTATTACCCACAAAGGCATTCTCCAAACTGCATTTGGTAGAAAAGAGGGGACATAAAGCAAAGACCAACAATACATAAAAGTTTAGACAAATTTTAATACTTTCAGAAAGAAAACATTTTAGTCAATTAAAAATACATATATATATGTTTCAAAGATTTCTTTCGTCTAAGGAGAAACACTTACCATAAAATGTTAATCTTACAACGAAACATTTGAATAGCACTTCAGTATAAAAATATAAAGAAAAAGAAGATATCAAAAAAAAGGCAGTTATATAATTTAAAAATTTTATGCTCTTTTTTGGTGGATTTAAAAGTATTTGCTTAATGTTATTGTGAATATGTTACCTTCAAGTTAGAAAATATTTACATTAAAAATGTAAATATGATAATGGTATTACAGACAGAAATTAAATTGTAAAGTAACTCATGTAAGGAAGGTAACAATTGAAAAAAAATCATCTGTAGCAGAGACTGTGAAACATAGAAGTAAAGGCAAACAAGAAAACAAGCTGATTTGTAGCAAACATAAAATCTCTGCTATCAAGATAAAAGTCACTTGCAAGGGTGACTTCTGGAGTGCAGTAAATGAAACATTCAAACTGGGAAAGGAAAGGGTGGTGGGAAAGGAACACACCAAGAGGGAATTCTCAAACATTATTAGGAGTGGGAAAATTAATGAATTAGTAGGGAAACTGAGTATTAAATTTCCAAGCTTCATATCTGCAACCCAGCAACAGCTTACGTAGCAGCCTGTCAGGTGTGGGACTGCTTGGCTATCCAAACACACACAGACACAGACAGACAGACAGACAGACAGACAGACAGACAGACACACACACACACACACACACACACACACACAGACACACACACACTCTCCCCCCAGCCACTTTCTGTCTTTCTCTCCCTCTTTCCCTGCCTCTACCCCTTCCCCATCCCCTCTCTTTCCCAACAAACTTTCCTTATACTAGGTTTATGGCATCTCTTCAGGGGAACACCTCAACATGGGCCTACCAAGGTGCTACCCCTGCCGCAACTACACCCCATTATACCAGCAAAACATAACAGGTAGCACATGCCAACAGTCTGGGCCCAGTGAGGATCTACTCACATGTAAAATCACACTGACTACAGGAATTTAACTTCATTGGATACTTACAAGCCCAAGGAGCTTTACTTTCCACCTGCAAACTAAAGAAAGCTCTGCAAAGAACGTGGTTGTTCCGGAGGGAACCAATGCCATTACTCTCCCTAGTCACCCACTAAACCCCCTCTAGTTGTCCTGTTTTGCATCCTCTAAAACCACCCACAGATATCAATTATTAATATCCTGGAGAAGCCTGTGTCCCAATTACACGGTTGTAGTCTCTGCAGCAGCTCGGCCCTAGACTCTTACCATCTCTGCAGGCGGCAGACTCTAGAGGAGACAATTCCTACCTGGATTAAAGGAGCCACTGAAAGAAATCTTTTATCCCTGACGCTGCAGCTATCCTCACTGCTCTAAGATAGCTTTTTCTGTGTTCTGGTTGCAGCCTCTACTACTTTCATCTCCCACTGCAGCTGAGGCTACGGCAGGCATGCACACTCCTTCATCAAGGGCAATCCGGTAGCATACCGCACTAGAAGGTGAGAGCTACCTACCTAACAGTTAACACTATAGGGAGAGTCCAACCTCACCAACAGAGCAGGATTAATGTGCTCAAGCGCCCTCCCTGGCTGTCTCCTCACTCTGTTTTTAAATTATACTCTTTTTTATTTTACATTTGTTTGTTTATTTATTTATTTATTTATTGTGTGTGTGTGTGTGTGCAAGCTCGAGGATTTACACTAGCAGGTCAGTGGACAAGTCCTGGGAGTCTGGTCTCTCCTTCTAAGACATGGCCTCAGGGATTAGATATCAGGTTATCAGGCTTGGCAACAAGCACCTTAATCTTCGGAGCCAGAGTGCCTGCCCAAGGTCTCTGTACTGGAGTCATTTTCAAAGCAGTGCATGTGATCTACACACAGAAGCCGGGAAGACCAATTTTTGCATATTCAGGATTTTATTTTTTAAAGCAATCACTGCTTTATGACTTATGCATTTTAAAATCCCAGTAACCATTAAGTCTTAATTACTTATGCTCAAAGATCTGTTTTTCTTTCTTAAATTTAAATAGTAAGTATCACAGTGCTACTGTGATTTGAGTGAAAGATGTAAACACTTTACTTACAAGTGGACTATTTGAAACTACAGTCATACAACTCAGCCAGACTGGCCATTCCAATTTGCCAGCAAGTTTTCACAGGAAACCTGGCAAGTGTTATTAATGAGCTAACAGTCAAGCCCTAAAATGCTCACAGTTCACACACACTAACATACTAACTCAGTCTACACCGTCTAACACTGTAGGTCCCACACCAGACTAGCAGTCTGCATCCTAAATACACAGAAAGTTAAGAGCGTTTCCAACAACTAGAAACACAGTGCTAGAGGCAGACAAATTAGCAGCTGCAGGAACTGACAGGGGAGCTGGAATAAAAGATCCAAGATACAAGAAGCAAGCCAAACTCAGACTCACTGGCATCTGGTGAGGTAGGAACACATTATTCTAAGTTAGAAAAATGTCATTCTAGTATTCATAAAGACTATGTAAAAAATATAAGAATATATCAAATAACATACTATTTTACAGGAACCACAAGATAAAAATGGTCAAAACATTCAGTTATCAAAAGTAAAGGAATAAATCCTCACCTAGCCAGAAATCTAGATCTATGTTCTGAGGGCAGAGAAATAGCCCTCAAGCAGTCCTCACCCCACAGAACCCTTTTCAGTAAACAAAGGTGTTAAAGTGAAGAGTGACTCCTCTTCTTGTAGAGATGGAATTCCTGATTGTGTGGGTCTCAAACACTTCCCCATACCCTTTGGGTGCAACTGGCGAAATCTGCCAGAAGTAGTGTGAGGGCAAGTACCTGACTCAAGGGAAAACTGACAGACAAATCAGCTACAGGGTCCTCAATCATGCACTCAGTAATTCACACTGACAAACCCATGTGTGTGCTTGACATAAGAATGGCCTGCACAGATCTTCAGAGTCTCACAACCTCAGGTTATCCATAAGAAAAACACCCCACATGGAAAAACTTAGGTCATCCCACCAAAACATCTGACTGGTGCTTCTCGGTACTGTCAAGGTCATTCGTAATAATCAAAACCAAAGACAGTGTCAGACCACAGAGGAACCAACATAGCCACGGCAAGTGGTTTAACGTTATCCTGGACTGGATTGTGGATAAGGTCATCCTGAAATACCAAACAAAGAAAAGACAGGAAGAAAAACAATAGTAAAAGCCAGTGTTCAGAGGCCATAGAGATGGCTCTGTGGTTAAAAGCATGCACTGCTCTTCCAGAGGACCCAGGTTTAGTTCCCAGCATGCAGTGGGCAGCTCACAATTGCCTGCAACTCTAGATCCAGGTGATCTGATGTCCATTTTTGAACTGCACTGAAACACACACACACACACACACACACACCAAAAAAAAAAAAATAAAAACAATTAGAAAAAATCTGGTGCACAGCTTAGTTAATAGTACTTCATGCTGGGCAGCTAGCTGGGTGTGATAGATAGATAAACCACAATAAAGTAAAATATTAACAGATGAGCTGGTGGGACAGAGGAATAGAAAAATCTGTCTTATCTATGCAACTGCAGCATTTAAAAAAAAAGTTTTAACACTTATAAAATGCAAGTCTTATACTTAAAATAAAAACAATGGCTTCCCTGGGATATAGTAGTTGGAGATACCGCGTGACTGTAGAGATAACCTTCAGATCTAACAAACTAGAAAAGGAAACTTAGAAAAAGGGAAAAACAAAAAACAAAAAACTTCTAACAATGTTATCTGCCTAATCCTGTCTATCATATGGATTCTAACAAGCTGCCATTACAATTTAATTCAGTTATAATTCAGCAATTTTTTTATCCTGACTCACAAATTTTAGTTAAAGTTAAATCGTAGGTACCCAGAAGTATTGCTAATTGCCCACAATACACAAGTTACAACTTCAGTATGACCAAAACTACCATGACAAAAGCAGATTTGACTAAATTGTTTCAGAAGCAAAAGATGTATCATTTGCACATCAGTGCAGACACAAGAAACACAAGTTACATTTATATACATATATATATGAATATACATATATATAGGAACATACACATTTAAATATAAAGGATTATTATAATCAGTGACTTCCTGAAACAAAAGTTTAAGAGACAGAATTTAAGTACAAAACTCTTTGTCCACTTCCTTTAGACCTGCCACAGTGTGGCACTGACCTGAAATTTCATATTGAATAGAATACCTATAGGCTTTCCACAGAAAAGTTTTGATATTCCTATTACCCTGGCCATATGCTCTGATCACTTAACAAAATGGCCACTGGCTGGCCACTCAGGAAAACAAAACATGGCTAGCCTAGGTTAATGATTCTTACCCATTCCCAGAACAGAAGTAGGATATGGTATCTCCCTGCTGAATAGTGTCCCATATTCCCCTTACTTCAAATTCCTAACCCCAGTGCCTTAGAGAAGGACCTTCTATGGAGCTACAGCCACTACAGATAACCTGACTTAAGATAAAGACACCCACTAAGTAAGGTGCACAAGTAAGGGAAGATGACTGGGGTCCCTATGGAAAGGAGATGCTTATACAGAGAGATGGACAAATAAGGATGTTGGGAATTGATTCTAATGCTTTGCCTTAATTCAGCTCCCCAAATCAGGAATCTGTGTCCGAATACTGAAGGTCTCTGGCCCCAGTTGGTTTTTGATTGATAGGTAGGGGAGTGTTTGCTAGCTGCAGGGAGTGTTAGAAGTGTTCAACCACTGAGCTAGTCACGGCATATCAAGACACGAATGCGTGTCTTTCATTCTTTCATTCTTGAATCCAGAGGGCTCTGGCGGGTGGTGGCTTGAAGCGAAACCCGCCAGGAGCATAGAGCGGATTAACTAACTCGCTGGTGCACAAGAATGCCTTGACCATGAAAGCAAACATTGGAGTCATGGAATCTATAAGCCAGGGTCTTCCACAGACATGAGGTAGAGAGAATCATAAAAAAATCCTTCCTCACAGCCCTCAGAAGGAACCATCCCTGCTCATGCCCTTCGGTCTAGCCTCTGGAAATGTGAGAATGTCTGTGTTGTTTCAGTTCCTCAGTCAGCAGTGCTAATGATAGCCCCCGTGCCATCGTGAGGAACCTGTATGTGTTTAGGAGTGGGGAACGTTTTAAGATGTTGATTTTTTTTCTTTTAAAATGGGTAGCCCATTAGAGTCACGAGACAAACATGCTCTACTTGAGTAAGAGTGTGAAGGGGATCTAGGTACCCTTAGGTCTCGACCCTGGGACAAAGGGATGAAGCACTTAATTAATATATCAAGGTGGACCTAGCAGCCAGCTTCTCCCAGCATCCCTCAGTTCCAAGGCATGGCTGGAATACCCTGTCCTATACTCTCCAAACTTTCTTGTCCAGGGTCTAAGCTGCTCTTCCTTCAGAGGCTCTTCCATATACAATCCAGCCATTTTGGTTACTAGCTCTTTCTTTTTAACCTTTTCCCCTCTTGGAGCCTGCACCTGGTTCCTTCCTTCCTCCTCACTCTGCAGCTCAGGGTCACTTTCACTCTGGACTCTCCCAGATGTCTCTGCCTCTGGCTATGCGCTCCCTTTTATCGAGAATACACTTTCTCCTCCACCATAAACAGGAGTATCCATGTCCTTTCTTTTCATTTCTTATTTTCATCCAGTATTTAAGTCCTAAGTGTTTCCAATCCAATTACATAGCTTCGGTAAGACCCTGACCTAGAATCAACTCATTTAAAACAGATTGATTTCCCACCCCACATACACAATCTGTGAGGATTCTAGACACAGCCCAGGTTTGTAGGTATTAGAACCTGAGTCCAAATCTCAGTTTCATTGTGTTCAATTACATAAATTTAGGTAAATCATTGACATCTTCCGATATAATTTCCTTATTTTTAAAACAGTAAGATAAACAGTACTTTTCTTCAGCTGTGGTGATATCCAGCAAAACAAACACTTGAGTCAGCACAGGCTGAGAAGCTCTCTAACGAGGTTAAAGACAATTTGCTATTAAGATGGCTCTAGAAACATCACTGTGCCAATTTTGTCTGCAGAATTAAGAAACTCATTCATAAAGCGCATTTCCAGACACCACAATAAAGCGCATGATGAAGATTTATTTTTGGCAAAACAGATTCTGAGTCTTTCCCTTTAGATGGCAAGAGAATATTTTACTTTTGCTCTTACAATATGTGTACCTACCCTGGGTATCGATGTCCCTGGTATAACATTACCCCGCAATCCAGAGTCTGAGCTCTCTGACTCTCAAGGAAAATCAGCTGTGCCTACCCACTGACAGCTGAGACTTGAAGGATCTCTTAAAATGCCTCAGGCTGGGATGAAGGTGAAACTGGGCTGAGCCAAGAGCACAATGACATTTAAATCTACATTAAGATTCCCCATGGCTAACTAAACCTAAGGGGACAAATTCAAATGCAGGTCACAGTTCCCACTCTCAGATACAGTTGACTTATAGGTAGAAACTAATTTACACAAAGAAACAAACAGATACATTGTTTTGGGAATTACTCTGCAATACTCAAAGTTTTTAAGTGGCCCATATACCTCTATAACTGTATTATCCTATAACCTCCTTTGTCTATCAAACCAACAGTCTGGAGACAACACCTCAAACTCGAGATCTAGGCATCTCTTCTCAGTGCCCCCTAAAGCACTCGGCACCCCAGATACACCCTACCAGTGTCTCTACTCAGTCTGAGCGTGAGCTTATCGGTCTATTTTTTCTGCGACACTCCTACAAACAAATGTCCTTTCGATAAGTTTGTATATGCTCAGCCCAAGGAGTGGCACTATTAGAAGGTGTCACCCTGCTGGAGTACATGTGGCCTTGTTGGAGTAGGTGTGTCACTGTGGGTATGGGCTATAAGACCATCCTAGCTGCCTAGAAGCCAGTATTCTGCTAGCAGCCTTCAGATGAGGCTGTAGAACTCTGAGTTCCTCCTGCACCATGCCTGCCTGAATGTTGCCATGGTCCCACCTTGATGATAATGGACTGAACCTCTGAACCTGTAAGCCAACTCCAATGAAATGTTGCCTTGGTCATGGTGCTTGTTTACAGCAGTAAAACCCTAAGACACTTCTGCAGCCCCAATCTCTACCTTCCAACCAGCAAGCCACAAGCAGACCATATTCCTTTCTCTCTTCTTTGTGTAGCTGCCTTTCCTCCTTTCTTTTGTGAACTTAACTGTCTTCTTCTAGTAAAATGTCTGTGCGTCACCCTCATAAAATCTCACTAGAACATGAACACTGGGTCCAAATGTTCTCCCACTTAACCATCCCTGGAAGAGGTCAAAATAACCTGCCCAGGGAAGCTTGTATCTCTTGCCCTCGAAAAGTTGCCAAAGCCTTCTGTCTTATCTGGCCTGCATCCATTTCTTCCTGCCTTCTGCTTGGGCTCTCCCTGCCCTGGAAAAGGTCTGTGTCTGTGACAACTGCCTGCCTTAACATGAGTCTCCAACATTACATATCTCTGTCATGCAGACATGGAAAACACAGTTAGACAAAGTACAAGAGTCGTTATAAAGAGACCTAAAGTTCCACCCCATGACCCCTTCATTCACATTCTGCCTCCTATGACTCTAAATCTGTCAGACTGCAGACACACAAAACCATGAATGAAACACGAGCTATGTCTTCAGCTACCTGAGCTGTCAGCAGACATTTAGTCACTCTGACAGGATATATTTTTTTTAAAGGAGTCCCTAAAAAGTTCCCATACACGAGAACTGACAATGGATGTCTTCAAGATCCATCCTCAAAAAAATTGCTGCCAATCACAGGGGCAATGTGGCACAACCACCCACTATCCCACAAGGTCACTACCTACTGCAGTCACAGCAAACAGAAAGGCATCCTAGAGTGAGAATCTGCAAGCCAGGGCGTGCAATTGGAGAGATGACGTGACAGGACACAAGCATAGGACGGCACACAGAATGCACAGTCAAAGGGAAAGGGCCTACCACCTCTATCACTCCCACCTCCCCAGAAGCCACTGTGAGTCTTCCTAAGTGACAGGTGTCCTTTGTCAAAACAGCAGGGAGCAGCTCAACAGAAATGAACAAACAGAAGCTTAAGTCTGGCATGCTTTCCAGACTACTCAATGGTGTTCTTATCAAACATGCAAAGAAAGCAGTCATGCTACAGGAGATGCTCAGACATTCCTGGGGACTGGTTCACGCTTTGCCAGCTCTGTCTTTATAGCCGGAGAATCCAGGGCAATCTCCTCCTCAGAGAAATGAATGGCATTACTATCTCCACCAAGAACTAAATCCAGGCCTGCGTCTACCGTGCAGTGCACTCACAGATGCCACCTCTATGTGGAATGAACTCTCTGAGATGTAAATCACCCATGTCAGTAGAGTTATACAGATATGTTCCAGAGAATATAGTAGCAACGAAAATAACTTATCTTTTCTGAAAATATATCCCCACACATAAATACATGTGTGTACATGTTCATCATTTCATATACTATGTAAAATATTCTTTCATAGGTTATCTACAACTATGCTGGGAGAGGCACATGAATGAAAGTATTACAATGACTAAAGTGAGAATATGAAAGTATTTGTAAGTACTTTAAAATATAGATATAAAGAACTGGTAAGCTTAAGGATTCTTGGGTTATTTATCGAGAAAAGTTATTTGTTAGTGAGTAGAAAGAGTACTGCTATTATGATTATTTTATTAAGGGAAAGTAATTAATAAAGTGAGAATATGAAAGTATGTGTAAATACTTCAAAATACAAACATGTATAACTTAATATACAAAATACAGACATAATAAGCTTAAGAATTCTTGGGTTACTTAATGAGAAAAAAAGTATTATTTGTTGGGATAGCAAAGAGTACTTCTATTGTTATGGTAATTGTTTTAAACAAGATTACAAAAAAATCGATTCTAAGGTATTTCAAAAGCCAGAGTGGCCTGAATTATACATTGCTGTTTTAGCATATATGTTACACACACACACACACACACACACACACACACACACTATTGATTTTCAGACTCTTTAAGAGTTGAATCACATTTTGAAATTGTCAAAATATAAAATTCCTACCCTGGCACACAGGAAAACAAATACCAACTTAAAAATCTAAAGCGTAGTCACAGGTAGGAGCCCCTCTCCCTCTCAAGGATACCAGGAAATGGTTGACAATGAAGTCTGTATCTTCTACACTGCTCGTAATGGATTTGTCAAAGGTGAATCCAACATATTGGATATTTGGCAGCAGTAATCTAAACGAATCTTTGGAAGGCTGCAGAGAGGCATCATCTAGAACTCTTAAAGAGATAAAAATGGAGAATCTTAAGCACTAAAGAATGCAGCTCTCCATCTGGGCAGCAGGGCAGATCGCTCCACCTCCTGCAGCTTCTCTGGCAGGTAGCCCATGAACTCTGTCCTCTGAACATATGAACTTTGATCAAGTTAAAGTACTCCCTTTGGATCCATAGATGCTGGGGGGAAGGGCAGCACAATCCAGTCTGTCTTTGAGTACAGATGATGAAAACCAAAAACTAGGGGATAAGCCTCCCAAAATGGCTCTTGGATATGAAAATTTCCCTCTGCCCTCAAATGCCACATTTCAGTTTGTCTTCCAAAGAAAAGACTTAGCAGTTCTGCACGTAGAGAAAAATACTATAGACGCTGTAGTGGGTAAGTTAACACCTATCTCCATTCCTCTCAAAACCATGTATTTGCCAGAGAATCGTCAGATTTTAAGAGGAGGCGATTTCCTCGTATTACAGTACGGCTTTTAGCAATATAATAATTAATAAACTCCAACCCTTAGGTACAATTTCCTCAGCCAGGGATGCACACAGGTTTTCACGCTATTTAAGTGTCTACTGCAGTTCTCTTCCTAGGTAGGCACCCCGACTGTCACCAAACCGAAAGGAGAGGAGAGCCACCACAGTGAAGTTTGCATTTCTGCAACTGGTTACCACAACTCCGGGAACAAGCCCTGAGGCTAACTCTGCCCGCGATCTGCATCACCCGTGGGGGAAAAAAAAGAGCAGGGGCGGCCGCGGGGCCACGCAGGCGGCTGCCGCACAAAGGCGCGGGGCACTGGGGACCACACGCGTGGGGGCGTGGGCGGCCCGCGCGGGGGTTGGGGGGGAGGTGACCGGGTTCGGCGGGGGGCGGGACCTACCTGGATCTGCAGCGGCACCAGGCGCAGCTTGCAGCGCTCGCTCACCGCGAAGCCCTTGGGCAGGTCCACGTACTGGCCCCACTCCTCGGCGAAGAGCTGCACCACGAATTTGCGGTGCATGTCGAGCTGGTCGCCGTACAGGCTCAGGAACTTCTGGATGAGCACGTCGTAGCCCGCGCCGTGGGGCACCGACGCGGGCCGCGCAAACACCGAGAAGCAGAAGAGCACCGGCACGCCGCCCGACGGCGCCCCCGCGCCCACACCGCCGCCGCCAGCTAGCGCGGCCACCGAGGGCTCCGCCGCCGCCATGTTCCCCTGCGCGTGCGCGCCGCCTCCGCGCGCCAGGCCGAGGGGCGGGCCCTGGATGCCGGAGACCCGCCCGCGCCGCCCCGGGCTCGGCGCCTGCAACCCGCCACACGGTCACCTGTGGCGCGTAGCTCTCGGGGACCGCAGCTGGCCCGGCCTGATATGGACGGGACAGCAGTCGCAGACCTCCACGGAGGACCAGAACAAACGGCAAATTACCATCTTCCGACCCGCGATCGAGACCTGGTCCTTCTTGATCTCGCACTAGTTTTCTGAGAAGGCTTCAAGAGCAAAATCCGAACTTACTGAAACTCTCGGTTTTCCCTTTTAGAGTAGATACAAAGCATCACCTTCACAGTAAAACGACCCCATGGACACTATAAGATGTAACAATTCACAATAATTAGAGCAAGATCCTTGACGTCAGATACCAAGGATGACGGGCTCATAAATATAAGCATGAAATTAGATATGAAATAGTAAACATGTTCTTATAGAATAATGATTTTTAGTTTTGTTAGATAAGTTTTTTTTTTCAGCTACAACTGCTATTTGGAACTGATGGTTCGGTTTGTTCAGAAAACTTAAGTACATTTATTTTAAAAATTGCATAAAATGCATTTATAAAATTATAATTTTTTGATAGGGAAAGCAACTTTTATATCTATGTGCTGACACTAGCTTTTGGCAGCCTAACATTGCCATTCTGTCTCTATATCAATAGCATATCAAAGAACGTAAATAACACCATGTCCGCAGAGCACATTCTCATTCAGTAAGGTGTAATTGTGGCAACTAGTACCTTACTATAGCAGAAAAAGAACATGAATGTCCATTTCACCGATGAATTATTCTCAACAATCTATTGTTAGAGTAGTAATTGGATCTGCTTAAATAAATGATATTGGAAAGAGCCAGTGACTAGGAACCCCCAAACGGACATCAAAGTGACACATAGCATACAATTATCCTAAGTGACAAAATCACTATTAGGGATAAATGCTCACATCGATCTTAGATAGAATTCTCAGGAACATAGCTAATTAGAAGTTAAGCACTTTCAGAATTAAAATTTTGAACCACTCAAGAAATTTGATTATACGGCGTTGATTAATATGTTAATATACTTCAGAAACAAACCCCTCAGTGGATTAACACAGTGAATAATTGATTCTTGCTTTTCCTGTTAATCAGCAACACTGATACCCTGATTACTCTCATTCCATAATCTCCACTTCACCTTTTATATACCACACTCTTCCTATTGCCCGTTTGGACTTAGTTTTAGATTCTTTTTGTTGTCCTAAACTCTAACCCAGTGCTTCTCAACCTTCCTAGTGCTACCTACCACCCTTTAATACAGTTCCTCATGTTGTGCTGACCCCCAACCATAAAATTATTTCATTATCACTTCATAACTGTAACATTATTACTGTTGTGAAACACGATGTAAATATCTGATCTGCAACCCCGAAGGGGTCGCGACCCTCAGGTTGAGAACCACTGCTAAAACTGTGTCTATGCCCAAAGGCTCACATATTTTCTTAAAAGCCCAGCCTTTAAACACCATCCATACACCTTGACTTCCAAACTGGCATCATGCATGTCCCCAGTCTTGATCTCCAACTGGAAAAGTATTTTTTAACATCTTGAGTTGGGAACTGAGTAGATATCTCACATTAAACATGACAGACAGAACTCTTGATTTCACTTCTAGAAGATTTGCCTCCGCTGTTAGAGCCAATCAAATAGTGACCCCATTTTATTCACAGAGTATATTTATAAGTTATCACTTAATGTTCTCCTGTTTTTCCCTTCCCTAACCTATCAATGAGACCTGATGCTCCAAATCCCTATACTTTGTATCCATATCAGTGCCACTGGCCCAGATCAAAACTCCGTCCTCATCTCTTTCCTGTTCATAGCTCATCACACGTGGTGGCATCATTTTACTCAGATGGCCTGTTTAAGTCGCTTGCTACATTTCATTTGTGTGCAGCACCCATATCTTCTAGTACACAGGAAATGTGTACCAGAGACAGGTGATGCAATTAAGAGAGCAGAACTTTAAAGAATTTATAAATAAAGTCAGGAGATTGGAGGGAATATGTACAAGGAAGAAATGGGAATGATAAAAGTAACATGAACCTAGACTTCTAAAGTCATATAGAAAAGTTTCCTGTGTTGAAATACACATTCAGAGCCACTGGTGAACGGCTTGGCCAGCTAGTCAGACCTGGCAGGAGACACAAGAGAACATGGGGAACCAAGGAGCCCTGTAATAAAGGCATGGGAATGAACACCTGGGAATGAACACAATGTTTTGTATTTCATGGTCATGCGCCCCAAAGAGAAACTACTACAGAAAGTGTGTTACAACCTATTTAAGCTTATCCCTGACTAGCTTACAAGAAAATGAGACTCAGACTGTGGTTATTTTATTTGGCTTTGACAATTACTAAGGGGTAACCACTTATCTACTTTTCTAAGTACTGGCCTGGCTACCACCTCTCCAGCAGTGTACTCCAAATACTTGCTGTTTCTCCAGCCTATATGTTCATGGTCTATCTCCTCTCATGGTGCTGCTGTAAGGGCTGGTGATTCGATGAACTGGACTCAAAAAATATGCAGAAGCAAGAAGTGTTTTATTCTGCTGAAATTCAGTATGCCGGAGTCTACCATTGACCAAAATGGAGACACACAGGTGAGCTTGCAGGCCCAATTTAAAGCATATTAGGGGAATTCTAGGGAGGAGTAGGTGGCCTTTATCTTGATGGTTGGATTGATGTCTAGGGATGTTGGCATCTCTGGGATTGGCTAAGGCTCTAGGGACATTCCAGAACCTTTGCTGGAGTTTCAGGGATGGAAACTGTTGCTGACTCATTGCTCTTGCCTCAGGCCAGGTGGCAGGGCAGCTTCTGATTGGCTGCCCTCACCTGTGGTTTTTTTTTTTTTTTTTTTTTTTTTCCAGTAACTTGCCCATTCTTGTCTAGTTCTGGAAACAGAATTTTAAGCCTAGTCTCCTAACCTGCAAGTTTGAAGCTTGTCATGGAGTCAGCTTGTCTCAGTCCTCTCAGTGCTCCCTTCCCTCTCCCTTGTGGTCTCTTCTCCTCCAGATTCTCCTCCCCCAACCAGAACCCACCTACCTCTAATCATTGCAGTAATTGGCTGTAGCCATTTTCATTTAACCAATAGTTTTAAGTTACGGAACAAGGTTTGCACAACAAAAACTTGTAACCACGAGAATTCACTTCTACCTAGGCCTAGACCTTCAGGTACAGAATTTAGCATATTAGTACATTGCAACAGAACAAACCTCAGCAGAAAGCACACTGTACCTAGAGAAAATTAAAAGTATATGACTAACTCCTGCAATTCAGCAGTAAGAGACACATGACACAATTAAAAGAGGATGAAAGATTACTTAACAGAAGAAAGATAAATGTCCAAAAAGCACACTTCTGGTGTGCCACCAGAAGTCAGGAAGGCATAAATTCAATGGACTCAGTGTTCTATTTCACAGTCATTAAAACAGTTAAAAAATCAAAGAATATGTACAGACTCCTGTTCCTTTTGGATCCTGGAACCCTTGTTAAGGGCAGACAGGGAATGAAAAGGGACAGACACACAGACACATGTTCAGTGAAGCTAGAATAAGATGGGGTCTCTAACTGCAACCCAGAACCTCTGTGTTTGTGTTTATTGGGTACAGCATGGGGGCGGGGGGTGGCTGGCTAGTCTTCACAGGAGTTCTGCAAGTGAGTAATTTCTCAGTGCTATCTTGTCACAGTGACAGAAAAGTAATTAATAAATATGCATAAAGATACAAGCAGGATCCAAAAATAAAGGAGTTGATTGAGTGTTTGTATCTTTCTGCGACACATACCCACATACTGTTTTTAAACGTCTCCTGTCCACTTGTCTCTGTGTAGGGTAGTCATCTGTCACTGCATCCAAGGTAGCAGTAATTCTGACCTGGTCTGCTATTCCTAGCTGTCATATTTTCTTTTCAAAGAATTTGCTTTCAGAGACACATTTCTATTTTAGTACATTCACTTCTCCACGATCATCCTTTGAGGATAGAAAGTGTTTATAATTTATTATGTTTTGAATTTCGGCATTTCTATGTATTGCATCAGGATGTTTCTGTCTAGCATGGAGTCTGGTTCATTTTTTCAATAAATAGATTCCTGACATGGGAAGAAAACAAATCCAACTTATAAATTCTTTCCTAAACTGGAAAATCCTATTGTCTATGAGATTTATCTTAATAAAATTGCCCACCTTCAGCTTGACTATACCTCCATTCAATCATTTTTCTGACTTTCTTTTGCTACTTTGGCTGTTACATGTATGCAATTCTTAGACACTGTATTGTTGCTCAATTGTAAGTGGGCATGCCACCTTTGACAAGTGCCATTTGTGACTGACACTCTTGGATGAAACATTGGCAGAGCCTTTGAAGTCAGCCCAGCACTCAGTATCCATGGCTCCTGAGAAGTTGACAGGAACAATCTTGATGCTATCAGAGAATCCATTTGGACTATGGATCCACCAACATCACCCTACTCCCCACCGTTACCACCAGCACCACCACTAATACCAAAAACAACCCTGAAAGCCCCTACCACCTCCACCAATATGACAAATGCCCATCACCATCAACCACCACCCACCACCACTACCACCATCCACCACTACCACTACCACTATCCCTACTACCACCCACCACCACTACCACCACTATCCCTACCACCATGATCACCACTATCACCACCACCAACATCGCTATCATCACCCCGACTCCCCAGCCTTTGTTCTACACTTACCCCGCCTTGGCACACTCATTCTCACACTTGACAGTCTCATTCTCTGCTGGATTTTCTTCACTCTCTTTTCAAGTGAAGTCTTTGTACTAGATTAGAGGAGGTGATTGTGCATCTTGTCTTCTTTTTCTACAAGTCTCAACATATTTCTATGCTCCTCAGAGAAAGCCTTTTAAAAAGTGACTTAGTTTCTTCTTCTATTTGCAGCTTACCTGACTCCGGTACCACTGGCTTCCTCTGTTCACTTGCACCACCAATGTCAGTAACGGGTGGTCAACTTAGTTGTCAGTCTCACACTCATACCCATGCTGATCACCAGCTATGTGCCCAGCTTCCTAGGGTTCTCACGAGGATTCAGCATATCGATAGTTGCTCTTACATACTTTGCAAACAGGCATACCATAGCTCCCAGGACACTGCAGCCTTCTGAGTCTCCACCCCACTGTTTTCACCCATCTTCTTGCCTTCTTTATTTCACTGGTCTTCCATTGTCTGCCTTAAATGTCTACATTGACAGCACCCATGCGTCTTTTCTTCTTTCTTCACTCACTAGCAATCCAAGACACTATCCAGCTCCATAACTCACCTGCTACCACAACCACATTACCTCCTTCAGAACTACAGACTCATAAGTCTGTCTTCATAATTCCTTCTCTTGGATCTCTCTAGAACTTCCCAGATGTGCCATGTTAAGAGTAGAGCTGTGACTGTTTGTCATCAAAGTCTTCCCTACATTAAAAGATAGTGTCATTCATAACACACAATACAGCTAGAAGATGCTGAGTCAACCTTCTTTTATGCCTCTCACATCCCTAACATCTGCCACCTCCATTGTTTTTCCTGCCAGTCCTGTGGGTATTGCTCTTCTCTAACCCCTTGTAGCCACTGCCCTCAAGGCTTATCTGTCCTCTTTGGATTACTGCTAAGTGGTTTTCTCTTTGAACCCCTGACTTTTAATCCACACTCAACACAGCAGAAAGAACTGTTGAAAACATTCTGTGTCTCTATGTCAAGTCCCTCCTTTGCTTCTTACTGTGTTAACAATGGAAAGCAGTGTGCTGCCTTATCTTGGCACTGCAATGTGGTGTAAGATCCAGCTATGCCTTTCCCTCCTCTCTCTCATCCCTTCCTTCACTCTTTATTGCCGAGCCACAGTGGATTCCTGAAGAAATGCCCTATTCCAAAGCCCCATGCTTACTCTTCCAGTAAAGCATTTTCCAAGATTTTCTTATGCTAGGCCCCTTCTCAGCCTTCAGGTTTGTTTGGAGTAGATTCTTTTCATTGAAAATTATTATATTCATGTTCTCTTAGCACTTGCCACTCACTCCTCAACTTTTTCCTGAGTTTAGTTATGTGTACACAAGGCAGGATGGAATATTTGACCAACTCTTGCATCCAAGTACACTTAGCAGCACCATACCTGTTAACCAATATGAACCTAAGGAATATTCATTGAGCCAAGGAGTTCATATGTAGAATCAATTAATTTTTCTTTCAAGTTCAAAAATTTTAAGTGTCTGGTTTGAGTAATTTGAAATGATATCTAGTTCTATAAAATATTGCAATATAGTTATATCTTACAAGTTATAGTTATATTCTCCAAGTAA
This sequence comes from Grammomys surdaster, assembly GCF_004785775.1. Lineage (NCBI taxonomy): Eukaryota > Metazoa > Chordata > Mammalia > Rodentia > Muridae > Grammomys > Grammomys surdaster. The sequence continues at coordinate 15,138,484 of NW_021604719.1, read as the reverse complement.
GCATACATTATTTACAATCTGTATTTTTTTTAAATAATCAATTACCCATGCATTTCTTTGCAAGAAGCACTTTGTGGTGATAGAAATTTTGTCTTTTGCTTCTAATTAGAAGCCCAGTGCACATAGGTGACCTCAGAGTGTGTGAGAGGACAGCAGCTCAACACTGTCATAACCCCAGGTCAGTAGCACATCTGATTCTTTTTCTGAGCCCCACAGTATCCACTGAAGCTCTATGCATTATACAATTGTGCTCCATGTCTAGAGGCAGGGAAACACAAAGGGAACTTCCTTTTTTCATTATTACTGAACTGAGAATATCTTTTTCAAAAACCTCTCTGCCAACTTTTCCTAATCTATCATTAGCCAAAAGCAGGTTGCATGTTCATCCTGGTACTTACAAGTACTGGAGGACTAGTGATTACATGGTCTCTGTGGATGCTCTTTATAGCTAATTCCATCACGTTCATTAAATCTTGACCATCCTTTGAGGATAGAAAGTGTTTATAATTTATTATGTTTTAAATTTTGACATTTCTATGTATTGCATCAGGATGTTTCTGTTCAGTGTAGAGTCTGCTTCATTTTTCAATAAATAGACTCCTGGAATGGGAAGAAAAAAATCCAACTTATAAACTCTTTTCTAAACTGGAAAATCCTATTGTCTATGAAATTTATCTTAAGATCTTGAAATTGCACACCTTTAAATGTTAAAATTTAGCCATGAAGAGTTTAAATGATTTCTGATAATTTCCTTTCTAGGCTTAAACTTGGCAAATTAGCTTTCATTGTTACTATATCTTTGATGTCAACATCTACCTTTATAGGCAAGAATTTTCTTATTTACTTTACATCCTGTCCATGGCTTTACATCCTGGTCATACCCTCTCTAAATGATTCCCCCCATTCTCCCTCCCCTTCCCCTGTGACCAGGAGCAGACACCCTGGACATCCCTCACCCTGGTACATCAACTCTCTGTGGAGCTTGGCACATTCTCTCCCACTGATACCAGACAAGGCAGCTCAGCTAGAAGAACATATCCCACAGATAGGCATCAGCTTTTGTGATAGCCCCTGTTCCTTGTTTGGAACCCATATGAAGATCAAACTGTAGAACATCTGCCACATATGTATGGGAGGTCTCAGTCCAGCTTGTGTATGCTCTTTGGTTGCGGTTCTGTCTCTGAGAGCCCCAAGGGTACAGGTTAGTTGACTCTGTTAGTCCTGTCGAGTTCTTATCATCTTTAGAGCTGCAATCTCTCCCCTTGTTCTTCCATAAGAGTCTCCAAGCTCCATCCATTCTTTTGCTGGGGATGTCTCTGTCTGTCTAAGTCAACTGCTGGGTGGAGCCTCTCAGAGGACAACCATGCTAGACTCCTAACTGCAAGTCAACAGAGAACCATTAATAGTGTCAGTGATTGGTGCTTGCCCATGGGATAGGTCTTAAGTTGGGCTAGTTATTGGTTGACCATTATCTCTGTCTCTGCCCTTTCCCCCATCCCTGCAATTCTTGTAGACAGGATAAATTTTGGATCAAAAGTTTTGTGGGTGGGTTGGTGTCCCCATCACTCCACTAGGGTTTCTGTCTAGCTACAGGAAGTGGCCTTTTCAGGTTCCGTATCTCTAAATGTTGTGAGTCTCAGCTAAGGTTACCCCCATCAATTCTTAGATGCCTCCCCTATCCCAGGTCTTTGGCACATCCTCAAGATGCCTCCCTACTTGTCAGTTGTAAATTTCCATTCATAGAGGCCATCTGGGTATCTCTCCTGTCCCTCCCCACACCTGATCCTGACCTCCCCTATCCCCCCCATCAAAGTTCCCTCCCTCCATCTTCCTCTTAGGACTATTTTTAGCAGCTTTATTTATAATAGCCAGAAACTGGAAATAACCTAGATGTCTCTCAACTGAAAAATGGATATAAAAAATTTGGTACATTTATGCAATGAAATACTATTTAGCTATTAAAAACAAAGACATCATGAACTTTGCAGACAAATGGATGGAACTTGAAAACATCATCCCGAGTGAGATAACTCAGTCCCCAAAAGTCATGCATAGTTGTATTCACTTATAAGTGGATATTAGCCATAACATACAGAATAGCCATGCTACACTCCACAAACCCAAGGAAACTAAATAAAAAGGAAAACCCAAGCAAGGATACTGGAATCTCATTTAGAAGGGGAAATAAAATGGGCAAGACTTTTTTTAAATCCAAACTGAATCTTATTAAAAGTTGATGGGAACAACCTGCTTCTCTATCATTTTTCTTTTCAGGAAGTCACCCCAACCCTGTCACCCTGATCACAGATGCCCCAAACCTTGTGCTACTGGATTTTAAGCTTTGAAGAACAAATAGTCTCAGGAGCTGTGGCAAACATAAAATCCAAGAGAACACAGTGTGCCCAAAGTCTGTGCATTTGTTGGCCTTTAAACCAATTGCCTACTAAATATTCTAGGCTTCTAGGACTTTAACTGGCTTAGCACTTTAGCTTCATCTTTTTTAGATGTTCTTTATTGACTGTTTACAATAAGGAGGCCCAAGTATAACTTCCTTCATGGATTATTTAATTTGATTCATATAGCAATCTGAGGCAATGATGACATCTTAAATACATCTACACACATACACATACAGGATGGAGAAAGAGAAGGGGAAGAAGGAAGGGAGAGGGGATGGGAAATAGATTGAAGCTAAGAATGGCCATGGCCCAGTTGGAGTTATAGAACTTGAAATGCTTTTTAGGTACTTAGTAGGTAGTCATCTCACTTGATTTCAAGGGCTGTGGGTCATTGTTGTAGAATACTTTCCCTTGATGTGTGCTTTCTTCTTCAGGAAGCTAATGTTAGCTCAGAACATTGTTTAAGGCTGCTGTTTTCAAGGTTTTCATAAATGTCTTACATACTCCTGACAGAAGGTATATTAGTTGGCATATAAATCAGATACTTTAATTAAGCAGGAGGAGAAGGACTCAGAAAATTCTGTGTTCCTCTAACACTGCATTGGTCCTTTGGCCTTGCTTGTTCTACCAATGCAAGATGGAACATCAAATTGGCATGAATGTTTTCTTTATGACCCTTATCGCAGTTAGCTTCTATGTGTGACACCTGCCCATGTTTTAGTAGTTGATCTCCTGAAAATATAGTCAATGGTCCATGAGCTTTTCTAGTTCTTAGTACTGAAGAGTGTAAAATCCTGGCCACTTTCATGAAATAAGAAAACAAATATTTAAGATTTTTTTGTTTGTTTGTTTGTTTTTTGTTTTTGTTTTTTGGCATGGGTTCCACTGTTAGAATTAGTTTTCTATAGTTGTAATACATTACTACTATCTGGGCAACTTCACACAAAAGAAATTATTTCTTTCCTCCTGAAGATCTAGAACTTGACCACTTCTGTAAAGACCTGTTTTGCCATCAGAAATGACACATAGGGTTAGCCAGCCTAGTGAGCTATGAGTCAGCCTGCTTCATTCAGTATTACAGACTGTGATGGTATGAATAGGAATGAGCCTCCAGAGACTCAGGGAGTGGCACTATTAGGAGGTGTGGCCATGTTGCAGCAGATATGGCCTTGTTGGAGGAAGTATGTAGTTGTGGAAGTAGGCTTTGAGGTCTCCTATGCTCAAGCTAAGCCTAATATGGCAGTCTCCTTCTGCTACCTTAGATCAAGATGTAGAACTGTCACCTAGCACTGTGTCTGCCTGCATGCCACCATGTTTTCTGCCATGATGATAATGGACTAACCTCTGAAACTGTAAGCCAGCACCAATGAAATGTTTCATTGGTTTATAAGGTTTATAAATGTTTATAAGGTTTGCCATGGTCATGCTGTCTTCACAGCAACAGAAGACCTAACTAGGACACACAACTATAACTCAGTTAATCAAATAGCCACTGGAGTTTTATTGTGTCAATTTCTATCCTCTGCAGAGAAAAGTGACACAGAGTAGCATCACACAAATCATTCAAGAACAGATGGCTGGTAAACAGCAGTGTCTGTATTTGAGCTCAGAAACTCTGTGACCTTCAAAGCTACCTGTCACTGGGGGTTACACAAAAACAAAACAAAACAAAGCAAAGCAAAACAAAACAAAGCAAAACAAAACAAAACACAGTCATTTATATAGAAGAACTCTCATATAGTTCACCAAAATAAAAGTCAACAGAGAAGAATTTCCTCTTTAAACCTGTCCTCTGAGGGCAAGGAATTCCACTACTTTCTTCTCCTTGGCAGGACTTCTTGTCCTATCCCTCTCTTGTACACAGAATCACTTTAAGTGCAGGGCTTTTAGATTAATACAGGGAAAGTGTGTTGTATAAACTGTGTGGACTTGAGGTGTTTGCTGAACTAATGGACTTTTAAGCAATCCATCAAGTCTGTCATGCCTGAGCCAGCACCAAGCAGTGAATAAGCCTTCGCAGCTATTTCTTATTGCTTTTTCTTATAAACACAAACCCTTCTAGAAGAGTTTGATAGTACCCCAATAGTCAACATTCTTAAAGCGTCTTTAGCCAACCCTGGATCCTTAAAAGGGTTTTCCAAACTGTGCAGCCACAATTCTGAACTTTATGAATTCCTTCCAGAAAGCCCACATCTTTTCAGCCAAGGAGCCTTAAGCCATCTGTTTCGCCCAGCTTTTGATCTGTGCATCTTGCTTCTTGCTAAGACTATTCGATCAAACAGCCTGTGTTTGTCAGCATGTGCTGGGGCTGTGACAGCTCTGTGATGACAGTCCCCCTGGGTTGAGGTCGGTGTTATTTGTGCTGAACCATGTTCTCTTTTGCTCCTCCAAAGTCATTGTTTACTTTTCTCAAAGAGTTTTCATAATTATTCATGTTGTGACTTTTAAGGGTTTCATTTCTTGGTCTGTAAGTCATATATGCCGTTCATATGACTCTCATTTATGAAGTCAGACTAGTATAGTATTTTATATGTATCCCTGTATACAACCTGAAGACAGCTCACCAGTGCTGGGGTACAAGTACTGTTAGTGGTAAAAATACTGTGTAGATGTGTTCAGATAACAAGCTGGTTTAAAATATTGTGTGCTAGTTTGTGAAAGAGACATTCTTTCATATGTTTCTGGTGAGTGTGTAAACAAATATAGTCTTTACAAAAAGCAACCCGGAATTATATATCAGGAATCTTTAAAATGCCTGTAATATTTAATTATGAACTCTATGGTATATGTCAGTCTAGACTAAAGAGTTGTACGTCTCTCACCCAAATATATAGATTGACTAAACACAATATGTTTATTTATCACTATGAAACAGGGATGATGAAGTGGATTTGCTGATCTAATGATTCAGAGACCAAGATGTATCCTTGTACAGCTGTGTCATCCTGTGTCCTCCTCTTCGTTTGCATCTGGCAAAATGAAGGGGACAGAACACAGGGGAAGCTACACTCAACACTTTGATCCACAAGTAACACTCATCCCTTCCCCTCACAATCCACTAGTGGAAATACATGACATTATATGCAAAGCTAGAGGAAGGAGAAGCCCCAGCATTAGTCTCACTCTATGTATTGAAATAAGAACTGATCTTTGACTTATTAACTAACTGTCTGTGCTGGAAAGCCTTCAAAAGAAGTGAGCCTTAAAATTATATGTGATTTTAATATACTGAATATTATATAGAAAAATATAGGCCCAATACCAAGAGAACATGGGCTCCAGGAAAAGCTAGGTTGACTTGGGATTTAGTACTGTCTGGCCTTCATAGACTGGTGTTCTTAAGTATGTTGCAAACTATTTCATCTTATAGTTTGAATCTGTCAAGGAATTTGGTGAAAATTCATAGATTCAATAGAATACACTAGAGCCATTAAAGAGCTAAATTTGCACAATGCTACAGAAAACATTTCTAAAGTGTTAGGTTTAAAACACAAGAAACCTATAAAGAATACAAACTCAACTTGTTCTATACAAAGTTTTGAGCAGCCTCTATTTTCATTTCTATTTTTGAAACAAAAGACTATTTTGATTTTTTCACCTCATTGGAATTCTGTTATTTAAGGTATTTGCATTATAATTCATAAGAGTAGCAAAATTACAGTGAAGTAGCAGCAAAAATAATTCTATGCTTGGGGTCACCCAAAATGAGGAACAGTATTATAGTGTGGCATCATTAGGAAGGTTGAGAAGCACTAATTTTGTCTGCCTATTTCAACAGTTATTTAACATTTAATTCAATGAATGTAATTCAGTCCATCCATTCATTCAGCATCTGAATATTAATGGGTTTGCAATTGTCTCATAGACCGGAAAATGTTGCTGTGATCTTTCTATGATTCCTAGTGACTTATGTAACAGCATCTCTGAATTTCATAACAAAAGTAAAATTTCTGATTCTGAAGTTGATAAAATATTGCCAAATAAACCTCCCGCTGGGATTATTTCAGTCAAAATATGAGATTAAAATGTATGAACTTTTTTGCCACTTTTAAAAACCTTTGTACTTTTGGCCAACTGTGTGGCATTGAATAATTTTTCCTTATGGTTTCAATTTTCTTCTCAATAACAAGTTATGAGGTTAAGCCCTGTTCATATTTATTGAATGCTCAAATTTAGTTTTAAATCAGCTGCATGTAACCTTCTTCATCGCTAAAGAAGTATCATATATAGCATTATATATTATCAGAATCAATTTCACTCTAAAACATTAGCATTTCAACTGCCGTTGTCTACTTTAATATATTACATTAGAAGTAAAGAAAACCAAGCTGATGCTTGGTAAGTCTGATGGGAAATGCTAATCTTTTCCTAGATAATTTTGTTGTGAGTAGTGCATGTGACCCCCCAAAGGGAGGTCCTAGAGAAAATATATATTCCACAGATCAAAGAATGACAAGCCACTAAGCCTCTGACAGTTCACCTTCCCTGCAGCCAAAGACGACATGCTGCCAACTGCCCCTGTTTTGTACTGCTCATCTAGGCTTAAATATCTGCTAATTTACATAATGGCCACAGTCCATCAGTTAATAGTATTTACAACAAAAACATATGGCCAGTCCTTGGAAGGCCAGTCATTAGCTAATATGAGTCATTCTGAACTGACATAGAGATGATTCATATTGTCAGTACGAATTCTCTTTGAGCAGCCTGACATCTACCAGAGTGAATCTTAAGAATAGACAGCAGCGGCTATTTATGTGTTGATTACTTAGAAGCCCTACAGCCTACTCACCCGTCACAAGCACAGGCCAGAGTCATAGACTACAACACATACTAGAGCTTGAAGGAGTTAAGAAGAGATGACAAACAGTCACAAAACACCAGAAGTATAGATACTTAGACAATTTTGCATTAATCAGAGGCAGTACATGGTTATATTGCAATAAAAATAAACCATAATAATAATTCTACGTATCCTCAAATAGTAAACTAACAGTTCTGGTTGCTTATATTACATATTCAGTCTAGGTTTTAAGACAGTCTTGTCTGGTCAGTTATTTGGAAGATAAAATGAGTATTATGTCCATGTCATTACTTGGTTGTCCAAAGCAAATATCATGTCCAGCTATAGTTTTTTTAAAGATTTATTTTATGTATATGAATACACTGTAGCTGTCTTCAGACACATCAGAAGTAGGCATTACATCCCATTACAGATGGTTGTGAGCCATCATGTGGTTGCTGAGATTTGAAATCAGGACCTCAGAAAGAGCAGTTAGTGCTCTTAAACACTGAGCCATCTCTCCAGCACTTCCTCTCCCCCTCAGCTATAGTTTTAAGAGGATTGAAAACTGAAAACTTTTAATGATGTTAAAGGGAAGAGATGAATTGAAAATATTTAGAAAGCAGAGCAGTGGCCCCAAAGATCACCATTATGGTCACACATATGGATTCAATTGATCCATATCCTCAGTCCTGTGCATAGAGGTTTCTTTCCTCTTCTCAAGAAAGATTACTCCAGAATCCAAGCCACAACAGACACTTAATACATTGAACAACTGGGTTAAATTCACCACTTCTAGTTTGTTTATGCTACACGTGATGTGGAAACCTAGCAACAACAAGTAAAGTGCCTTTTAAAACACACACACACACACACACACACACACACACACACACACACACACTAGACACATGACACATCCAACAAGAACAGGAGACTATCTCAAGAATTTAAGACCTGCCACAAACTGTTTAAGATTTGTTTTGTTAATGTCAGTTTTTCTGTGAGCCTTCCTAACGAATAGAATCTGGAAACTGATCAGCATCTCAGTCATCCTAAACTACATTTTGGCTAATGCCTAGAAAAGACAGACACAGCAGCACTCTCTTTAAGTGACGTTAATAGTCCACATGACACACATTGAGGTAGCAGTGCAGGACAGTATTTACATTTATCTCACACTAGTTTATTGGTGTCTAGACGTGCACATTCAAACAGCATCATAGATTTAGAATTTTGAATGCTAGGATCTATCACCAGCCACATCTCTCTTCTCATCTCATTTTATTCCTGACTGTATAGGCAGCAGTTGGATGCCTGTGATTCCAACATTGACTGTTTTATGCCAACTGAGAATTCTCTCTACAGGAAACAATTCTACAGAAAGAAAAGAGATATTATTTTTATAAAGATGAAAAATGTTGGTTGAAGGAAAACATCACGACCTTTCCCATTAACTAATAACTTCTGAAAAATAACTCTAAATGAGAGCACACAGGTGAGGGTCTTATAATAAGTGGGTTGTACTTTAGATGGAATGATGTTATAAAATGATGAAATAAGCTAGGGTAGAGAGTAGAATACATCAAAGAGAATTCTCTGCTGAAAAGAAAAAGCAAAGGGACTTTCAAAACAGAAATTAGACCAGAGCCTCCGAGTATGGCCTGTGTTCCATTTGGGAAGTGCTGTGAACCCAAGTCCTGAAATTTACGAAGTCCGCATTTCAACAACGTCATCAGGTACTCTCTGAGTGTTAGTGTTTGAACTTGTTTAGGTTGTACTTACTGAAAGGCTATTTCTAGGAAGATGGCTCAGTCTGTAGATTCTTGCCACACGTGAATGAGGACCCGAGTTCATACCCCTAGCATTTGCATAAAGATCCTAGTGAGATGTGTACCTGTAAATCTGGTGCTGAGGTTGGCTGGAGTAAGAGGTAAGGAGGGGGTTAGAATGATGGTGAGGCAGTGTAGAGACAGGAGGATGACTGGGACTTGCTGACCAGCTAGCCTTACAGAAGTGTCAATTTCTAGTTTCAGTGAAGAGGCACTGCCTCTAAAATTAAGGTGGAAAATGACTGAGAAAAATAAGTGATGTTGAACTCTGGACTTCATATGCATTTACACATATGTATGTGCATAACTGCTCACGTGTATGTACAAATAAGCACACATATACATAGAAAGAAAATAGAATTATTCACATATTCTTGAATACTAAAGGAGGCACTTAACACAACGTCTGACTAATATACAACAATAGACAATTATTCAAGTTAAGTAGTATTTTACTAGAATACATGAGAAATAACATGGAATACTATTGCTGTCATAAAATTTGTATGACATGACAACAGATAAACAAAAATGAAAAGAGAGAGAGAGAGAGAGAGAGAGAGAGAGAGAGAGAATTTCCTGCCACTTATATGCCTCTAACATAAACAGGTCAAATTATAAGCAAAAATATGTAATTTTTAAATTTTGTCATGTAAAAACTTTTATATAATAAGGGGAACTGGGACATTTGATCCAAGTTTATACATCTTATTAAGAACCATAATAGAAAATAGAATTTAGCTTTTCTGATCATAACCCAATATCATATTTAATAGCATTGAGAATTGGGTTTTTAAAAGCTCAATTACAGTATTGATCTTTAAATTGATAAAGTATCAATTACAGTTGCATGCAACTCTGTCTTAATTGCAAGTGGCCTGAGGGAGGGGTTAGAACAGAGCTGGGAAGGCTGGAGGAGGGAGGCTCCATTTATGTGGGAAGCCCTCATCCCTGCTGGGTAAGGCTTTCCAGGTTTGACCTATTAGGGAAGCAGCACCCACACCCCGGTATGTACCCCTCACCCATGTTCTGTAAGGAAGCCCAGCCAACTCTGGTTTCCTAGCGTGAATTTCGGTGGATGTATGCTTTGGTTGGGACCTTAGGAAGAGGTTTCATTGCTTATGCCTTTACTTAGGAAGGAATTTTAGCAACAGTAGTCAACAACTTTCACATGTAATAAATTCATACAACACAATAGCAGGAAAACAGCTAAAGGATCAATATGATTGTTCTCAGAAGAAGACATACACAGAAATATAATATACAGTACAGTGTCGTTAACTGTCAGAACAAAGCCGAGAACAAAGCCAGATGCGTACGCACAAATGCTGCATGATCCCACATATACATGGAATTAAAATAACCAACATCACAGAATTTGAGAGTGGAAATGAGGTCACAAAAGAGTAAAGAGGATGAGGAGAAATTGGGACAGAGAAGATGTGAATCATGGAGTATTATCAGACTGGTGGAATATGTTTTAGTGACTATTGCACTATAGAATTATCAAAGGTAATCAGAATGAAGTATTGTCTATTTCAGCATTGCTAAAATTACAAATGTTCTAATAGTCTCACTATAAAACATCACAAGTTGTTGATGTTATATACATATTAATTACCTTATTTAAATCTTTATTATGCATATGGATCAGAATATTATTACACTGTACGTCACATCTCATAAATATAAATAATATTTTCACCAATTTGAAACCGATTTGTGAAGAGGTTTATTTCATTGCTCTCTCTCTCTCTCTCTCTCTCTCTCTCTCTCTCTCTCTCTCTCTC
>NW_021604719.1:15117456-15127670 GCF_004785775.1 Grammomys surdaster | reverse complement strand
TCTCTCTCTCTCTCTCTCTCTCTCTCTCTCTCTCTCTCTCTCTCTCTTTGTGTGTGTGTGTGTGTGTGTGTGTGTGCCTAAACTTCCAGAAGAAAGTGTTGGATCCCTTGGAACAGGAGTTACAGGTGAACTGCCTGCCATGGATGCTGAGGTCCAAACCCTGGTTCATGATTTCCAAACTCTGGCTTTTGTAGTTGACTAGCAGGTTTCTTCATTGCTGACCCATCTCTCAGCTTTAACATAAACCTTTAAAACACCAAGTTATATATTTTAAATGTGTAAGGGTATTTGGGTGCCTATTGTACATCAATAAGCTATTAAAAACAAAACAAGAGAAGCAGACAAGGGCAAAACAGATAGCAGAAATAGAAAAGGGGCAGCAAGGGCACAGAACAATTTAAGACAAGTGGCAAGATATAGATTCTGAATAAAATACTAATGATAGTAATTATATGTGGATTATAAATGCATTTTGTACTGGAGTTGGGATTACCCTATAGTCTCTGCAAAAATTGAAACACTTTCAGTTAACTCTTGTTTGTATAAGCCAGTGGTTCTCAACCTTCCTAATGCTGTGACCCTTGAATACAGTTCCTCATATTGTGGTGACCCCCAAGCATAAAATTTTTCTTTTTGTTTACTGTTGTGAATCATAATGTTAATATCTGTATTTTCCAATGTTCTTAGGTGACCCTTGTGAAAGGATTTTCCAACCTCTCAAAGGGTCCAAAACCCACAAGTTAAGAACAACTGGTTTTGAGACGTAATCTAAAGCATTGTAGATTCATAAGTGTTGAGGTTTGATCTGTTGCTAGGTATTGTAATGCTAAATTTTGTATAACAACATCTAGTTGCCTCAAAGCGAGTGAACTCTCACGGATATTGGCTTTTGTTGTACAAACTTTGCTCCTTAATTTAAAACTATTGGTTGAATAAAAATCGCTGCAGTCCATTACTGGAGAAAATAGAGGTAGGCAGGGTTTCAGTTACTTGGCTGGGAGTCACAGGTAGAGAGAAAAGAAGAAAGAACTCAGAGAGAAGAGGGGCCACCATAAGAACACATGGCCTGGAGAAACAGCAAGTATTTGGGGGTACACTGCTAAGAAAGTAGCCAGACAAGCAATTGTGGGGCTGTGCGAGGTATCTGGGTACCTGGTTGAGCAGGCTTTGAACCCCAGAGACCCTCAGCGAAGGTAGAAGTTCAGCCTTTCTCCTGGGCCCCATTGATCATATAGCACAGGTAGAGGACATGCCTACAGGTTACACAGCCTCAAGACAGATCTCCATATTAATGAGATAACTAAAGGCCAGAAGGCGTAGCCAATTAAACATTCCTTCCCATAACCCTCTTCCTTGCAAAAGGTATTTAATCTCAGGCCTGCCCTGAGGATACCGGGGCATAGCTTCATCCATTTTCTGCCGTGACAATAAATATCTTAAGACCATATCTCAAGACCATGGACTATCTTCTTTGGGGAGAGTGGTGGGGAACTGTGGAGAAGTTCTTCAACTACAGAGCCTCAGTCTAATCTCCCATCAAGGACCTCTCTACATTCCAGCCACAGAGACAACCAACTCAAGCAGGCAAGCCGAGCCAGCCTTGACCTAGCCAAATGGGTCTCTGTGACCAAGAATCTGTTCCCCTAGGGACACAGCCAGAGCTCATCTTTCCCCCTCCCCGCTTCGGCTATGGGTAGATCCAGCCCATATGCCCCCTGTCTCTGTCCTTCCACAGCCTCTCAAGGGCACCTGGGAGTCCAAGGGCCCGAAAACCAGTGGGTTCCTGGCCACCTTGGCCCAGGGACCCCCAACCCAAGAGCTCTGGCCCTCATAGGACCCCGGACTGCGTTCTCTCACCCCTGGAGCTCCTGTGGCTTCTCACAGCCCTATGTTCACCCAGTGCTAGTGTGGAATAAACACAGTCAAGTTCCCATGCCTCTGCCTCTCTAAGCCATGGCAGACGAGGGACCCACAACTCAACCTACAGGACCCACACCTGCCCATGCACACTACAGCCCAACAAGCAATTAGAAAAGTAGCTTAGGGTTGCCCCCTAGGAACTGTCAAACTCAAATAAAATAACCATAATCTGAGCCTCATTCATTTGTAAGCTAGACAGGGATGAATTTAAATCGGATTAACTACACTTAAGGTTCTTCATAATAGGCTGACTCTGCACCTCAGCCTTTGGACCATGAATAAGAACTCTTTCAGCAAGGCTTAGTATTCCTGCCACCGTTTTGGGGTTATCAAAGACCCTAGGATCAAAGATCTTCAATTGCTTGATTCATTTCTTTGTATTTCTTTCATTTCATTCAATAAATTTTAGCCTCTTCAAGTATAGTTATTACATTTTTGTTAGCACACTGTGATAAAGTAGTGTTTCATATGACACTTTTCACACACATTTATAAAGAAATTTGATCATACTCATTATTTCCCGTTCTTGATCCCATCTCCCCTCCAGTTGTCTTATATATGAGGAAAACAAACAGTACTTATGCTTATGAGACTGACTTGCTTTGCTTAACATAGTAATTCATTTTATTTCTAGTAGCATGCCTGGATACAATTTCATGTGTATATATATCATACTGTTTTTATCTATTCATCTGTCAAAGAACACCTAACATGATTCTATAACTTGGCTCTTGTGAATAGTGTCACAATGAAAATTAGTGTGCAGGCATCTCTACTGTTTGCTGGTTTAGATTCCTTTAGGCATGAAATTTACAACATGTCTTATGCAGGCTCTTGAATCTTCCTAATGGGAAGACTGGTTCAAGCACTTAGTTTGCTGTCACAAGTGGAAGCAATTTGTTCTTAAAACATATGTAAGTGCAATAATTTTGCCTTTTTCTGTCGGGAGCCGCATTCGCCATCGCGAAATGGCGCTGGCTCCTTGAGGGAGCCGGGATTGAATGTGCGCCTGCGCAAGGCGCGCCGGCTCCCCGCTTCCCGGCTCTTTGAGAGAGCCGAGATTGAATGTGCGCTGGCTTCCCGCTCCCCGGTTCTCGTCAGAGCCAAGCTTGAATGTGCGCATGCGCAAGGCGCGAAAATTAGTATGTTAATTAGGCGACATTTAAAGAGCCAATGAGCATGCGGCACGTCCTCCCAGGGCTCTATATAAGCCGTGGGTTCTGGGGCTCGAGGTCCTTCGCCTCACGACCATCTAAAAGAGCTGTAACAATAAACTGCTGTCAGAAGAATCCTGAGTGTGGCGTTCTCCTTATCGGCGAGGCGGCACGTCACATTTTTCTAATATAGCTAAAATTATTTTGCCAATTATTAAAGTTTTAAAATTAATTTTAACAAACAGTAAAAAAATAACATTAAAAGCCACTGAACTTCTTAGTTCAAACAGTTGTATCATATGGTTCTTATAGGTTCAATCGGTTGATTCTATGTATTGCAACGAAACCCAATCCCATGAACATGAGCATATGTATTGTACAGGAGTGTTAAACATCACCTTCCTTAGCAAAGTTAAGCTTATGAAAAGTGTAATAATAGAATGAGGCACATCTTTCATGTGCATTTCCAGACAGACCCTGGAGCTAGAAGCAAGGTATAAGGGCATCACAAAGCTAAAAGGAAAGTGGAGAAATGACTATGGATAACAGACAACAAAACTTTCTCTCTTTTTTCCTTAATGCTTCTTAGGAACCACTCTGGCTTCTTGGGTCTCTTATGAAGTAGCTGGCAGCTAGCCTACTATGCAGATGATGTTGAAGTTGGAAAGCTAATGTGAATATGCCTCCCATCTCAGTTGTACTTGGTTATTCTTGGTGATGAAAACAGAGCCAGATGGCAGTACACACAGAGACAGCTCACAGAAATTAAGTAAGTTTACTCTTAAGTGACACAGAGGATTTCGGTTGCTTTGCTTTGAATGAAAAATGTGTAGTTTAAAAGCAAGAGATGGATGGAATCATTTTTTAACACCTCTAGCTTTGTGTGATCTGGGTTTGTGTAGAATCTACTTAATGTGCAGGATACAGATGAAGGGCTGTAACTATTGAATATGAAATATGAAGTATTAAGGCATCAAGGAGTGCTGAGGAAGCATAGAGGGAGATAGCTAAGAAGGAGATTTTTAAGGCTCCATCAGATAAGAAACTAGGGCACCACTTTGATTTGAGTACTTAAGTAAAAAAAAAAAAAATCAATGATGACAGACATTGGGATCAGAAATGTGGTCAGCTGAAATCTTGGGAAATTCTGGTATGTAAGAAATAAAACGAGACTTTGAGTAAAGTAAATCCTTTCTTTCTCCTTCCTTCCTTCCTTTCATCCTTCCTTCCTTTTTTACAGAAGATGACCAAAGTCTGATAAATGCCAAGGTTAGTATTGAGGACAGCTGTGATTGTAGAAGTTAGGTCATCCTTCCTCTCAGCCCCATGTTATCAGAAATAAGACTCAGACTCCAAATATATTTACTAACACCTTGAACATATAGCTAGGCTCTACTCCCACTACATCATAACTTAAGATAACCTATTTAGTCTGATCTACATTCTGCCTCGAGGCTGGTTACCTATGCTCAGATACCATGTGTTTGTCTTGTCTATCACATCTTTCCTGTTGAATCTCTTGCCTGGCACTATCCAAGAATCCTTTCTGCTTGCCAAATGTCTCACCTCCTATTTCCTGCCTTCGCTGTAGGTCATCAGATTTATTATTGACAGGTGCCACATCCATATAGACACAAGATATTCTCCCTACAGTTATGGAACAAATAGTTCATAATTATTTCAGAGATGCATGTACAAAAGAGAAAATCTCTTACAGAATGTGGTTGGTCATAAAACTATGAGGGCATTTGTAACCCCAGAAAGCAGCAAACGTTTCTTATGAAAGGTTTACAGATGGATATGTTTATAGTTGGCTGTGTAGATGAGGGCTCACAGGTGATCATGTTTGTGGACAGTTGGCCATGTAGATGAGGTACTACCAAGCTCTTAATCATAAAAGCTATCTTGATTTAGCTGCACTCTGAAAGTACAAAATTAATTTTAAATCCAAGTTCAATTGACAAATTTCCATAGTCACTCACAATGAAGATTAACTTAAGAAGAATTTTTCTTGAACAAATTCAACACAATGAGAAAGAAAGGATGGTACATTTAAGAGTGTTTAAGTGGTGATTGTGAGTTAGAAAGTAGTTGTTAATTTTCCACAAGCCTGATGTTGTCTGTGTAAGCCACTCAGGGACATTCAAGCATTTTGATTAAAGTCAAGAGAGTGGCTGGAATATCTTAGATGTTTGAAGTCTAAGAGGAGGGCATTCCCAAAGGAATGGTACAAAAGGATAGGTAAGAAACAGCCTTTGAGAAGGACCCTGGGGTTCAGTGTGAATGGGTCACCCACCTGTATCGCTTGTTTTTTAATTTAGACAGATTACATAGCCTTTCCATTCATAACAGTCTTGATGGTCTCAGTATCATCTAGCACTTACTCTCTGACTGTCTCAGATTTAGGAATACCTTATTGAATAAAACCAAGAAAGGTCATGCTGGGGTTGAGTGAGTGGGTTGAGTTACACCATCTAAGAAATTGTTAGGTTTGGGTGCTTTATCCATTTGTGCTTATATAAAGGTACTTCTAGCCAAAGCATCATGCTTAACTGTCAATTGACTTTGACAATCTTGCTTGTTATTATAAAACAGCCTTTGAGACTATAGTAAATTAATTGACGCTGAATTGCACATGGTGGTTAAACTCTAATTGCTCAGTAAATGATGAAGAAATACATAAACTCCAGGGGTTTCCAAAAACTCACAGTGGCTAAAAGCCTGCTATGGTAGTTTGAATAGGCTTGGCCCCATACATTCATGTGTTTGAACTCTTGGCCCACAAGGGGCATTATTAAAAGATGTGGTCTTGTTCAAGTAGGTGTGACCTTGTTCGAGGAATTTGTCACTCTGGGGTTGGGCTGTGAAGTCTCCTCTGCTCAAGTTCTTCCCACTGTGCAATTCTGGTCTCCTGGGTGTTTTCAGGTCAAGATGTAGCACTCTCAGCTCCTCCACCAGCACTGCATCTGCCGGGCTTCCTGCCATGATGATAATGGACTAAACCTCTGAAACTGTAAGCCAGGCTCATTTAATGTTTGCCTTTGTAAGAATTGACTTGGTCATGGTGTCTCTTCACAGCAATAAAATGTTAACTAAGACACCTGTTCACAGGAAAGACATTTTTATATGTAGTCACAAATGAACAGGGAAGGGATATATTAGTAATTTATTAAGGGAAAAGAAGAAAAAATCAAATTTCATCCTGCCACCCCTTAATTGCTTTGTCTTCTTCCTTTCTTCTGTCTCCTTATCACACCTCAAAAGGAAACTTTCAATTAGAATTGCTTTGTCTTCTTCCTTTCTTCTGTCTCCTTATCATATCTCAAAAGGAAACTTTCAATTAGAGCATTATTTCCAGAAAGAAAACTAACACAAACCCTCTGTGTAAATCTAGTGATCAATCGTTCAAGAAACATTAAAAGGACTTGGTAAAACATGTCCCTGAGGCAGCCCTTGAGTTTCAGATTCTGTAAGTACAGAAAGAAGCCTAGGAAGTGAGTTATAACATCTTCTGAGTGATGCTGATTTTACTGGTCCAAAGCCACACCTGAGAACCATTGCCTTACAATAGGCAGCAGTGCAAAGTGTCCAATGTGCACTAAACATGGGTTCATTCCTCCTCCAATACCTTGCTTCCTAGATGCAGATAAATGGAAACCAGCACTGATAGGCCAGGTCACTCATACCTAGCTTTTCATGAGCCTCTGAAGTCTATGGGGAGGATGGGAACACTGAGCCAGAATGGGCATGAAGGACTTGGTCACAAATATAATAGTTTACTAGTTAGTAACTCAATGCCCATATGAACCAGACAAACAGGATTAATGCAGCCTTTCCCTGTAATTACAGATGCATAGCCCAGATATGGGAGCAGTCCAGAAACTCACTTACTGTGTGGGATAACTGTCCACAAACAGTCCAGAAATTCATTAACTGTCCTGCATTCTCTATATGTGCATATTTCTACTCACTCTTAGTTATTTCTATTTGTTGTTTAAATACAAGTTTTTAATTGTAAAATGACTATAATCTTCCATTTGATAGATCAATTGGTAAAACTAAATATTAAACTATAATCTTAATTCTAATTTTGTGGTTCGTAACTTTCACTGAGGAGATGGATTTCTTTTGATAAACTAGAGAAAGCCATGGAGATTTTTAGAGTAAGTTAATAGGGTTTGGGCAGAAACGTGTACCCTGAGGTATATGTTTCCCAAATTCAGAACCTCTTCTTATGGCTTCATGTTCAATAGTTTCATTCACACTCCTATGAAAGAACCAGTCACTTTTCAAAGTACTTCAGGGACGGTATGGGATAGGCCCTCTCTGAGGTAGCAAAGTTTCCCTTTTATAATAATCTTTTGTCTGAGAATTGGTATCATTCTGAATGGTGGTTGTTGCAATAAATGGCTGCAAACTTTGTTGCTAGTAAGAGCACAGACTTATTACCTTGCAGCCCTGGATGTCAGAAGTATTTAAATCAGAGTACCAGTGGAACAGCATTCCCTGGCCCCAGGGATGGAGCCTGTCCCTTGCCACTCCATATTTTAGAGGCATCCCACATTTCTCCATCCATGGCACCTACCTGAATTTAGAAAATCAACCCAACACCGTCCCATCTCTCTGCTCTCACCATTTGCAGGAGACATGTAGACATGCATTCTTAAATTCTATTACCATAACATATCTTGAAAAGGGGAGAGGCTTACTGATGAATCAGATATTGCTTTGATGGCATCTATGTGCAAGCACTACGCTAGAAAGCACAGATAAACTGATACATTCCACTTTAATTTGCTGCTGTGATTGTACCTTGTTTTCATTGCTTCACTAATGGTTTAAATCAAAACGTGTTTTATTTACAAATCTGTACACCGGGCACACATAAAACTATACAAACACAAAAGAGAGGATATCAGGGTGTTAAAATATGTAGACTTTTAAAATAAATTTATTGGCAAAATCTCAAGTCTTTAATTATTTTGAAGCTAACGCATTTCAGTTTTAGAATTATTCTACCAAAAAACTTTTTCCTAAAGCCCTTTAAAAAGTTCACTGGTTTCCAGAGGGCAGACTCTCTAAGTATTTTATCTACAACAAAACAACTTTGGAAAATTCATATTGCAATTATAAGAAAACCATTAACCCTTATACTCAATGTCATCTATGCATAATAATTTTCTGAATTATTTTATTTGATTACACAGATGTATATTTTATACCTATACATATGTAGCTGGTACTCTAAATTGATTTAACCTTTTTAAAAATCTAACTTGACCCCCCCCTTTTTTTATATATTTCAGATATATACATATTCTAAACCTTCTAGACTGTTAATGAGACAGAATGCATTTGTGTTAGATGCTTTTCATGAAGAAACAACTAATTCTCTCTTCCAACCATAAACATGAGGGAATTGAAACCCAGGCAAAGCTGGTTTCTGTATTAAGTCACACACAAGCTCATAGGAACTGGACTGAGATCTTGGTCACTGTGGTATCTTGATTCTTTCTTCTGTTGTGTTAAAGACCATTGCTCCATCTGGTCTGTAAGCATCATTCCATGTCACTGCAACTGATGCTAAAGTTTTTGTTTGTGTTCTTTCACTACTACTACATCCCTGTAGAGAGCTTGAGAACCACTTAGCCTTACTCTCATATCCTACTGGCACAAGAATTTCTTCATCTAGTTCAGACCCATTTTGTCTAGATCCTCCCCACCCAAGGCAATTCCTCTCATGCCTGTATTGTATCATCTAAAATGAAAGGGCTCTTTGGATTTTCTTGCTTTCCTGGATTGTATCTGCCCCAATTCTCAGAAGTAATTAAGTTTTTTATTAATTGTTTCTTCCCAGGTCCTAAGCAGCACCATCCGCTGGAGCACAGAACACCTCTGGGAATGCATCTTTGAGCTTCCTTCTGTCTCTGCTTCCAGGATGACAAACTCAAATACATTCTCCAAAGAAGACCTGGAGGGTCACAAACCAAGTTTTTTCAGGTTGTGCTATGCCTTCTTGGAGCTAATTGATGTGATTGTCCTTGATCCATGGGGTGATGGGGAAATGGGAAGAAGAGAAAAGAACTTACTTAGCTTCACTTTGGCAGGAATCCAAGGGAGAATGATACTCTCCTGAAATCATTTCTATAAGGAATACAGTTGTGTTCATCATTCCCACTACCATAAGTTCATCATAATACCCTGTTGTCTTGATTAATATATCTATTCATCCAAGGAAAAGCATTGCATTGAGTTGTCCCTGTATTTTGGAAAATAGGTACTGTGTTAGTCAGAAGTTTGTCACTGTGACAAGATGTCTGACAGAATAAACTTAAAGGAGGAAGGTTGTATCTGAGCACACAGTTTTAGGAGCAGTGATTCATAGTTGGCCAGCTTTATTGTTTCTAGGCCTATGGTGAGGTACAGCCACATTGCTCACAAAGCAAACATTCTCATTTCATGAAAGCCAGCATACAGAAAAGGGTTACAGGTTAACTCAGCATGTGCTTCCAGGATTCACCCAGAAGAACTGGGATGACTCTTTTCCTCCAACCAGGTCCCACCCTCCTCAGTTCTACTACCTCTCTACATGTCAAAAAAGCATGTACTAATAAGCCAACTACATTTTTGTGTTTCACATGGTCATGACTTAGAGGTGGACATTCAAAACATTGATTCATATTTATCTTCATATAGATATGGGTGGATATATGTAAATGTTTGTAAATACGTGGTTATACACAGGTTCATCTAAGCATGTGTATTTCTTTGCTCTGTCAGTTGTCAAGATCTATAAACAAATTACTCCGGTGGCAGCGCTGACCTCTGATTCTCCCATTGCTCTATAGAAGGAAACAGGGATGCATCACTGGGGTGGCTGCGATACAAAATGAGTGAAGTGCAAAGCACAATGCATCCTGAAGATCTTGTAGAGACATAAAAAGTGTCTGAAACCCCCAAACGAATTTGATGTCAATCATATGAACATATATTAAATGGACACTATCAAAATCATATCTGAATTGTCACAGATCAAAAAGATAATAGGGACTGTGACTCTCCGTCTCCGTCTCCGTCTCCGTCTCCGTCTCCGTCTCCGTCTCCGTCTCCGTCTCCGTCTCCGTCTCCGTCTCCGTCTCC
>NW_021604719.1:15032797-15117056 GCF_004785775.1 Grammomys surdaster | reverse complement strand
TCCCTCTCCCTCTCCCTCTCCCTCTCCCTCTCCCTCTCCCTATCCCTTTCTCCATCTCCTCTCCCTTCCCCCTCTGTGTGTATGTGTTTAATATCAGTTTACCCATCCATCCATCCATCCATTCATTTATTTTGTGTATTTAATGGGAAGCATGTGCCTTGCCATAGTGAGCTTGTTGAGGGTAGAAGACAATCTGCAGACGTTGGTTCTTTCCTTCTGCCATGTGGATTCCATGCATTGAATTCATGTCAGCAGACTTGAGCAAGTGCTACTTACCCACTAAACCATACCACTGGTCTCAGGAAAGTTTTAAAAATACACTTGTACTTTAAAATGCCTTTAGATTGGTAGGAAATTTGGATCAATCAGGCAGCTTCCCTGTACACATATTCAGTTTCCACTATTGTAACATCTTAAATTAGTGTGGTATATTTGTTACAATTAAAGAATGGATGCTGATGATATTATGAGTTACAGTTCTTTATAAGATTTAATTAGAATTTACTTCATTTCCCTTTCTGTTGCAGAATCCCATCCAAGATATGACATTACATTAATATGTTTTATTTAGTCATCTTGATTGCCTACTACAGTGCTTTCCAGCTATTTTGTAGAATGTTCTCAGGTTTTATCTAACATTTTTCTCACAAGACCAGGGTTAGCTCTGTGTTATTGTAGTCCAGTATCAGCAGAACCACCTACTTTGAAACTTATTTGCTTTTGTAGTTTTAGTCCTCTCAAGGAATTATAAAATGTTCACTCATTTTGCTGAAAACTCCATTTGCTCTAAATGTCTCCAGGTTTTCAGTCAGCACATATGGCATATGCTGTGATAATTCAATCATAATATACAGTAGTTGCTATAATAGTTTCAAGCATTTTCTTTTTGGGTTTTTAATAAGCTGTATTGAAAATAACAAACTCGGCCACATTGATGTTGATTAAGAACAACTGATCATCATATACTTTCCTTGTAAGCCTATGATTTGACTTGCCCATTGATAACAAAGATATTTGATATCCAGCTCATAGGATCATTGTGCTGTGAACTAATGCATATGTATTTTTCTTGCAAAGATTTCCCTGCCAATATGGAAAAGTATCACAATTGTTTTTGCAAACTTTGATCTGAGAGGAATTTGTTCATTGTGTTATTACTTTTTTGGCAAAACTTTTATGTGTTATTTTCAATATTTTTGGTTCATTTGTATGGCGGTATAATACTGTACACTATAGCTCTTAGTATTTGGAACTCTTGCTTTAATTTGTCATTATGTCGTCGACAATTTAAAGAACTCATGTCCACAGAAACTGGTTCTTCAGACCTCTACTTATAAATACATTCCAGAAAACAAGTCTGGTGAAAATGATGTCATCCTTTCCAAATTTGTTGGCAGAAGTAAACATGCAACTTCATCATTTGAGCTTCTACCATCTGAGCTTTCTTTTTTCTCCTCAAGGACCTTGAATCTACTGCAATTTCAAGGCTGCTTTACTGATTCAAGTTACAATTCACAAACACATTGAAAGAGGAATATCCATCTTTCAGTTCAAAAGATCTGCCTTGTGATTCACATGAGAAGACCCTTAGAAGTACAGCCAATAGTCAACAACCTGAGCATCCATACACTGAAACCATTTTAGTTAACAAGATTTTTGTATGTTAAGAATGTAAAATTATCTTGCAGAAAATATAAAGTTGAGTTTGGATCTCAGTTAGCTTAATTCCCATGTCAAAAGTTTATAACAAAACTTGATTTCAGACAATTATGGTCTTTCCCCTTCCTGGACATCAGGTCTAAGTTATTTAGAATAGCTAAACACATTTGGAGAGGAGGAAGGAGTCATATTTGATGCTCTGCAACTGTCTCCAAAATAGTCATTATTGTGTTTGGTTCTTAAATGTTCATAGTTTCATTCACTGAAATGTCCCTCATTTGTCTTAGTCAGAGTTTATATTCCTGCACAAAACATCATGACCAAGAAACAAGTTGGGAAGGAAAGGGTTTATTCAGCTTACACTTCCACATTGCTGTTCATCACCAAAGGAAGTCAGGACAGGATCTCATACAGGGCAGGAACTTGGAGGCAGGAGCTGATGCAGAGGCCATAAAGGAGTACTGCTTACTGGATTGCTTCTCCTGGCTTGCTTAGCTTGCTTTCTTTCTTTCTTTCTTTCTTTCTTTCTTTCTTTCTTTCTTTCTTTCTTTCTTTCTTTTTTCTTTCTTTCATTCTTTTCTTTCTTTCTTTCCTTCCTTCTTTCTTTCTTTCTTTCTTCCTTTCTTTCCTTCTTTCTTTCTTTCTTTCTTTTTTTGAGATAGTAAAGTAATTTAATTGATATAATAGATTTACAAAGAAAACATGAGTAAGATATTTAAAATATAAATGTGAAAAATTGGGTTTCTTTTTTTTCTCCATCAATTTATTTTATTTTATTTTTGATTTTTATAATTTATTTTTTCTCAAATCGTAATTAATTCCCACAGGGGTTATAAACACAGAAAGGCAGGATGTGGGAAAGGGAATGACACTGGAGTGTGGGTGTTCAGGGGGAATACAGATATCTTCAGAACCGGGTATCGGCTGGGTGAAGGTTCAGGGGACAAGTCACTATGACTCTGCCTATGACTCGCTTGACCTTATCTAAGTTGGTATTGTCTGCCAAGGCTACCTATTTACAAGGTCTATGTCTACTCAGGCTCGTAGATTTCCACAAAAGCTGCCTGTTTAGCTTGCTTTCTTTTAAAACCCAGGACTACCAGCCCAGGGATGGCACCACTCACAATGGGCTGCGCCCTCCCCCTTGATCACTAATTGAGAAAATGCTGTACAGCTGGATTTCATGGAGGCATTTCCTCAAGGGAGGCTCCTTTCTCTGTGATAACTTGAGCAGAGTCAAGTCAACACATAAAACCAGCCAGTACACTCATTCTCAGTCACTAAGTCTCTTGAAAGCACAATAATAGAGTCATGGGAGCTGTTCTGCTTCTGAAATAACCTCATCAATGCTCATATGCCAGTTCTCTAAAGCCAAAGGAACTGGTATGGATGAGGCTCCATTTCTCTTATAACTTCCCATTCTATGATTTACTAAGCATGCTAGGTATGTTTTACTTTTTGTTTGTTGGTTGGTTTGTTTTTTTTTTTGTTGCTACTTTAATTAAGTTGGGGATGCTTTTCTATGTGTTCTATCTTGGTAAATTGGATCTTGACTAAAACTCTCCTCTCTCTCTCTCTCTCTCTCTCTCTCTCTCTCTCTCTCTCTCTCTCTCTCCCTCCCTTCCTCTTTCTCTCCCCCTCCCCCTTTTTCTGTATGCTGCATCTTTACATGTACACACACACACACACACACTCTCACACAGCTGCACATGGATGAATTCATGTAGAAACCAGAACTTAACCCCTGGTGTCTTTGTTCAGGTTCTTTGGGTCCCTCTACCTTGTTTTTTCAAGCAGGGCCTCTCACTGTCCTAGTTAGGCTAGACTGGATGACCATTGAACCTCATCCACCTGCTTCTGCCTTCCCAGGATACGGAACAGAAACATGTGTCATCACTTTAGGCTTTTAAAATCAAATAAATACAAGTCCTCATGCTTGGATGGCAAACACTTTATTACTTTACCTAACCCAGAATCTTGTTAGGAATGTGCTTTCTCACATTCTCTTCCTTACTTTTATGACCTCCTACTTTATTCATGCTGAGCAACAACAATTTAGGGAGGCCAGTCCTCATTTCATCCTCTTGCCCCTTGTTTCCTTTCTCCTGAATAATGCATGATTGCCCCTTTCCTCTGGAGAGGAGGCTGACTACCAATGAGGAAGAACGTTGCAATACCTGGGCTATGACACACAGTAGAGATTTCCCACAGGGGACTGATGACCATTAATTCAAATAATTACTCACTAAGGAAAAGAAATACCAAGTTTTCTCATAGCTATATAGCAGAAAATCATTTTTAATATGTTAAGAATTTATAGTATAAAAGTTGTCACATTCAATAGAATAAAAATCAGAAATAAAGCAAGTCCATGTGACAGTCATACATCTGGCTCCACAGACAAACCCTGTCCTTATCTCCCCTGATCTAGACTATACAATAGGGACAGTCATACAGAGAAAGTTGTTTTTACTGTTATCGTTATTGGTTTTTAGCCTATATGGTAAGACCAACAGCAATGAAATAATCACTAATGGTAGCCTTAGAATTCTACTTGTTCATGCTTAGGTAGACATCAATGTTAAAAATCTCACCTGTAACGTCATAAATATATGTTACAAAGGTAATAGTTTCCATCATATCCCTGTTTTAACTGCTTGATACATAAAAAGATTAATGGAATCATGGTTGATATTGGCAAGTTAGAACAAATCAGGGCAATGAAAAGCTGGCAGGCACGTGGGAAGCCTTGCTCCTCCCATGAGTTACATGCACTTTAGGAGGCAGAATAAAAGTCCTATAGATATTCAACACACTGCCTGTTGTGTTACAGTTTTCTCTAAGATTAAAATAGTCCATCCTGTAGGAAAGCTTCTTAAGCAAGAACTAAACTCAAAAAAGCTATAGAAAGTCCCTAAAACTGACCAGATTCAGTAGGCCCCTCCTTGTCAAAGTAAACAATAAAAGCTGAGATTCCCTCTCAGAGAAGCAAAACCAAGATACAAATAGGACTTTAAGACAACCCAAGCTGCAAAGAAATCTCTTAAGTCCAGCCTAGTTGCCTGGAAGAAGCAGAAACCAGCTAAGCTGCCTGGAAGAAGTTTAGACCAATTAAGGTACCTAGAAAGGATATTCTCCACCATGCTGAGCTGCTTGCAGACTTTGCAGTACACTCCAGGTTTCCCAGGTCTTTTAGTCTCCCATGCCAGTGTGGACTTTTGTGTTGCAATTGTCTTTGAGTCATTTCTTCTCCTGTAAATAACCCCTCACCCATACTACTGTAAATAACTCAAATAAAACTCATTGTTTCACCAAGTTGGACTTTGGTAATATTCATACTTTGGTCTTTTCTAGGTTCCCATCTGGAGTGAGTAGACAGTATGGAGCTTCTCCCCAGGAAATGTTTTGTCGCACAACATAATTGTCACCCAACCAGGGACATGCCAAAACCAAACATGAGCTGGAGAGTAGTGAGGGCATCGTCTTGTGAATGGGTAGTAAGGCACACAACTGTGGTTGAAAAGCCTGAGTGGGGAACATCTGTAGGGGAAATTCTGATACAGTTGTCCTGCCCTGTATGGTGTGCGTTTAATGTGCCTTTGTGCTATGCCAGTGGATTCATATTTCTTGATGTAGGTAGTGAGATATGCAACTAATGTTGAGCCACCAAGATTAAGAATGTTTCTTGGATGAAACATTCTTGGATCCCAGCATGGCAATCTTCATATATTTGGTAGAGTGTGACATGCCTGTTTTATGAGTGAAATGCATGACATGAATAAGGAAATGGCCTAAAAACAGTTAAATATATATTTCCAAAATTAGTACACAGAAAGCCACTTGACTTTTATAGTTTTTTTAATATGTTATTATAACTTATTAAAATAGCCCTCTTGTTAGTAGACTCTTAGAAGCTATCAACACTGTTTTACTATGTAAATTCTCAAATTAATGGCCTGTTAAATATTTCTTCCAATAAAAGTCTAGGTGAATCTGTTGAATAAAGTCCCAGAAATGAGATGGCTGGTTTAATGTTACATTGTTTTTAACAGTATTGATCATGGTTGCTGGCATGCTGGCTAGTTTTATGACATCTGAGAGGAAAGAATCTCAATCGAGAAAATACTTCCAAAATATCTGGCTGTAGTGCATTTTAAATTAATGATTAATGGGTGAGGATCCATCTCTTTGTGGGTGGTATCATTTTTGGGCTGGTGGTCCTGAATTCCATAAGAAAGCAGGCGGACCAAGCCATGTGAACAAGCCAGTAAGTAGCACCCATCCATAGCCTTTGCATCAGCTTCTGCCTCCAGGTCCCTGCTCTGTTTGAGTTCTTGTCCTGACTTCCTTTAGTGATGAACAGTGGTTTAAACAGCAGCATCAGCCCAATAAACCCTTTCCTTCCAGAGTTGCTTTGGTCATGGTGTTTCATCACAGCAATAGAAACCCTAACTAGGAAGATAGTTTGAATGAGAAATGTCCTTCATAGGCTCCCTTACTTGTACACTTGCTTACCAGTTGGTGATGTCTGGAAGGTTTAGGTTATTCCAGCAGACCTTTTGGTACTTGAGGTGTCAGAGGCAGATAGAGATGATGTTTGGAGCCTTTGTCAGGCCCCTTTAAGTGAATCACAGAAGAGACCTTTGAGATTTTGGAACAAGGCTCTACCATCATCTCCAGACAACCATTCTCCCTTTGCAAAACAGCTCTTGGCCTGCTATTGGGCTTTAGGAGAAACTGAAATTTGACAATAGGACACCAAGCTCCCATGCAACCTGAAATGCCCATCATAAGCTCAGTGTTATCAGACCCACCAAGTCATAAAGTAAAATGTACACAACAGCAGTCTATTATCAAATGGAAAGTGGAATGGAGCTTAATCCCATGTTCAAAGATATTAAGTTGAATTAAGGGAGTGATGACCTTAGAGCAAGATCCCACCAAGCTAAGCTTACTGTTTATATCTTTGCAGTTGAACAAAGGCTATTGATATCATGTTAGTTGTATTTATGACTGGGTTTACTTATAGTTCTGCATGTTATGAAGGCACCACCTAGAAGTGGACAGCTGCAGCATTGCAATCCCTTTCTGGGACTGAAAGATACTGATGAAGGGAAATCTTCACAGTTTGCATAACTTTAGGGAATATACATGGTAATACAATTTGTTTGGAAGAAGAAATGGCCAGATGTATGATTGCTCACTGACTCATGGGTTGTAGGCAATGGATTGGCTTGATGGTCAGGGACTTGGAAAGACCATGATTGGAAAATTGGTAAGAAAGACATCTGGGGAAGGAGAGGAAGTATGTGGGTAGATATCTCCAAATGGACAAAGAATGTGAAATATATGTCCCATGTAAATGTTCATCAAAAGATGACTTCAGCTGAGGAGTTCAATAATCACATGGATAAGATGACCTATTTTGTGGAGAGTCAGCCACCGAACAGTGTTAGGTGGGGTGATAGCTCCAGATTACCATGGATTGGATTACCTCTTCACAATGGAGGTAAGAAGGATTATATCTGGAGTGCAGGAGTTTGGGGCATTTCTTAGTACTACCATGTCCTATGATTCAAGTTAATTGAAACCCTAAGTTAGTGATGAAGCCTTGCTGGGAAAATTACATCACTGGGGCTTCCTGCCACATCCAGTTGGCTCTCTGTTTTGTGCCTGAATCTGAAGACATGAGCTTTCAGTTCTCAGCTCCTGGCACCATGCCTGCCTCTTGTTGCTGTGCCTTCCTGCAATGATGGCTTTGCATCTCTCTAGAACTATAAGCCAAAATACACTTCTCCTTCCTAATGTTGCCTTGCTCATGGTGATTTATCAGAGCAACAGAAAAAGAAGCAATACAATAGAAATGGATAAAATGGCTTCCTTGTATTATAAAGTGTGATGACCCATGGGCAAAGTATAAAAAGCCAATTTCTCCATTTTCTTGCCAACTGCTATTGATTTTTTTTTCCAATCTGAGAAGAGTTGGAGTAAAGAATACTTCATGAGTTCCTGTAACTGTCAAATATTTCTATATTCAATATTTTATGTGTTTTATAACTCAATATTTTATACATTTTAGGAAATATTTTCTTTCAATTTTATGTATTTATGTCTTGTGCCCATTTTCTTTTATATTTTTGACACATTGCTTAATGAAATGTGGAAGTTCATTGTTTAAAAAGTTACTCCAGGTATGGAAAGGGTGGTCTGTAACTCTGGCACCTTGGAAACTGAGGCTATGTAATTGCCAGGAGTTTAAGGTCAACCTGGGCCACATAATGAGCACCAGGCCACTCAGGACTGGATATTCTATACTTTGTTGACAGTGGAGTATTGAAGTCTCTACTATTCTATGGCTACCAATTTCTTCTTTTAAACTTGTCAGTATTCATTGACTTGAATGGTCTCCTGTCAGATAATACATGTTTATAATGGCTATATCTTTCTGTTAATATGGTTGTTTAGTACTGCTTATTCACTTTGTCTCTCTAGCAGCAGTTTGTAACGTGGGTCTGTTTTGCCTTAGGGAAGCATAGCACCCCTGCCCTCTTTCGTGTTTTGCATAGCATCTCTTTTTCTGTTTCTTAACTTCCAGCCTATACGTGTATTTGAATATAAAGAGTTCAATGTTGATGACTGATGTACAATTGGATCTTGAATCTTTATACATCTGCATGCTTCACTGGGGGAGTTTAACACATCTATATTTGGATTATTGATAAGTAATATGCGTTATTGCTCTTTTACATTTCTTCGCACTAGTGTTAGAGTCCACTTTCCTATTCTCTGACTGGCTCTCTGTACTTCATTGACTTTTGTGCTGATGGGCTTTGATGCCTAGCTCTTTTTTATTTTGTGTAACATCTACAGATCTTATCTCTGTAGGTAGCATGGCCTATGAAAAGTAGGTTGTAATTGTAGCACCTGCTTTAACTTCATGGATTTGGAGACCCTGTATATATATTTTTCACTTCTCTTCCACATGAGATGCTTTCAATGTTATGGTGTAAACCTACTTAAATTGGAGCTCCATTAATACAGCTTAATAAAAACCATTTTTAATACTTGTGTTTTTTAAAAGTATATACTAGAAGTGAAGGTAACTTGCCTATTTCCATTTTATCATGTTGGCTAGAGAGTTATCTTTACCACTGAATCTTGTGCTTTTGGATATTCTTGAGGCACTGCCTAACTCCATAGCACTTCTTCTTTTTAACTGGATGGAATTCTCCTAGAAGGAAGGTCCAACAGTGATGGAGTTCCTTAGATACTGTTTGACTAAAAATAGTATCCCACTTTCATTTCAGAAGAACATGTCTGCCAAGTGGGGTGTTCTTGATGGGCACTTTTCTTTCAGACTTTTCAATGTATCATCCCAAAAGGCCTGCACACTTTCTGCTAAAACAAACAAACAAACAAACAAACAAAACCCTAAGTCTGCTTATAGTCTTACGTAGGTTTCCATGTACCTAGTAAGTCATTTTACCGATGATGATTCTTCCAAAATTGTCGAACCTTTGACAATTTAATGATCACATGATTAGGGCATCCTTTTTATGTCCTTAGGGCTTTCTGGCTATAGATGCTGATATTTTTCTCTGGGTTTGGCTAGTTTTCAGATGCCATTTATTTAACAGTGGTATCCCCTTTTTCCTTCTTACAGAATGCCAGTAACACAGATGGTTGGCTTTGCAGTATCCTTGAAGGTAGCTTCGCTCATTGGTCCTTTGAGTGTCTTTAAATCATCTGTCTTTGAGTTCTCAAAACTTTCTTCTAGCTGATTTTATCATCTGCTGCTAATGGTGCTGTTATCCACACTTTACCAATGCTTTGTTCTCTGACATTCCAATGGGATCCCCAAATTGTAGGCCCAACCTATTCTCACAGACAGATAAATTACAAGAGAATACCCCAGATTTCATCTAGATAGCATAGCAGCCTGAATGGGTGTCTCATGTCTTTCAAGAGATAAGCTGTAGGCCTGGTTCTTCTTTGAGACAAGCCAGAAAGTTTGAGAGGCAGGTGAAAATGTAGTTCAAAGTAAAGAAACAGGATACAATACTAACCACAATTTAGAATTCTAAAAGAATTTTCACAAATTAATATTTACAATTCTGGATTCAACAAATTTAGTCAAACTCAGAAACACACATTTTAAAAGTTGTAAAAATTCTTGTTACACACTCTAAGTTGGAGAAACATCTGCTATTTGTTGAAGGCAGAGCCTTAAGCATATCAAGAATTAAGTTATTGTTGAAACTACAATTATTCTGCAGAGAGGGAAGACCCTTTGCTGTTCACATGGTCAGTTGTGTTACCTAAGTCTTTTAAGACTTAGGCCCTTTTCACCACATGGATAAAGTATGTCACGGGTGTTGATAGCAAGTGCAAAGCTGTGTCTGACCTATAAAAGTGTTAGAGTCCCATAGTTTACAGAGGGAGGTGGCAGTTACTTTAAACCAAGCAGCCAGTGTTCTGAGGACGGAAGGCATTGCAAGTTCATAACATAAACTCCACAGACAGTTTTAGTACTGCATTTTAATGTTGCTCTTTAATCTGTCAGTAATGATGTTTGCCAGGACTACTTAGTATGGAGGCTGCAGGCATGGTACTAAAACCCCTCACTAGTGAAATAGTCACACTCATGACAAGCTTGCAAAGAAAATGTGTGTGTTTGTGTGTATGTGCGTGTGTATGTGTTATGTGTGGGTGTGTGTATGGGTATGTATGTGTGAATGTGTGTGTGTGCGTGTGTGTGTGTGTGTGTGTATGCATGTGTGTGTGTGTGTGTATTCATCAAGGGTGTGTATGTATACGCATGGCCTGAAGACAACCTTGGGTGTTTTAAGAGATGTGGTAACCGTTACAGCTCAGATGGAAAAGGCTTCTCCAGTAGATGTGATACAACTACGAAGGGAACTATCCTGGTAGTCGGGAGCCAAGGAACTCCAAAGTCACACCACAAAACTAACCACACAGCCTTACAGCTGGATCTAATGGAGGCAGTTCCCCAAGGGGGCGGGGGGGCTCCATTCTCTGTGATGACTTCAGCTGTGTAAGGTGACACACAAAACCAGCCACTACAGTGGGGATTGATGAGTGGCTGTAAGGCATTTTCTTAATTAGTGATTAAGTGTGGGAGGGCCCATTGTGGGTGGTGCCATCCCTGGGCTAGTAGTCTTGGATTCTATTAGAAAGCAAACTGAGCAAACCAGGGGAAGCAAGCCAGTAAATAATATCCCTCCATGGCTTCTGCATTCACTCCTTCTTCTTGACCTGCTTGAGTTCCAGTCCTAACTTCCTTTGGTAGTGAACAGCAATGTGGAAGTGTAGACTGAATTAAGCAAGCAGGTTCACTTTCCTCAAGAAGTTAAGGCTAGTACTTAATATTTATTTAAAATATCAAACTTTTGAAGCTGTTCTCTTCAGTGCTCCTCATTCTTGAAAAAGTCAAAATCTGATGAATTTTTGGGTAAGTATAATATATTGAAAAAAATTAATGACAATTTAAAAAAGACTTAAAGTATGAGAGTAAAATTTACTTCTCAAATGAAATTATATGTGTGTGTGTGCGCGCGCGCATGTGCGTGTGTGTGTGCCTGTGTGTGTGTGTGTGTATTCATCACTGACAGTATAAGGTCAATTTAATGCAAAGCAATACAGCTTCTTCCTTAATTCCTATCCTAACTGTATAGAAGTTCAAGATGTATAGACTTTGGGTCTGGTTAATTTTGCTGTGTGATATTTTTATTTATTTGCAAGGCTTTTTTAAATAATAAAGTTTATAAAATAAAATGTTATCCATTCACATCTAATATTATACTTGCTTTCACTTAACTGAAATTCTTTAAAATTTTTCTTCCAAATGTTTGCATTTGTCAAAGTATTTTAGAAAATAGATGATACACTCTTTGTATTATTTAACTGTACATCAATGGGCACTTCTCCCAGTCAGCTTTCACTGCTATAACAAAATACTTGAGACAAGTCAACTGAAAAAAGGAAAGGTTTATTTGAGCTTCTTGTTCCCAAGGTTTTAGTTTATTAGAACCATGGTCAACTGACTCTTTCTTTAGGGCCAGTTGCTAGGCAGAATCCCAGGCTGGGAGTGTGCCCTGGAGTAAAGGTTCTTACTCCATGGCAGCTGGAAGTCAGAGAGCGGAAGAGGCTAGGGTTCTAACTTACCCTTCAAAGGCCTAATACCATTAAACCAACTTCCTTGCACTGAAAGAAGAAATGAAAAATTCTTTTAATTCTATCCAAATAGAATACTATATTTTAAACACTCAATGCCAATGCTTCTTAACCTGTGGGTAGTGACCTCTTGGGGTCACTCTTGGGGTACTTTCATTTCTTCCTTCCTGAAGATAGGAATTTCCTTTTAGCAAGATTTTACTTTGGTCTTAAAAGAGCCTGCTTTAGCATTTCCTAAATACTAGAGCTAGGGATAAAGCATCCTGGCTGTTTTTAAGGTGCTATAACTGAGACCACAGCTCTTCACCTTCATTCCTAGAAAACAGTTTCACTGGGCATAGAGTTCTCGCTTGACTCTTAGGTCAGTGGTTCTCAACCTTCCTAATGCTGTGACCCTTTAATACAGTTCCACATACTATGGTGAACCTGACCATAAAATTATTGCTGCTACTTCATAACTGTAATTGTGTTGCTGTTATGAATCATAATTCTGATATTCAGGATGGCTTATGGGACCCCTGTTAAAGAGTTATTTGAACCCCCCCCCAAAGAGGTCACTACCCACAGGTTAAGAAGCATTGGCATTGAGTGTTTAAAATATAGTATTTTTCCACCTTCATTTGTGCTTCTTAATTTTGATAAATCAGACAAACTTTGGCTAATATTATTTCATGTGGACAATATACTTAAATTTTGAGATATTTTTCTTGTTGTCCAGAATTCAGTAATTTGGTAACTAATACTCTAGCTATCAAATTTTAGTGGTTTGAAATCACTAGATACTAAACTAGATTCCTCTCCTCCTCCACCTCTGTCCTCTCTTATAAACATCTGTCCATCTCTCTATAAATATATTTAGATTTGTATTTGTATTCATATTGGAAATCTTCTGAAACATTTTTGGGAAACTTTGTATTTGTGACGTATAGCTGTGATTAATTTTAATGCAATTATTCATTCATATACTATAAAGATGGTTCTGTTTATTTTCTTGGAGTGCCTAGCACTTTAAAAATGTTAATCCTCCTTGCTCCTAGAGGTGTTGCAGGTGTGACTGCTATGCCACATTTTCACCAGTAGGTGGCAGAGAGGAGTGAGGCTGTGTTTACACTCAGTGTTCTGAAATGTGATCATCTGGATGATTAGTAGCCTAAATCCCTGATACAAGCCTGCTTGAGATGACCATCATCTTGCAGGCCTTGAGGGGGGTGCACCAAACAATGCCAGAGATGACCTCTGTTTGTTGCTATATTACATGAGTGGGATATAGCGCTCCTGAGACCACTCCTGAGACGACCCCACTCAGAGACCCCAGGGACCACTATAAGGAGCGAGTAAGTGGTGGAGAAACAGAAGGTTGTGGGTACAATGAAGAAAGGTAGAACTGAGGCAAGGAGCAGCCTGATGTGGGTAGCCAGTGATGCCACCTGGGACCGTAGTAGGTTCTGATCTGTGCTGCCACTGGGGCCCACATCTTTTCCCTGACCCTGAAGGCTGCTTCTCAAAAGCCAGGTGGATCCCCCTGGTCTAGGTTGCCTCCTAGGGACATGTTAATGTCTGAAGGCTGTGCAGAATTGAAGTACATGTGAAATTCACAAAGAATCAATAAAAAGTTGTTTTTTGGTTTTGTTTTAAAAAGTGAACCCTCTTTAGGGTTTGTTTTTTTCCTGAGTAAACTTGTCCATCCGAGTGATGTGTTGGTTCTTGCTGCTTTCCTCAGTCAGGAGTGAGATTGTGTGCTCAGGAAAGTTCTCCACAAACAAAGTCAATGCAGGTGCAGCTGATGCAACTTTCTGTAACCCATTGTCCTGATCATACTCTGCGCCATCTTGTGTTTTGTATATGTTTACTGTAGCGTTGGCTTCTTTTGCCTTTAAAGCATTTAGGCTGTGTGGAGCCATCTCCCCTTTCTCCTACACGTTCTTTCATCATGTGATCTCATCTGCTGTGCTTCTGAGCAGCTTCCCACAAAGCTCTCTCTACCTGGGATGCTTCCTATCCCTCCCTCCGTTTCTAGAATGGATTGTTCTCTTCTGAACACCTGTGCCTCACATCTATGAATTTGGCAAAAGAACTGAACAGTGGTGCAGGGTGCTACCTGAACGCGTTATTTATTGTCACAATTCAGTCTCCCTGGCTTTTATGGAGTTAGTAATTAGTAGAAACATGCTAACATATTTCCAATACTTAAAAGGATAACTACAATCTGCAAAGCAAATATCCTAAGCAAAACCTTAACCATAAGGTCAGTAATGGTTGTGAACATTAGTAGAGGTTTATGCAGTCACTGAAACTTTTTACTAAAGGAAAACAATTCATTCCCTTTATGTATTGGTATACAGGTTTTCTTAGATAACATAAATAGGCAAGCTCTCTCTTGGAGAGCTAGGTTTATAGTTCCATGGTTGTCTAGTTGCACTCTATTCTGCTTCTTAATCTTGCTCTATAGAGCCTTCCAAAGTAATGGGTTTTCTTGTGTGATAACAAAATACCTAAAATTGGGAAATTACACAGAAAAGATATTTATTTAGCTGACAGTTTTGGAGGCTGAAAGTTATAGATCAGGTGGTCATATCAATTTGGCTTCTAGTAATGACCCTGTAGGCTGTGTCATTCTATGAGATACTGGAAACCATAGAAAGAGGAATGTTCAAAAGATGCTAAGCACAGCCATTTATTCTCCCTAGAATGAACTGGAGTCTAAAAGGAGCTATACATTCTTCATCCAAGAAAGGATACCCCAATGACTGAAGTCTTTTCTACTAAGGCTCTGCCTCTGAAACATTCTAACACCTGAACATTGTATCCTGGAAACCAAATGACCAGCACAGGCATCTTGGAGGAAGAAGACACACCACACTCAAACTACAACCAATCCATGCGGCTTTCCTACAGATGATACTTCACCTTATGGAAGGGATGTTTTGTGGTTCTAGATTAAAGGCAACAGAGTCCCAATGCCCCAGCTTCTGGCACACTGCTCTCTGTACTGTCCTTGTGCCCTGTGTTTCAGGTAACTCCTCACATTTCTATTCAGACTGGCAGCCCTTTCTTTCTTTGATCGTGGTAGTAACTCCAGAGCTCTGCTCTAGTCCAGCTGTTGGGTATCATTATTGGTTCCTGCGGCTCTGTGGAATTTATTGCTACTCTTGTCCCATTTCCATGGCTCCCCAACAATGCTAAGGATGTGGGAGCACCCAGTTCCCTGCTCTGGCCCTTTATAGTTTGATATTTGTTTGTCTCTTTAATGTATTTTTGAGAGGAAAGAAATATTAATACATATATTTTCAATAAGGTTCCTTTGATTGGAATTTACTTTAAAACAGTATAACAAAGATTACTGGGCTGGAGAGATGGTTCAGTGGATATGAGCACTGGCTACTCTTCCAGAGGACCTGAGGAACCCTAGCAACCACTGTTGGCAGCTCACAAGTATATAACTGCTGTTCTGAGGAACCTGATGCCCTCTTCTGGGCTTTGTGGGCAGCAGGCACAGACACTGTACACAGACATACATGCAGGTAAAACAGCCACACACATAAAATAAATAATAATAAATGTAAGACACTCAAATCACAGGTTAATAAAGATGCTTTTATTGAGTTACAAGATAAATCACATAAAAATAAACTCAGTAAAAATTTTACTATTCTCTGGAAACTAGGATCTTTACATAATAGAAAGTATTTTAAATGATTCAACTGTTAATTACTTATGTATTATTTAAAATCTTCAGTATTAAAGCAAGTATTTTGTTACTGACTGAATCTTAAAATTAATAAAATATCAGCTGAAGTTTATATCAACCGAATAAAATTTAAGCCTTAGTACACTCAAGGGAATTCTGCTTGTGAAGGAAACAGAGCATGTGCTGAACACTACTTCCCCATCTCCGCCTCAGAGTAAATCATCACATTCCCGACAGAGTCAGGTGGTCATACTATGGCCTGTTTGATTTTACTTCCCAAATGCATTCGCGACCATGAGGCAAACAGCTCCTACTTCATGGCTCACTGTGCTGAGAAGGGTGGCCCTTGGATGCTTGGGTATACAAAACGCATGCTTCATGTAAGATTTTTTTCAATTTATGAAAAGAACTCCTCCATGTTTGTCCGCAAAGAAGCTCATGAATCTTCCATCACCTTTCCCAGGAAGCCATCAAAGTCCCATAAATACAGTCTTAAAGTTTAAGCTCCTCTGACATTATCTGATTATAAATCTCTTTGGTCAATGGAACATAAGATTTTTTCAAATTATCCATAAAGTAAAGTGGGTCAGAAATCTTCAGCGGATTAAATCCTTCTTCCATCAGTTGTAGCTTCTTTAGCTTGAATGTCCCTGTTGTTTCCATTTTGTCCTAGGAAATAATTACAGATATGACCGGAGCAGGTTATTAGTATTCATTGTAGCTACTATGTCTGAGCAAAATGTTGAAAAAATAGGCCATATCTCCTTATCATATTTCATATCTAATTAAAATGTTTATATTTAGCATTAATTTGACTTTAGAAATATAGAACATTTATTTATCTGTAAGCTTTATTAAAATGTTATCTTATTGCATAAATAATAATTATTAATGTGACCAACAAATTAAGCATGTTTGAAATACATATGCTAGCTCATGGCAATGCCAAAACAATATTATGACTATATGATACTGTAATAGGAGCTAAAGTTACAAAAGACAAAATTTATGATACAAGTTTTCTCAGGAGGCTCTGCTAATTTGTGTCTCTAGAGCAGAACAAAAGGATAGGGTTGGATTTATTTCAGCAGTACTGAAATAAATCACATTTAAATTATTGTTATGAGCAAAACTACCTTGTTAGAAATGACACAGAGCAGTTGTTTTATTCAAGTGGTCAGAAGTTTTAGTTCTGCATTTTCTCAGATTATTTATTGCTGTAATTCATTTGTTATAAAATTTTTTGAGGTACGGTATTACTGTGTAGCTCTTCCTAGCTTCGAACTTACTGTGTAGACCAGGCTGGCCTCAAAGTCAAAGAGATCCACCTGCATCTGTCTCTGCCCCTTGAATGGTAGGATTAAGGTGTGTAGTATAAATCCTGCTACATAAATATTTTGAGATATGAGAATGTTAGGCTTTCCATTAATTGTACCAAATGAATAATAACCGTTAACTGTAATGGACAATGCTCTGTTTGGAAAATTAATGATATTAAAGTATTTCCTAAATATGTATAATGCTGACTCAGTCTTTTGACTAATGTCAAAGTATTCTGCTTCTGAGAGTGAATTTTAAGTTACACTGAGATTAAAGTTTTAAAATATTACCTTTTAGATCTGTATTCCATTCCATGAAGATATATTTCTCATGGGATAATGCAAGGAAGATGGAAAGTGTAGACTTGGCTACAAAAGGACAAGGCAGATGGGTATGGTGTAGCTATTGGCTCCTTCTCTCCCTTGGCAACTTGCATGACACCTTCTGGTACCATAAAAGCAATCCTCAGGAAGGAGGCTTTCTGCTTAGATACTCTGGCTCCTGCGTCACAGTGTATGGTCTCTTAGGGAATAATGACCTATCTACAACCTCTGAGAGGCAACCAAGGGCAACAACAAGAGCCTACAGGATTTTAGGACTCTTGGGTTTCCTCACCAGCAACTAGTAAGGGGCCCATGAACTACAACAAGGGGCAGCATTGCACAGTAACCCCAAGAGTGCAATAAGAACACTCAACATTTCAATGGCAACCAAAGGCTGAATAATTGGATTTAAAAACTTCTCAAAAAGAGGAAAACTATGCCTTGTACTAGAAGTGTATCCAACTACCCAGAGCTAATGAGGCCCTGAATCTTATAAAGTTTATATCAATTGCCACCTTTTAAAACCAGTGTAATTCCCACCTGCATTCTAAACATCTAGTTATACCTATAGGTAAGTGTAGCTTTTACCTCTCAACAAATAAACATCTCTTGCAAGAGATGAAGACCATCACAGCTATAATTGATCACAATGCCGAAGCAGTAATCATGTGGTACCCAGCGTCACAACAGCGTCTACAACACAACTCCTGCACCTAAGGCTCAGAGAACATTTTCAAAAGAGGAAGAAGCAAGGCTGTAGTGTGATATGTATCAGTAAAGCCTTAGTGTCAGGAAGTGAAATGTATAGTAAAGCCTTTGCATCTAGCTTGGAGTGAAATGTTTGAGCAAAGCTTTTGCTATGTTTGGATCATTCAGTAGAGGGTGAGGAATTTTTCTGAGACTGTTTGAACCTTGAAGAAATATTGTCTCTCTAGAGAATCTTCACTTGGTGCTATGTGAGAGGGGCAGCTGTACAAATCTTGGTCCTAAGGCATTCTGGCAAACCTAGAGTTCTTACGTTTGACTGTAGATAGCCATGGTCAAAAGGGAGCAAGATTTGTATGCATTGTCTGCTCTCACGGGCAGCAAGGGCAAGATAACTTTGGTAGCTGGAACCTTTCCCAGTCCCAATTAGCCTTGTGCAATGATTAAATAAAGTAGCAGGAGTGAGATAGCTGGTTGTCAGTCTTTTCTAAGAGGCAGAACCCCTGAAAATGAAGGTTTAGCATCTTAGTGAACTTCTTTCTCTACTGTAGCACCTACAACCAACATCAATCAATAAAAAATTGTATGAACCAGAGGAACAGGATGTCTGTCTGTTATGAGAATATATCTCCTAGAAATGTCAGGGAAGCTATACTTATGAAGTCTCAACAACATGGCTGCCTAAACATGATCTGAATGGGGATTATATTGACAGAGGAAATCTCATAGGGTCCCAACCCCAGACTAAGAACTATAGGAAACTAAGGAATGCTGAGGAATGGATGAAACAGGCTTTCCCAAGAAGGAGTCCCCTAATTGGTTAACCAACACCAAACGGTCAGCTCTGAGATAATATGTACATGGATAACATTATATCAGCTGAGGAGGTTGTAATTATATATTTAGGAATATATATTATATTTAATACATATATTTTATTTATATATTTAGGAATATATATCATGCTATATTAATATACTAACAAAGAAAAAGAGGTTATATGGAAGCTATACAGAAGATGATGTATAGGAAAGAAATGGACATAACATGTGAGTACATAAATAATATGGGCAAGTTGATAGTAAACTTGGGTTGTGCTCTCCCGATTGTGTCAGGTGTGCCTGTGTTAAGGTAGGTAAAAGAATCGTGGGATATCTGCATACAAACACTTTGATGTTGACCCAGTGGAACCCACTTTTAGGCAAATAGCTCCAACCATCTTCAGAATATATGTGCAAGAAACAGTTTTGACCTGCCACCCTCACTGAGAGCATCACTTTGCTCTAAGGTCCTGTGTGAAGAGAAAGTAACAACTCCACAGTCAGGACAAAAACCCTAGCCCTTCATCTTGCTTCCTTCATATGTAGCTTCAAACACTGTGTCAGAGCATCAATGCTACATTTCTCTGATTTTTATTCTTAAAGCTATCTAATATAAATAAATGGGCACATTCTCTAAGGGAGAGAAGAGTATTTTGCTACTGACCCACCTCTTGGTTCTGGCTCCTACCTTTAACAAGAAATCTTGAGGCTGTAAAATTACCTGAATTCTTAAAAACCGTGGGCAGGCGTAAGCTGGTAGAGATGTCACCACTTGGTTGTACATTTTTTCTAAGTCTAAAGACTTGTTTGGTTTTAGAATAACAGAAGTCATTCCCGCTTTTCCTTCATAACCTGGGGAAAGGTCAAAATAAAATCCAAGTATTACTAGGTGAGTTTTCAAAATCAGTCCTGTCAAACAGACTGCTCCAGAGATGCTCACTGTACATTCTATTGCAGAGATGACAATGGGGCAGTAGCATAAATTGAGTCTGTGTCTTTCTCTCATATATGATTTAATCACTAGAAGTAACTGAACTGTAGGGATGAGCACAGTTTGTCTTTGATTGTCTGTCCTACAAAAGCGAGACAGAGCAGATGGAAGACAATAAGTTATATATAAAATTTTCATCCTACCAACACAAATACTAAGACAGAAAACTTAGGGAGAGCTAACTATAGACTAGCAAAATGTGCATTTTAGTCACTAATGAAAAAAATAATCACGGGGAATATTTGAAGTTAAGAGAAGTAGGAATGGCTATTTTCTTTTTATTAATTAAAATGAATGAAAGTTAAGGTCACATTGTTTACCGCCCTCCATGCAGACCTCAGAGGGCTGGCCCATTTCTCCAGTCCTCAGGGACAGTTTCTCAGTCTGCTGTCTCCTTCCTCTCCTGCCAAGTAGACATTTCAATCCCTGGCCTTCCCTCTACCCCACAGCATTAGCAGGAAACACTGCTATTTGCATAAACGGACAGAGTTCAGGCACACGTGGTATTATTAAACATTTAAATTAGAACATGTTCCTATTGAGTGGAATAAGCCAACGTGTGTCATAACAGAAAAGGGAGACGACTGGAAAGATCCACTTCAACTATTTTTAAAACACACTAAAACATTAAAATCCATCTGTACCTTTTATGTGTCCATAAAGTTTGTTAGCATATGCAAGGGCAATGCTTGTCAAGGCAAGATGAAAATATTTTTAAATGTTAATTTTAATATGCAAAATTTCAAACGTTGATTTATAAAGAGATAAGAACCTAAAGAGGCCATGCATGGGCATTCATTTCTACAACTCTCCAAGTTGACCCCAGCCACATACCTGGCACAGGCACACCATACACGTTTGCTTCCTGTATGAAGTCCAACCTCCCAAGCATATCAGCGACCTCTGTGGTTGCGACGT
This sequence comes from Grammomys surdaster, assembly GCF_004785775.1. Lineage (NCBI taxonomy): Eukaryota > Metazoa > Chordata > Mammalia > Rodentia > Muridae > Grammomys > Grammomys surdaster. The sequence continues at coordinate 15,096,437 of NW_021604719.1, read as the reverse complement.
TCTCTCCTTTCCACCTAAATGACAGACGGAGCCTTAAGAGCACAAGCATTTGAAGAGCCAGCTCCTGCTTTCAGTTTCAGTGACTTGCATTTGGCTCTGTGAAGCGCCTAGTGGCCAAAAATAACTAGTCTTCAAGCAAAAGCCACGTCTACAAACGCTTTTCGTTCAGAAGTTCAATAAAGTCGGCAGCTGTGGTTTGGTTAAAATAACTTAAGAGTTTTATGGGTATAAATTGTTCACTGTAAAATATTTTTAAGAGAGCTGTGAAACGAATTGATGAGAAGAGGAATTTATCAGCACAAAATCACTACTGTGTGCAATAATAAAAATTAAGTTTAAAACTTTATCCTCGGAGGTAGGAATTAAAGGAAATACTATAATCACATCAGCATATTAACCCACTTTACTATCTGGGCATTAACGCCTCCACGTCTGCTATTTTAATGAAGAGAATTCTATATGATGAAAATTTAATATACTTCTTATTTATTCCCTATTTGTCTATTCATTCAAGCCCTTGCTAAATGCTTACTCTATGCTCCTGACTATTTTATAGCCATTGAATAACAAAGTAAAATTCTGTGTAGGCTAAGACAAACTTGAGAAATTAGAAAATAAAATGTTAAAAGAAACGGAAGTGTACGGTCTCAGTCTCAGTATTTTGTCATTACATCAAGAATCATCTCAGGACTGGTGAGAAATGTTGGTGAGTAGCGAGGCACTTGCCACAGAATCAGAGTTTAATCCCTGAAACAGACATAGTTAGAAGGAAAGAATCAACTCCCAAAAGTCACATGCATGATGTGGCATTTCCACCCCCTTCTCCACCTCCAACAGAGAAATAAGAGATAAGGAAGAAAGAAAAAAATGTGATTCATTTACACAATGGAATACTAATCAGCTATTAAAATCAAGAACATTGTGAAATTTGTAGTCAAATTTATGGGACTAGAAAATATCATCCTGAGTGAGGTAAGCCATACCCAAAAAGACATGCATGGCATGTACTCGCTTATAAGTGGATATGAATCATAAAGTACAGGATACCCATGCTACAGACTCAAAGAAGCTAAACAACTAGGAGGGCACAAGGGAGGATGATGCTTAAATCCCACTCAGAAGGAGAAATGAAACTGTCTTCAGAAATGATGGAGAGAGGGAACTGGATGGCAGAGGTGATGGGAAGGGTAAGCTGGGTATCAGGTGAAGGGAGAGCTGAGGAGAAGGGGAGGGGAGCTTATAAGGAGGGGTCATGTAAAGGAGGGACTGGGAGGAGAGGAGTGAATAAATAACTTAATTGATGAAGAAAAAAGAAAGAATAATAACTACAAAATAAAATAAAACAAAACAAAAGAAATGACTTTAGACCCTGTGGCTCTTCTGTAGAACCCTAACTCTAGTTTCAGGTGCTGCTTCTACTTTTATATCCTAAATGTAAAGTTTACCGATTAGGTATAGGTTAGTTCATTTTTTAAAGAGCAACTATGGAGTTTGACACCAGAACTAAACCTATAGTACATTTAGAAACAGATGGTGAGCCCATCTTTGTGCGGGGAATCATCGTGGAGCTGAAAGGACCCTGAGTGTCCTGAAAGTTTCCACTTTCCACAGAAGAGGGATTTACAGGCAGAGGGCCAGCTGAGCATCCATCCAGTGATGCCATTCCTACCTGAAAGTGTCTCCAATACGGTCCCAAAAATAAAGGAAGTTCTCATGATCTTGGAACATTAGGTCTCCTGTGTTGAAGTAAACATCTCCCTTCTTAAACACATCAAAAAGAAGCTTGCTTTTTGTGTGCCTGTATGAACCAGCATAGCCAAAGAAGGGATTCTTCTTATTGACTCGAGAAATGAGGAGACCAGGTTCTCCTGCAAGAGAAAGGGCTGCTTTAGGAGCCATGTGCTCCAACAATGATCAGTGCAGACACCACACACACACCTAAGTTATAGCCAAAAAAACCCTCAGCCTTGTGGCTTCCTATTTTCCTTTATATTTGTTTCCATTCTACTCAATGACATCTCCTCTCGGTGTCTGCATCCAGTGTTTCCTTTCACAAACAACCTTGCAAAAATGAACAGCGAAGGAATCACACGGAAATGAAATGTGAATTTAATTTCTCTTGTACCCTGGGTTGACAGACGAAGGGTAACATCTCTTGGAATTGCACAGATTTTAACTCAGGTAATACTGAGAGCAAATAACTCGATAATTTTAATAAGCTGGTAATAACTCTACATATGAGTGACCAGACCTGCTCTGCCATTATAACTGTACTTATCTTGAGAAGCAATTGTTTGAAACTTTGTCATTACAATTCTAATTTTATTAAGAGAACTAATGCCCAGAAGGATGAAATCAACAGTTGAAATCAGAAAAAAAGAAATAGGTACAGAACTCAAAATGAAGCCTTTGGAGCAGAGTCCATGAAGTAGGCTGAACCAGTTAATGGTTTATTCTGTAATTTCTTGACAGGGGAGGGGAGGGCATTAGAAAGAGCTCACCTCATGACAACACCCACATGATTAGACGTTTATCTGAAATCGTTATTCTAGTCAGGTCTATTTAGTCGAGGTTGTGCTTGGCTATCGGCAAGGCAAGGTTACACGTAAGGTAAAGGAAAGCGGAGATCACAGTAGCAGGCTTAAAGATCCGTGTGTGCATCCTTCTGGATTTGCTGAGGCGATGGATGAAGTAGTCACAGGGCTCTTGACTACTCCTGCCCCTCAGCCACTGTACAGTCACTTGTGTCCCCTTACCTCCCTCTGGATGAGGACACATGCTCTGCTCCAGCAGAGCTCCACTGCTTCTCTTTGTCATCATTTTCATGCTCACTAGCGCCGCCACTGCTGCACACATCACCCTAGCATCCCTATCCTGAGAGCCCTGCATCTGCATCCTCTTTGTCAGCAAAAGCCTCTAAGAAAGATCTCCATGAGAACTCCATCTTACCAGTCCAGAAAGGGAGGCAGACCAAGTAATCCGCCCAATGTTACGCCGCCATCACACGGAGAAGTCGGAGTACACGATTCAGAACAAGGTCCACATGCCCTCAAAGGCTCACACACTCTGTGAAGTTTGTCAGGCTGCATTTAATAGTGCAGAGTTTTTAAAGACTCCTTTCTTTCTCACAAACTATACTGCTTGTTTTTACTTCTCAGGGTGTAGGTACTAGCTATTCCTCTGACAAATTATTGTAAATATTTTACAAGTTGTGGTGTGTGTTCATGTCTTTCCCGATGAGGCGTAATTGAGAGAATGAAGGGACAATGCTATAACACAAAACAAAGTGCAAGAGCTTATCACAAGCACTCTGGAGTGGGCTCAGTCAGCATTTTTAGAATTGCTGAAATTACATAAGCACCATCCCAAGATGTAAGTTCTGGTTTCAGATCTCATGATGATTCTAAACAACAGGCTAAGAAAGACTTCCAGTTCTCTAAATCCTCCAAAGGTTTACTTTTCCTATTTTTATTAAACAACTTATTGTTTATTTGTATTTTATGTGCACTGGTGTTTTGTGTAGCAGGATACTCCTGCATGTATGCATGTATGCTGAATCTCCTCGAGCTGTAGCTACAGACAGTTATTAGCTTCCATGCGGTTGTTGGGAATCGAACCCAGGTCTGGAAAAGCAGCCAGCGCTCTTAACCTCTGAGTCATCTCTCCAGCCTTCATCCTTTTTTTCTCTTGGATAGTGTCTATGAGGTTGAATTAAGAAACTTTTGAAAATGTTAATCTTGTTATTTTTGTGAGCGTGTGTGTGTGTGTGTGTGTGTCTGTACACACCAGTGCAGTTGTGCACAGGTGCCCTCACAGACCAAAGGTTCAAATCTCCTGGAGCTGGAGTTACAAGCTGTTGTGAGCACCTGTGACACAGGTACTGGGAAGTGAACTCTGGTCCTCTGCAAGAGCAATACCTCTGTGTCATCTTCCCAGACATGGAGCAACATTGAATATTCTGAAGCTTGGGAGACTATTAATACTTTCTTTTATAATCTTTCCAGTAGCAGTCAGACAAATATAACAAGAATAAAAGAAAAGCAGGTTTACAACTCGTATTATCACATTGAAGCAAAGATCCAGGAAGTCATGTCTAGTGAAGTTTGAGGCAGTATGAGGTATTGCCTCATTCTGGAATGTGGGCTACATTTACATAGATAGTATCTATTCATTTCTAAGTGCATAGCTCTATATGTTCTGTTTTCCATGATGATCTGCAGGTAACTTTGTCTTCATCGGAATTTTTAAATTGAAATTTTTAGACAGTCTACCTTCAGAGAAATAGAAGGGAGAAGAGAGGAAGGAAGAAGCCATAAGGGTTTGTACACATCCCTTAGTTGTCAACAGGAGCCTCATGAAATAAATAATGTCACCACTGATTTACAGAGGAAGAAAATGAGTCTTAGATCAGCCAGTCTGGCTGCAGCTGGTTCCTACGTGTCAAACCAAAACGTAAAGCAAAGGTGGTCTGACTGCTCATTGTATCTAGGACAAAATATTAATTTAGTATTATTGGTGATATGTGATGTGAATAAGGAGAAATAAAAGCCAAAGAGATGCCGCTTAACTATTTTACAACCTAATTAAGGCTCAAAGTCCAACAGCTAAGCCAGTCCACCTGCACTACGCTTCAAGGTAAGCCACATTCTGAACAGTCATTCTTTCCTGAACTCAGCACCTGTGGATTCCTGTTCTTCGCTTAAGACGACGACTTCGTAACCCATCTTACCTTTTCTCACACAGCAGCACCAGCCCTGTCCGTTCCTCAGTGGTTCATCTTTCTGAAAGTCATACTTTATCAACTCAAAGGAGAAAAACAGCTGCAAACCCAAAGTGAAGAATAAAAGTGAGCATTTGGCTATCCGTGCAAGAACAGGATTGGCTAACAGATCTATGTTCAATTTAAACAAGGAATCTTTTTACTGACAAAAAAAATAAACAAAGGTTTGAAATTTGAAGTAGGAGGCATTCATAAGCAGGCTCTCCTAACTGGCATTCATTTTCATATCCTCTAGCTTTGCTTCACCTTAACCCTGCTAGGCTTTACCCTCAAAGGAGTGAGAGTGAGTTACAGAAGGTACCCGGCTCTGATTCATTCATTATTCTAACCATGGGGAGGAGGACCCATTTCATAGTCTTTGAAAACTTTTTTCCTGGAGAGAAGTTTTAAACAGAACTAAGACATGAAGTATGAATATCAGGATATTTGTTACTGTTGATTTCCTCTAGGCCTCCAGAAATAAGACCAACTGCCTAAAAACTAGAGTAACTTGAACTGTTTGGCTTTGCTCTAGGCCTGTCAAGTTAACTCCTTTAAACTAACATGTAATAGTCTGTCTATCACTGTGGCAAAGATGATCTGGACAGAATCTCCCTCTCAGTTCAGAAGCCAGGCTAGCTGGATGTCCTCATCTTCATAGGGTCCTGCTAGATGTTCATCCCTGTGTCCCAGGTGCCTTGCCCTGGGGTAGCCACATCACAGTATCATGCTGATACGGTGTACACCGGTACATCATTCCATCAACTCTGATCTGAGCGAGAACTAAAAATTGGTTAGTCCAACTCCCTCATTTTATCTATAAGAAAAGTGAGGGGTTTTTTTGGCCATTTAAATCTGCAGCCTTATTAAATAGAATTAGAAATTAGATTTAATATGTAAGCGATGAATTAGAGTGAGATAAAATAACATGGGCTGGTAAATGAGGAAGAAGAGGGGGCAAAGATAAAAAACAACTATACAATAAGAATTTTAAAAAGTGCCCAAGGAGAATAAGTAAATTAAAAAAATAGAATCACTAAGGTAAGTATATTTATATCAAAGTATAAATAGAACTATATCTGGTGTTTTAGCCTTAATAAAAACAGCATGTACTCATAGCCACAATTCAACATCTGAAGGTTTTATAGTTTTTATATTTAGTTTTATATTTAGTTATTTACTGTGAGTGTGGATGTGTGTTTGTGTGTCTGTATGGGCATATGTATGCCATCATGTGTGCATTGTGTGAGTGTGTGTGTGTGTGTGCACATGTATGTGTGTGCCCAAGCGAGTGTGTGTGTGCATGCATGTGTGTGTATGTTTAGGTAAGAGAACAACTTTTGGGAGTTGATTCTCTCCCTCATCCATGTGGACATCCCAGAGAACACTTTAATCCAACAAGTTTTCTCACCATTCCATAATTCATCATTTTAATTCAGTTTAAATGACAGCATCTAATGTCAACTGAGCACTTAGTGTAAGCCAATGTGCTAAGATCTTAAAAGTTCTCTTTAAGCACTGGAATGCTATAGGAGTGACTAATGTCATCTCATTTGAAAGCAAGGGATCATCAAAGTGGCTGCAAAGAACATACTATTCCTCATTACATAAACGTTCTTTATTAAAATGTATGTTTATACCATGCTGATATTTGCTGCTTTGATAACATGTTATTGCTATACTTGTCTAATGGCTGGTGGAAAGATTCCAGACATGCAGTCCAGTCTTTACCATCTTGTTCCAACAGGGAAGAAAGAGAACCTTTTCTTTCATCCCCTTTTCTCTCTTATTTTATACTTTGAAACACTTTCTCAGCAACTTCAGTTATCTGTTTTGGTGGTATTTATTTTCAATTAATTTGGCAACAATGTACACAGGTGAGAGTCATTTCATAATGAATTACTGTCAGTGAGTCTGCTATCAGAAAAATAAGACTTGATGACAGAGGTCATTTTTTTCACTCCACGTGGTGTTAGATACATTATAATATCTCTAAAAAAGTAGTCTGGATGAAAGCATAAGTGATTAACTAGAGGCATGTCCTCCTTTCTATCTTTAAGAAGTTACCATGAAATTGCAGTGATGGCTGTGCTATAATATCACAAATAAAAATAATCAGCACACTTTAAAATCCAAATTAAATCATATGCATGTGTCTCGGTGCATGTATCCAGAGCGTAGTTGTATGAAGTCTTGTTCACAACAATATTGGTAATGTTTTCCTCTGAACTGTTCTGTCCAATTACACAGCTGTACAATAGCTCCAGGAGTCCTCTCTCTACTTAAATGCCTTTCTTTTTTGTTTGTTTGTTTGTTTGTTTGGGGGTGTTTCACCTGCATATGTGTCTGTGTGTCATGTCCATGCAGTGCTCACAAAGGCCAGAAGTGGCATCAGATCCTTTGAAGCTGGACTAAAGATACTTGTGAGTCACTATGAGGATGCTGGGTATTGAACCCAGGTCCTCTGGGAGACCAGCCAGCACCCTTAACCACTGAGCCATCTCTCCAGCTGCACCTACATGCCCTTCTATATTCAGATACATAAATATCTATATTGCTAAGGAACCCAAAAGTCATTTTCTTGGTTAACACACGTGGAAAATTTAACCCGAATTAAAGCAACTCACTCAGGTAGTGGAGTCCAATAGCAGCAGAGCTGACACTGAAGCTGGGCTATCTGTCTCTGTGTCTGAGAATTTTGCCTTGAAAATGATGCCTGGCCTTCATCCTCAATGTTTTACTGGCTGTTTCTAAGACCTTGCTATGCTGTTCTATTTAGGAATGCACTCATTTGCCTGCGATGCTGAGGCCAACTACATAACAACAAGGAGATTTTACAATGAGATCGCTACTCCACACCCACAGTGGTGTAGCTGAGCTACATCATCTGCATTCTGAACAGGAGGAAATGGAGGTCAGTCGTGGACAGTAGAGCTGTGCTGATTGTAGAGAAGACACATGGCCTTGCCCTTGATAGTCTCCTGGATTCTGCCTGGGAGCTGTTCCCTTGGCTGCATTTAGCCTGTCCTTTAGCTGTCACCTTGAGTGTAACAGCCACCAGTGAGCTGAGTCCTTGTCAAGTGTCAACCCTAAGGGTGGTCTTGGAGGCTCCTGAAGTGCACATGATGTCAGAAATGTAGGTGGTCTTATGAATGTGCTCCAACTTTGCATTTCGTGAACTTTGCTCTTGGCAAGGAGAAGCTTGCACTTAAGATGATTAAACAGCTTGTAAAAACTATTAAGAAATAGGCTTTTTGACAATCCCACATTTTATTATATCCTTAGATTTGCCACTATGGGAGAAATGCCACCTATACCTCCTCTCTGCTATTTCCTATATATGTTAGTAATAGACATAATTTTTATTTTCAGATTTTGTTTCCATTCCACTTAGAGGCAAAAGTGGGTCTGTTTAATTTCTTGTATATAAATAGATTTAATGCTGACCATCTAACTTTTTAAACTGAAGGTGTCTTCATCTAAGTTTTATTTAATCTTCAGATGGAGTCAATATGTTCATTCAATGCATATTTCAGAGACGTACAGCATTCTTACAATACATATGTATCTTATTCTCTGTTTATTTGTAAAAGTTTTAGAGCAGTCCTTTGTTGTTCTTATATTGGGAGAGCAATTTAACCATTACTAAATCCCTAGATAAAGGATGAAGATATTTCTGTTTCTTTTTGTCTGGCCATGGGCATTCTGTTTGCATTTGAGAGATGCGTGCACTATGCCCTGTCATCAACCAAGCTATGCTTTGTACATCCTAGTTCTTCCCCACACCCCCAACCACTGCCTTAGCATAACCCGGTTCTTTACACTTTGTTCATTCATCTCACTAGTATATTATTTCCTGTTTATTCTTCTGCACCATAGTTTCATTCACTGGAACATAGTATGTTCTTTGGTTAAAGCAGGGGGAATGGGGATGGGAGAGGGGGTTTCCGGGAGTGGGAGACCCAGAAAGGGAATAACATTTGAAATGTAAATAAATAAAATATCCAATAAAAGTGTAAAATGAAAAAGAGTTTCAGATCTTTATCAGCATTGTGCTCTAGTATAGTTAAAGGAATCATTTTTTCCCCATGATCAGTTCTTTTCTGAAAGAACAGTTAAGCACATGCTGGAACTGGGCACAACTCCTTAATCCTAGTCATTTTCTCCCTAACGATATTTACAGTCTGCTTTGTTTTTTAAACCTTTAATGTGTGATTCATTTTTATTATGGGTTCATTTTTCTTCATTTTCCCCCTTTGAGCTGAACATGTTTAGTTTCTAATTCCTTTGCTGATTTGTTTTCCTTGAAAACCCCTCTCATTTGAGCTCTTATCTTTTAAAGACCTTTCCATTGTGATACTTTTCTGAGTTAATGGACAAACATCATTTTGAAAGCATGTCTTGGCCGTTTTGAAGGACTTACTATTTTTATGCGACTTGTTTCTCGCCATCTGCCTTCTGTATATATCTGGAGTTTCCTTTGTTTCAAGGCTTTTGTCTTTACTAGTTTTTGTGTTTAACCTTTCCAAATTATTTTCCCAGGTGAAATTACCGTAGAAAAGATAATGGCTGCTCCTAACTTTGATTTGAGTTTGTTTGGAATATTGTTTCCTGATTTCTACTTTATTACATCAGTCACGTTAATGGGATGCTGTCTCTTTAGATGATGCAATAGGTGACAGGGACTGCAGCTGTAGTCAACCATTCAGTTACAGGAAGCCCACACTGCTGCTCACTTTCTCCCGCACTCATAGCGTTATCTCTCTAGTTGGAAGTTGATTCCTCTCAAAGCAGCAAGCTTTCAAGTTTTAAGGGACATACTTACAATCCCTTTGCTTAATTATCGAATGACCATTGAATTTTTTAAAAATTAGTTATACTATAAGCAGACAACAGGTAGCTGAAATGATTGAAAAAAGAGAAAGGGACTAGGATTTGTATGGTGTTAGGTACAACTTTTAAAAGTTTTTCAAGCTATAAACAAGTAAACTAAAATGAATTGAAAATCAGTATTTTTACCAAAAAAAAAAATGGAGATAATTGTGATGTTATATATCACTGACAAGATAGCAGTCTTCCAGGAGGAGGCTGTAGTGAATTCAGGCCAGCAATGCACACACAAGGCATCTCAGCATGCTCTTCTTGGAAGACTCTGCAATTACTTGGAGTCACAAAAGGGTCTCCACAGGAATATAACTGTTTTTGATTTCCTAAGTGGTGTGGCATAAATGTTTCCCAAGTGCATGAAACAGACGGGTATTATACATTTAATAGATATAGATTCCACATATATCACTTAGTTTAAGTAGTTTGTTGCATTATTCAAATATCTTACATCACTGAAATTCTTAAAATTATCTTTATTTATGTGTATTATCTTTATTTATGTGCACATGGGTTTGTGAATGAATGTCCTGGTGTGCAGGTAACAAAGGAGCCAGCAGAGGGCATTAGATCCTACAGAGCTGGAGTTAGGTAACTGAGCTATTGTAGGACATAGTGCTAGGGTTCTCTGGCCACCTGTCGTGCATCCTACCCATTGATCCAGCTCTCCAGAGCTTGCTTTGGTTCTTTCATTCTTAAAATGCTATTACAGCTATGTACTCGGAGAGATATAACTTATGTGGTATAAATGATAAAAAAAGATAAGGAGCAGTGGAGGGGAAATACTCAAGAGAAATGGAGAGACTCATTCAGGACTTACGCTTTACTATTAAACATTAAACTTGAAAACTGAACAAAAGTAAAACAAAGTCATCCCCACACTTCAGTCATCCCCATGTGCAGTCATCCCCATACTGCAGTCATCCCCTGGCTTAAGTCAGTCATCCCCATGCTGCAGTCGTCCCCATACTGCAATCATCCCCTGGCTTAAGTCAGTCATCCCCACACTGCAGTCATCCCTATGCTGCAGACATCCCCATGCTGTAGTCATCCCCATGCTACAGTCATCCCCACACTGCAGTCAGTCATCCCCACACTGCAGTCATCCCTATGCTGCAGACATCCCCATGCTGTAGTTATCCCCATGCTACAGTCATCCCCACACTGCAGTCAGTCATCCCCACAATGCAGTCATCTTCACACTGCAATCATACCCACACTGCAATCATCCCCATGCTACAGTCATCCCCACACTGCAGTCAGTCATCCCCACACTGCAGTCAGTCATCTCCACACTGCAGTCATCCCCATGCTGCAGTCTTCTCCATGCTGCAGTCAGTCATCTTCCTGCTGTAGTCATCCCTATCCTCAGTCATCCCCACACTGCAGTCATCCCCATGCTGAAGTTGTTTCCATGCTGCAGTCATCCCCACACTGCAGTCAGTCATCCCCATGCTGAAGTTGTCTCCATGCTGCAGTCATCCCCACACTGCAGTCAGTCATCCCCACGCTGCAGTCAGTCATCCTCACCTTGCAGTCATCCCCATCCCACAGAAGGAGCACATGGCAGAGGGCTGGGGTTTGCAGAACCCACAGCATCACAGATCACCCACAGCCACCATTGCCTTTGCGAATGTTCTCAGCTTCAAAAGCATAATAAGACTTTTCACAATGTAGATGTATACACTCTAGACAAGAGTGTGGAGCTCAACATACTATCTGTAGAGAAAGTGCTATACTTACACTGTAGAAGAAGTTTGCTCTCCCAACAGATCCAACTTTCCCAGTATGGTTCATGAAGCATATGTTTCCTTCGGTAGCTCCATAAAATTCACACATTTTAATATTTCCAAATCTGTCTAAAAATTGTCTCCACACATCACTGCTCATACCGTTTCCAACTGCCAAACGCACCCGGTGGTCCTTTTCTCCTTCTCTCTGTTAAGAGAAAGGATTTCACTTGTAAGTCGTTCTAGTCCCGCAATCTCTCTTTTAATGTTATTTTTATGGCAACTGAACTTTCCTAAAAGCAAGTGGGGCATGTGCAGTAGCAGAAGAGAGAGGCAAGCACAAGGAAATCACAGAGTTCTGTTGGAGAATTCTGTCCAGCAGTTGATGCTGGGTAGAAGGCGTATATCTGGTTTTTCTCCATAACTGGGAGGGAAACGTTCTTTCCAAATTACAAATTGCAAATGCTCCTTTGATAGGGTAGACATTCTAGGAAGGGAGAAATTTTGTTTTAGGATGAACATAACTTTTAAAGGGTTATGAAATATTTATTTTCATTTATTACTTGTATAATTTGGCAGCCAGCAAGTAACCTCCCATTCCCAGCAGGGGAAATAACAATAAAAATTAAGTCATTAGAGACAATTTGACTGAAAATGAGACAACTCAACATAATTCATATTTAGAATGCACGACCTTCTCAACTTTTATTTGTATTCGAATTAAGGAAGAAATGGATTTTGTTCTATGTTCAAGAAACATAACGTCAATTAATGTGAATAATGCACATTTAAATAAGGCTGTATTATCAATGTAATCATGGCAAATTGATAATTTGCTCAGGACTACTTGTGGGTAATATATAAAAGCAATATTAAATAAGCAATAGTAATGATAAAGTAGAGAATTCAATGGCCTTGACACTGACAATTTAATATGATCAGTGGATCAGAGTCGGTTTCTCTAAGCACCACCAAAATGGTTTAAAATGAAACCTTATGCTGAACCCTTAGGTGTCAAATACCAGGCATCTGTAATTAGATTTTAATACTGTTCTTAACTACTATTAAAGCACAGAGTTTTGAAGGTTGGAACATGTGAAAGGAAGTCTAACATGTATGTGTTATATGCAAACTGTCCCAGAGAAAAATATATTTTTCTTGCAGTACAGTAAGAAACTGAAAAAAAGAATAAATTTACCTGAACAATTTCTAAAAAGGGCTGGGAGACTATCAGGCTGTGTACTTAAGGTTGGAATTATCAAAAATAATAAATATCAGTGTGGTGCATGAACATTTTCTGGTAAAGTAAATGGCAAGAAAAAAGAGGGAAAAGGAGATGTGGAAAACTAGAGAAAGAGAGAGAGAGGAAAATTATTTCTCAAAGAGGCAGGGAGGCTATGATTGGCTATTTTATATCCTATGAAAGCATTGTTGAAAACCTTAAAAACAAATCATTCCTTCATAAAGCTAAAAACTAAACATGAGCCGGAGTCAGAGAGATGGCTCAGCAGTTAAGAGCACTTGCACTCTTGCAGGGGCCTTGAGTTCATTTGTTGATGATCTGAGCTCAGTTCCCAGCACCTAGGCCAGCTCACAACCATCTGTAACTTCAGTGTCAGAAGTTCTGAAGACACTACACACATACAGAATACTCACAATTCTCATACATCTTCAAAAATGTCTGCAGAGATTTGTAAAACGAAATGTGTATTTAGTACAGTGGTACTAAACAGAACACAAAGGATGTTCTCAACATCAAAAATATAGTCTCATGGATTGAGCAACAAGCAAACAAACAGCCGAAAGGAAAGAAGAGGTCTAGAAAGCAGAGCATGCACAGGTACCTGTGAATAAACATTTGCTCTTCAATGTTAATAATGCTTATGGGGTTTTTAATGTGCACAGCTAGACACAATAACTAGGATGTAAACATTCATGGTCTATGACTGAATTAAAGTTTTATAAAATCACTGAACTTTTGGCAAAGTGGGAAAATACTATCTTATGATAGCATGTAACAAATTAAGGTTTGATATTGTACTATTTAAAATAGTTAGAGAACTCAAAGGACTCAAGGGAAAGCCTTTAATTTTCTAAAGTGAGTCTGTGTGACATTTGTGTGTGCACGGGCATGCCACAGCTGGCATGTGTAGGTTGGAGGACAATTTACTGGCATCAGCTCTCTCAGATATTAAACTCAGGTCCTCAGATTTGGCAGATGGCACCTTTACCAACTGAGCCAACTTTCAATAGCCCAGAGGAAAACATTTAAAGAAAGCAAAAAGAAAGACGATACATCTAAAGAGACAGTCGATGAACATATAATAAAAATAAAATTTCACATAAAGATAAAAAATGAGTAATAGGGCAAACCACAGATGAAGCAAACAAACGAAAACCACTACCAACATCATAAAAGATTTAAGCTCAAAAATGTCAGAAAAAGATATTAAATATAAAATATAAATTCTGCATGGAAAACAGTATCTTAATGCATAAATATATGAAGCCAAACTATATAATGTGTATAATAAACAGTTTTAAGCGCTAGACACAATCTTACTGCTGTGACACAATCTTACTGCTGTCAGCTTGACACAATCTTACTGCTGTCAGCTTGATAGAATCTAGACTTGTGACACAGGCCTCTTAGCCTGCCTGTGGAGGAGATATATTGATTCACTGATTGATGTAGAAGGCCCATATTAACAATGGCCAGGGCCATTGCTGGGGCAAGGGATCCTGGACTGTGAGCGGATTGTGCTAATAATCAGTGACACATTAGCTAAGAAGCAAAGACATCCATTGCCATCTGTGACCAGCTGTTCCTGCTGCCTGATTCCTCTATTGTGATAGACTAATCTTGAACTGGGCTAAAATAAAGTCTTCCCCTTTAACCTGCTTTGGTCAGAGTGTTTTATCACAACCAGCGGGTGACAAACTGCAATATCAGCTGACACAAAACTCGAGAGTTGTCAGGCAGGCAAAGAATGCCATGCAGCTCTCACTTAAGAAGAAGCTGGCACAAGCAAAGAATATCCTGTGGGGTTGGCTTTAACTACAGCAATGTTTTGGCACATAAAGAGGAGCATTTAGTAATTCATCAGAAGGATAACAACATTAAATTCCTTTTGGTTGAGTAACATAGTAAAAATATATAAAGCTATATATTTGCAGATACAGAAAAGCAATGGGTAGTCTCCATTGCTGGCCTCCCTTTGGTGCTGTTTGAGTAAGTGGGAAAAGAATTATTGGAAGCTTCCAGTTTCTGTCTGTGCCTGCAGCTGATCCTGTGCCACAGCACTCCATTCCCAAATACATCCAGGAGAGAGCTGGTCTCCCAGGAGTGCAAACAAGCCTGTGAGCACAAGTGAGACCAACATTTCTGCTCAAATTCTTGACCCAAGAGGGACCTGCCCAGAGCCATCAGGACATAGAAACTAAGAAACCGTCAGGGACAGGATCCTTCCGGTTTCTGTTGGCACCCCAGAGCTGACCCTGTGCCACAGTGCTCCATACCCAATTTCATCCCAGAGAAAACTGGTTTCCCAGGAGTACTGACACACAGGTTTGCAGGAGGGACAAGCCACAGTCAGAGATGCAAAACCAGCTGACACCAGAGATAGCTAGATGGCAAAAGGCAAGGGCAAGAGAATAAGCAACAGAATCTAAGGCTACTTGATATCATCAGAACCCAGTTCTTCCACCACAGCAAATCCTGGATACCACAACACACTGGAAAAGCAAGACTCTGATTTAAAACCACATCTCGTGATGATGATAGAGGACTTTAAGAAGGACAAAAATAATTCCCTTAAAGAAATACAGGAGAACACAGCTAAACAGGTACAAGCCCTTAAAGAAAAAACACAAAAATCCCTCAAAGAATTATAGGAAAACACAATCAAACAGGTGAAGGAATTGAACAAAACCATTCAGGATCTAAAATTTGAAATATAAACAATAAAAAAATCACAAAGGGAGACAACCCTGAAGATACAAATCTTAGGAAACAGATCACAGACACAAGCATCACCAACAGAATACAAGAGATAGAAGAGAGAATCTCAGGTGCAGAAGATACCATAGAAAACATTGGCACAACAGTCAAAGAAAATCTAAGAAGCAGAAAGCTCCTAACCTAAAACATCCAGGAAATCCAGGACACAATGAGAAGACCAAACCTAAGGATAATAGGTATAGGTGAGAGCAAAGATTCCCAACTTAAAGGGCCAGTAAACATCTTCAATAAAATTATAGAAGAAAACTTCCCTAATCGAAAGAAAGAGATGCCCATAAACATACAAGAAGCCTACACAACTCCAAAGAGATTGGACCAGAAAAGAATTTCCTCCTGTCACATAATAGTCAAGACATAAAATGCACAAAACAAAGAAGGAATATTAAAATCAGTAAGGGAAAAATAACAAGTAACATATAAAGGCAGACTCATCAGAATTACTCCAGACTTCTCACCAGAGACTATGAAAGCTAGAAGATACTGGGCAGATGCCAAACAGACCCTAAGAGAATACAAATGCCAGCACAGGCTACTATATCCAGCAAAATTCACAATTATCATAGATGGAGAAGCCAAGATATTTCATGACAAAATCAAATTTATACAATAGTTTTCTCCAAATCCAGCCCTACAAAGGATAATAGATGGAAAACACCAATACAAGGAGGGAAACTACACCCTAGAAAAAGCAAGAAAGTAATCTTCTTTCACAAACCCAAAGAAAGATAGCCAAACAGAAGATAGCATCAAAAATAACAGGAGGCAACAATCACTATTCCTTAATATCTCTTAAAATCATTGGACTCAATTCCTTAATAAAAAGACATAGACTATCAGACAGGATACTTAAACAGGAACCAAAGTTTGGGTGCTTCAGTGCTTCTTAAAAGGGGGAACAAGATACTCACAGGAGGAAATATGGAGACAAAGTGTGGAGCAGAGACTGAAAAAAAGGCCATCCAGAGACTGCCCCACCTGCGGATCCATCCCTTATACAGTCACCAAACACGGAAGCTAGTGTGGATACTGGGAAGAGCTTGCTGATGGGAGCCTGATATGGCTGTCTCTTGAGAGGCTCTGCCAGAGCCCGACAAATGTAGAGGTGGATGCTCACAGTCAACCATTGGACTGAGTGTGGTGTCCCCAATGGAGGAGTTGGAGAAGGGACTGAAGGAGCCGAGGGGTTTACAGCCCCATGGAGGGTGTCATCTGGCCAGATTCTCTGGAGCTCTTGGGGACTGGACTACCAACCAAGGAGTACACATGAAGGAGACCACGGCTTTGGCCACATATTTGGCAGAGAATGGCCTTGTTTGCCATCAGTGAGAGAAGAGACCTGTGGGCCTGAGGGTGTTTGATGCGCCAGTGTAGGTGAATGGCAGGGTGGGAAGATGGGAATGGGTCAGGAGGAGCAGAGGAAGGGTGATGGAATAGGGGGTTTCAGAAGGGGAGACCTAGAGAGGGAAAAACATTCGAAATGTAAATAAAGAAAATACCCAATGAAAAAAAAGAAAAAGAATGAAAAGAATCATTGGAAGAAAGAAGCATGGAGAAAATGTGTCAGTTTGATCGAATCTGTGTGTATGCAACATCAGGAGATACTACTGATAATACTACTGAACAATACACACTCTCTTCCGGTGTCCATAAAACATATAAAAATGCACCAATTACATATCTAGCGTGTAGCAAGGCTAAACTGATTCAAAACATTGTGTGACACCAATTATACAAATCTAGAAAATTTACAAATAATAACACAATTTTAAACACCCATGAGGAGAAGAAAAAAAGGATCATGGAAATTAGAAGCATTTTTAACTAAGACATAAAGAAAAGTATTTTAAAACCTCTCTTTTTCATGATACCAATAAATATATTCATGAACAGACAGATGTGTGTTTATGTTTACATATCTACCTACCTATCTATCTATCTATCTATCTATCTATCTATCTATCTATCTATCTTGTTCATTCAAAGACGTTACACATAATCTGGTACATACTAGTTAAATGACATAGTATTTCTACAAGGAGTCTGATACAGATAAATTATGATGTAGGCATACATGTTTTATGCTTATAAGTATGGATGTCGTAGTTATAATATGTGATTATTAATAGAATAACAATAATATGTCAGACTACTCTTTCAAATGTATCTATGTAGAGATCAGCCTAAAACTATAGAACCTTTTAGGTCCCAGAGAAAATTAATTCACATCCCATACCAGGAAAGCCTCATCTCTCTTCTCGGAGAATTTGAGATGTAAGAAAGCGCTGATCTACCGGTAGCCTTTTAAAGTGACCCGGAACTCTCTACTCAGGGTATCACTCTTAAGCACTGTCACAGACTCATGCCACAGATATAGACAGCATCTGTCTGGGCTCCCCTCTGCATGGTCCACGTGGACCCTCTAAGGATGGAGATTTGCTGTAGACGTGTGATATAAATTGAAGTTCACGACTTGCTCTGTGCTGGGGTACATAAGCTGTGTTCATTGATTTGACTCAGTGTTCCTTTTGCAGTTTTATGAAGTTTCTCCATGATTATTCTTGCTTAGGTATTTGTCAAAATGTTAAATAGGAACCATATCTCCAACCAAGAACATGATAAGTATGTGAGAACATCATTAGTCACCAGATACACAAAAATCAAAATGACATTGTTGATAATAAATATTGAAAAATATAGACCTTTTTTAGCACTACAAAACTTCCACTTAATATTGGCAGAGATTCAGGGTAAGTAGCAGTCACTACAGATTGTGTAGAAAGTCACAGATTATTAGTACCAGAACTGTGACCAAGCATTTAGTGACATGTGTTAATGTTACATACACATATTCAATGAAGCCTATCAACCCCACTCCTTATCAAACAAAATCAGAAATATATACATAATTTGCTAAAAGACTGGCATAAATATGCCAATCTGCAGAGCACCGTGAATCAAATCAAGTCTTGTAAATGTAAGCAATCCAAACCCAACAACAGTAAATCCTATTTCTTCACAGTATTCCTCTATGCTAAAATAAGGGCCTCTCATTAGCTTTCTATCACTGCCATAAACATCTCAGATAGAACCAATCAAACCCTTCCAAATGAATTATCTCTTAATTCATGGAGGCCATGAATGACATTGGCTGAAATGAAGGCGTTGACTGCTGGACACTTATCTGGGGCTGTTAGAGGAACTCACTTCCAAGTCTGTTCAGGTTCTCAGCAATCTAGTTCCTTGAGGTCGAAGTACCATGGCTTCTTTTTCTGTGCTGTGGACTGGGAGGGATGTTGTCTCAGGTCATAGGACTCTCTCTTTAGTCTTGTAAC
This sequence comes from Grammomys surdaster, assembly GCF_004785775.1. Lineage (NCBI taxonomy): Eukaryota > Metazoa > Chordata > Mammalia > Rodentia > Muridae > Grammomys > Grammomys surdaster. Next base: position 15,077,711 of record NW_021604719.1, on the reverse strand, counting down.
ATAGGTCTTTACATATAGGGTTCAGAAATTACTCATTACTTCCCCAAATCATATTTGCAAGATATCTAATGTCCCCATGCTAAACCTTTCTTGCTTGCAGCCAGATAGAAGTCTCTAGTTTCAAAGCCTCTGTCACTGAGTTGTATCTATAGGATAATCTTCAGATTTCAGAGTCATAACTATATCTGTAAGGTCTCCTTTGCCAACATTCCTACTGAACACATATTTACAGTGTTGCAGAGACAGGACAAGAGCATCTCTGAAATGCTTTATTTCTGTATTCTACAACTTCAAAGCAATGAGACAAAATGAACTACTGCTATGATTGAAACCAAAACTACATCTCATATCATAGTGCTGAGATGGGGAGGAAGCCAACGGAGTGCAGACATTGCCCCCGTTCACCTTCAGCTTTTAAGAACAGGACAAACTAGTTTTTGCTGCCAGAAATCAGAATTATATTCATGTTTGTGCAGACAATGCCTAAAAATTTTTTTCCAGGGGGAATGTCTTAAATAAACAAGTAAATACATAAATTTCATCAAGATAGTTAAAGTGTTAAGGCATGTGATTGAGAAATTTCAGCTACAGTGCAGAGTAGAAGAAGAATTAGTGGCCATTTTAATAATGCTAAGTTAAAAATAAAATTATAGCTATTATAATAGGAACAAATCATTGAGTCAAGTTTAAATTAGATGTGTCTCAGCTATAAAAATTAGTATATTTTAAATAATTTTAAACAGTAGTATTTTAAGACTACTCTAAATGTGCTGGTGTTATACTAAGATTGTTACTTTTCTGTCAATTTGACACAAGAAGGAGTCATCTGAGGAGAGAAAACTTCTCCGGAGAAAATGTTCAACAAAACTGACCTGTAGACAAGTCTGTGAGGCATTTTCTTGATTGGCTCAGCCCACCATGGATGGAACCACTTCAGGGAAGATGGTCCTCAGTCATATAAGAAAGCAAACTGAGCATGTCATGGAGAATAAGCCAGCAAGCACCATTGGTCCATGCTCCATGGTCTCTGCTTCAGTTCCTGCCTTGAGTTCCTGCCCTGACTTCCCTTCATGATGGACAGACAACTATAAGCTGAGACTAATCCTTTCCTCCTCAAATTGCTTTTCTCCCTTTCTTTTCGTAGTGACAGCAAATGAATGCACATGGAAATGTGAACAGAAAACCAAGTAGATGACAGTTAAAACTGAAAGAAAATCACAAAATAATAGCATGCATATTTTATTTAGATACATGAATAAAAAAATGAAAACCTTTCTTGAATATATTAAAATCAGTTTATAGATCAAGGATTAAAAGGTAGAATGGTTCATATCTGCACAATACTCTTTCATTTAAAAATTACTTGTACGTTTTTCAATTGAGTGTGGGGGTGTATGTGTGTATGGTGTATGCACACACTTCTAGGTGGGTGAGCCCATGTAATGTGGAGACCAGAAGACAATGCTGAGCCTCTTTCTCTATCATTTTCCACTTCATTTTTTTTGACACAGAGTTTCTCCCAGAACCTGAAGCTCAACATTTGGCTAGGCTGGGTGACATGTGAGGTCCCAGCATCTGCATGTCTTTGTCACAAATGTTGTGATTACAGGCAAGTGAGGCCCTACTGTGCTTTGTAGGAGAGTGTTAGGAATTTGATCTCAGGCCCTTTTGTTTCCACTGCTAGGAATTTTACCCACAGAGTCACCTCTTAGAATCTCTTTCAACTCTTTTTTTTTTTTAAATAGTTGTATGCCTGTGAGTATATCCCTTGGAGCTGGGGGTAACAGTAGTTTGAGCCTCCTGACCTAGGTGCTGGGTTATGAACTCTGGTCCTGTGAACCACTCTTAGGGACTGAGCCACTTCTCCAGTTCCTCTTTCAATCTTTAAACTATGCAAAAAAACTTTAATTTTTATAAACAAAAGGAATAAATATAATAAAATGAAAGATCACAGAGTCCTTTGAAATATGCTCACTGGGTTGTTGATTCATTGCTCAAAGGAGCTTTGGGTGACTTCTACGGATGGAGAAAGAAGCTCACTGGATGAGAGCGGCTCTTTCTCACACAGCCCAGAGCAGCTATCCTGGTCCTGCCCCCTGGGAGCCTGTAGATAATGCTTATCTGGAGTGGAACTAATTCTTGGACTTTGCACTATCATTTTTCTGAATAGGATGGTTATATCGCGAGCCTTATGATTTGTTTTGCTTGAGCAGACAGAAATCCTTTATATGGCATAATTCTTGGATGCTTTTCAAGTTAGAGATGAGTTTCATCAAGAATCATTGTGAAATGTATTGGCATGGTACTGAAGCCAATACAAAAAGAAGTCTGTAAATCAGATTCCACAGACTTGAACTTTTATGGGCTGTGGTTATATATCTTTAAATGAGAGAGATAATCATCTTAATGCTCAGCTCTTATAGAAAGCCAAATGAATCAAAAGGACGGCAGAATCTCTTGGTTCAAAATATCAATTTTGTTCCTCTGATGCTTAAGCCTTCTTTATTCTACTGTGTCTTCTTTAAAAGAAAAAAATCAGGATCTGGAAAGATGATTCAGCAATTAAGAGAATTATTAGTTGCCCTTGGACAGGACCCAGGTTCGATACCCAGCACCCACCTGGCAGATGATAGCTGTCTGTGACCTAGCTTTAGGAGACCTAACACCCTTTTCTAGCCTCCATGGGCACCAGGCATGTGACACAAAGTTATACATGCAAGAAAGCTGTCAGTACCTGTTAAAAGAAATTTAAAAAGAAAGCAAGCAGAAAGAAAAAAAGAAAGAAAACAGATGATTGTCTTAGAGACAATCATTTATTTTCTGATTATCATTTATTTTCTGATTACTACATTATTTTCAAATCTTTACCATTATTAATACTACTAAACTGATCTTCACACCTGCCATCCCAGATAGATAGACAGATAGATAGATAGATAGATAGATGATAGATAGATAGATAGATAGATAGATAGACAGATAGATAGATAGATGGATGATAGATAGATAGAGAGATAGATGTAGATAAATGATATATAGATAATAGATTAGATATATAGATATAGATTAGATAGATACATACATGGATGATCGATGTAGATGAATAGATAGATAGATGACTGATAGGTAGATAGATGATTGATAGATAGATACATAGATAGTTGACTGATAGATATATAGATGGATGATAGATTGGATAGAGACATTTAAGAACCATAGAAAACACCTATTCCTCAGCCATTTCAAGTCCCTCTTAACAGTTAGACAGATTTTCTGACACTGTCAGAATTTCTATCAGAGATATTCTACGGCTTAGTTCTCAACAGACAAGCCCATCTGGCTTTCAGTACCAAGTATCAGATTGGTGTGATCACAACCACAAAGGAGTCACACCAATGTTGAATCTCTGATTACTTAAAAAAAGATAAAATAAAATCCTCTTTGTTAAGCTGCTATGTGGTGCAGCAACTCCTTCTCAGAAACAGTCTTGTGCTTCCAGAACACAGACTCCCATCCAACTCAGAAATCCTAATACATCTGGGCTGAAGACCCTCTTTAGATGGTGTCTTAGTCAGGGTTTCTATTCCTGCATAAACATCATGACCAAGAAGCAAGTTGGGGAGGAAAGGGTTTATTCAGCTTACATTTCCACATTGCTATTCATCACCAAAGGAAGTCAGGACAGGAACTTACAGAGAGTAAGAACTTGGAGGCAGAAGTCATGGGGGAATACTACTTACTGGATTGTTTCCCCTAGCTTGCTCAGCTTGCTTTCTTTTAGAACCGAGGACTACCAGCCCAGGGATGGCACCACCCACAATGGGCCCTCCCATCCTTGATCACTAATTGAGAAAATGCCTTACAGCTGATCTCATGGAGGCACTCCCTCAAGGGAGGCTCCTTTCTCTGTGATAACAGCTTGAGACAAGTTGACACAGAATCAGCCAGTACAGATGCCCACAGAAACAGACACTTCAAAGTTTCTCTTGAGATGCAGAAAATTCTGCATAACTTTAAGTTTTAAGGAACTGAGAATGTTGGTTGATACATAGAGAGGCAAAAGCAGGACACACAGAAAACAAAACCAAATGTTTGTTGCCTACAGCCCAGCATGCAGAGCTGCTTACTACAGAAAACAGGGTTTCATGCGAAATGGTCGTCTAAGAGCATAAGCAGCAGATGGCAGGGATTTTGCTCCTTCCACTCTGATTCTAGGTATGATCTCTTGGACTAAACCTATCAATAACATGCATGCATGTCCCTAGTACACACCTATGCCTTGTTAAGAAAAACCATGTGCTCCAACAGTTGGCTTTCCTTGCAAACACTACAATAATATACTGAGACAGTACAAGCAGCAAGTTAGGCAGGCTTACAGAATGGGAACAAAACAGAGTATTCCATAGACCATGGTTTAAAACCTCATGTATGTATGTATGTATGTATGTATGTATGTATGCATGTATGTGTGTATGATGAGAAAGAATAATGAAGCCAAATGTTCTTTAAATAGATACAGATTTGCTGATAAGAAAAAATACAAATGGCTTCTGACAAAAGGAGACAAGCAGACAGGAAGTCGCCCCGTGATGAAATCCATTCTCATGAATAAAAGCTTCCTGTAGATCAGGCTATCCACATCCACAGTCACATTCATTCTTTTCTGTGTTTATCTGTCCTATACAATCGCACATATTCATTATTTTTTTATTTAGGGCTCCCAGCCTAGTTTCATCTGGCTTGTACGTAATGAGTGGAAGCAGCAGTGTTAATATTTTAACCAGGAAGAAGAGAAGAGCTATCCCAGTCTACCATCTATCCACACCTTGACAAACATGCTGGGAGAGGCAACTCAGGCCAGGAGGTGTAGCTCCGAGCCATGGCTCTGCTGTCCCTCCTCACAAAGGGTAGCATGTTCTATAGCTCTTCTGGAAGGGGTTCATGTTGATTAAAGAAAATAAAACACAACTTAGTTGTCAATAGGGTTTAGAAAGTCAGAAAGGTTTTTTTTGTTTGTTTTGTTTTTGCATTTAGGAAGATAAATGAGACCAGAACAAAGCCAAGGACAGTAAAAGCAAATAAGTCAGAAAGACAAACCCCAGGCTACGTCAAATCTCTGCACTCACCGATTTTTCATGCAGCCACAACTGATCAAAAGAATGTCAGCTTGACTGCTTGGGGTGGGGGATGAGTACAGAATAAAGTTTCCTTTCAACATTTAATAAAAAAAGGAACAGTAATAAACCCAATGTAATATATGTATATACAGTAATATACCCAATGTAATCGTGGACTCAAAAGGAAACTATTAATTGCTGCCATTTTTAAAGCCCAGAATTTTTAGGCATTATCTACTTTCAACTTGGAATTACTTTTCTGTAAATCTGTGCATCTAATTTCACAATCAAACTGGAATCGGCCTGAACTTGAAGTGCACCAGACTATGGATCTGCCTGGCCCTGCTGCAGAACAAAGTGTATTATGGACACTTCTTTGGGTGGCCCTCTTATTTTCTTGGACTTTTATATTTCCTTTATCTTGTATACTATAGGCACCCGTGTGTATTTGATAAATTCTATACTGAAGGATTGCACACTGAAAGCGAAGAAAGCATATTCTACCTGAAGCCTTCAGTGTCTCCACAGCAACACTCTTACCTGAGGTTGTTTGCACAGATAACGACAAAGTTCCCCAATGTACTGAAACACAGTCACATTGTACTTCTTGCAATCATTCCAAAACTGGCTTGCGGAGAATTTCTTCTTTAACACACATGTGGCCCCTATGAGAAGGGATTAAAAACAGGCACTAAGTTAACATGGCACACAACTGATTGTGATGTCCTAACAGATCTGTTCACTTCCCAGGCTTTTATGCCTCATCCACAATCATTGGTAACAAACACACTTGGAAACATGACTTTGAAGATCCATGTCTTAGTGTAGTCATGTAGTATAGATGGCAAATGCACTTGCTGTGATTTGCGGAATGGAACTCAAAATCAGTAATTTGCATATATACCCCCACAGCCCTGGAAGCACATGTATACTACCACAGCATTGGAAGTACATGTATGTATATTACTACATTACTGGAAGTACATGTATATTGCCATGGGCACTGGGCAGATCATCCATCCTTCTTCTCAGAGATGAATGATAGTGCCTCATTTTATCTTTGCACAAAAACATGCAGTTTATTGTGAAGACTTTAAAGCAGCTTCATTATACTCTGAAGTCAAGATTTAATAAGCTGTGCTAAAAATCCCATCAACGGAAAGTTCATTAATGGGTATAGAATCTAGCTTTAATAACATTTTAACATGGTGTGCATTTTTTAATTCGGATGTAATTCACAATTTAAAGTATACAATCCTGAGATTTTTCATATAGTCACAAAGATGCCATCATCAACATCATTACCTAATTCTAGGGCATTTGTTTTTATATCACCTTAGCAGTCATTCCAATTTTTAACTCCCCCTTCCCAACTCCCCATACCCTTGGTGATCATTTATGAGCATCTGCCTCTAAACTTTCCTGCTCTGGACTAGTGTAACGTATTGTACCCGGTCTTTCATTTACTATAAAATGTTGTTTGGGTCTGTTTATCTTGTAACATGTATTAACACTTCCTACTCCTTATGATTGAATATATCCATGGATATGTAACATTTTGTTTGTCAATACATTAGTAGTGTGTATTTGTGTTGCTTCTTCTCTTGGCCAACAAGAATAATAAGCATACCCATGGCCAAGTGTGACATAATGTTTTCATAATGAGTTCCCTTGGACATGTATCCATGAGTAAAATCACTTGGTCTTATGACTACCCCATTTTTTACTGCTTCCAAGTTCTAAAATGGGTACCCACACTTGTTTTCATGCTCTACTTCACAGTGGATGAAGTCTTGCTCCCAGTTCTGTCCCTGGTTGTTCAAGAAGAGATGGTAGGGACAGTTACTAAACCATAGCTCAGTGCAAAACAGGTACAGTGTGGCAGTGGGGTTCCTGGGACTAGCAGTGGATTTCACTACACTGTTCTGGCACTAGGCTTCAAGAACAGACCTAGGTCAAATGCCTCTCTTCCACAGAGGATCTCTCTCTCCCTCTCCCTCCCTCTCTCTCCCTCCCTCTGTCCTCTCTCTCTCTCCCTCCCTCCCTCTCTCTCGCTCCTTCTCTCCCTCTATCCTTCTCCCCCTCCCCATCTCCCCCCTCCTCTCTCTCTCTCTCTCTCTCTCTCTCTCTCTCATCCCTGTATCCCTTCCTCCCTCATTCTTTCTGTTATCCTCAAGTTAGGTGCTCTGGTGAGTCATCCAGTTCCCTTAACTCTCACAAGGGTGATTTATACGTACATGTATGAACAATCATCTTGCTGTGTCTGTGGAGAAGTGACTATGGTCCGACACTTACTTTTAACAACCCAATTTTGTCAGCAATGTATGTCTCTATACATATTCTTACATATACTTTGAACAATTGATAATTGTTTCCTGTAAGTGTTGATCACAGTCTGAATGACTTGCAATCATAGGTCAGGCACACACTTAGCAGTCATTAATGAACTCTATTATTTTGGAGCTAGCAAATGAAACATCATCTCGCATGTCTGCAAATGTAATCTATTGGATCATAAACTCTATTATTAGATTTCCTGGGTGTTTGGGACAGAGTGTAGGGAGAAAAGAAATTGGGTTTACAATTCATCTGTGTAATACAAGCTTGTTCTTCTTGCCTGGAAGAGGCAGAGTCTGTTTTTTCCAGTGTTCATATCTAGACTCTTGTCTGAGCTTTGACTTGTTTTGCTCAGCAGAATGCTGCTGAGGTAATCGTGGTGTCAGAGATTGCTCTAAGCTGTAATGCAGCTGACATATGTACTCACTATGACTGACTGTCTGGGGATCAGGGGACTAGTCTGCAAGAGAATGAGCAACCACAAGGAAAAAGGAGTCTATACCACAAGGGCAAGTGGCCAGGATCTTATTCTTTATAGTTTAAGAATATACAATGTTATGAAAGTGTGTTCTTTCCACAAAGAGCACCTTATAATTGTGCAATATGCATACAGTCCCTTCAAATTCTATGAATACTTTCAAGTTATAATAAACATAATCTCTGATTAAACATGATGACTTATCAAAAAGATACTTACCCAACTCAACACATCCACCAATTCCAAGGAGAGACCCTGAGCTATGGTACAGAGGGAGGGTTATATAAACAACGTCATCAGCTGTGCAGCCAAATGCCCATAGCCCAACAGATCCCTTCAACACCTGCAGTTGGCTAATCACAGCTGCTTTGGGTAGACCTGGGAGAGAAGGAAAGGAAGAATCATTAGCCCATACACATTCTCTGAGGGATTGCCATCCAGGTTAACGATCATGCATATTGACCTCAGCAAAGTAAATTTATCATAATTATGGAAATATGGAATGTAGCTGGAGAAGAAAAGATTACCTTGGTTAGCTTATATGCTTTAGAAAATAGCTATTCATGTTTACCTTTGTATATGAGCTAATTTTCTCATGATCATTGGGTAAACCTTCTGGAACATATTGTTAAGTTTAGCAGGCTTCTGGCCTTCATCAACCTACAGCTAAGAACGCTTTAAAATAATGTCTGAAGCATATTGAAAAAATGTCCCCACTTTGCTGTAGCCCTGTCTAGTGCCTCCACTGTATCTTCTGAATGGATTGACTTATAAGTTCTTTTGTTCTATAACTTCAATGGTAGAATATATATATGTATATGTATATGATGTATACACACACACACACATACACACACACACACACACACACATATATATATATATCCTGTTATGTAGAAATCTATGAAAGAAAGATTATCCTGATACCAACTACACAAAAGATTGAGACAAAAATACACCAAATTATTCTAGAATCTAGAATAGCACATTATATAGCAAATTCTAGAAATGTGTAGAATCTGCTAAAATAATGAAAGGAATGCTAACATAAGAAAAAAAATGTGCCCTCAAATGAGAGGGATCATAATAAAATCTAAATGTTGTAAAGCAGAAGTTTTCCAGAGAGCAATTCCTCCAAGTAGGACTCTCACTATGGACCATTCTCTTCATCATGTTTAAACATGTCTAGTCATATGATCCTTTAAAAATTCAAGGATCAAGAAATATGTTGGAACGTTTCCATACATTTTAGGAGCCAAACAGTTTTCTTTTCTGTCTAGCCTTCTTCCACATATAATGTTTCTCATGAAAATGTACAGTTGCAAGTAATATCCAGAATGTTTGCATTTTTCATAGTGCTTTAAGTACTGGTATCTACAGACTTATTTTTTAAATTGTTTTTGAATTTATTATTACTGTGTTTGAATATGTGGGTGTAAGAAATACATACATCAAAAAATCTGAAAGGTTAGCCCATTTGATGCTATATGATGTTTGAACATTAACATTTTTATGTGTTTCAAGGTACATGTCTCTATCACAGAAGACAACTTGGCTTCCTCATTGTGGTTTGAAATGCAGCTCGGTGGTAAAATGCTCCCTCCATTAGCATTCATGAGCATGCAGCCCTGAATCCAATCCCCAGAGCCACAGAAACTAACAAGCCATCTCATTAATAAACTCGATGGATTCATAAAATGTTAAGGGGATGAGGCCAAGCAGGGAGTTTTCCTGGAGGCAGGCAGGGAAGCCAAGCCTGAGACACCACAGGAGGCATCAAAGGACAGTCTCAGTCCATGGAGACTTCAAATGCCCTACAAGAACTCTCAAGTCTACCTTGTTCTGTACCAGCTCTGAAATTCCTGACAGACTTCATGCTCTGCTTCATTAATGGGGTCAGACTTGACCTCACATATGAAGTTGGGATAATATTTGCCACTAACTTAAAATCATGTTCTTTTTCAAAAGATATCTTTGTAGCTACTCCCATTAGTTTGATCTTTTACACCCTGTACTGAAAATCTCTCCAAATTTCCTCCTCAAAATTATACATAAATATGTGAAGTGAGACCAGCTCTAGTCATGACTGGAAAGAACAGCATTCTGTTCCTCATCCAGGAGAGCAAATATCCATGCTTTTTCTGCTACAGAGAAGCTTTATGTGTTAGTTACCACATCCTCCGGTCTTTGCGGTGTACTGAAGCTCAGGGCAAACCAAAAATTAAATTAAATGATCTTCAGGGAGAGGCAGATCCAAAAGTAGCAACACTGTATCTAATTTTCCTGACACCTTTCAAGTCACTGTAGTGACTTTCTTGACTGTTACCCTTACCAGTTTAGTTATTTTTTCATGTGTAATAAACTCATAAACTTACTCAAAACAATGGAAGGTACATGGCAAAATTTTTGATAAAGGAGGCAAGGGATAGGAACTTCTCAGAAAATGATCATAAGTTGATGAGGTTTAGATTTTAATGAAGAAGACAAACAGAAAAATAAGCCAAACCAAGATTAGGGCTCTTGGGTAAAATGTTAACACACTAGGCTTGGTGGCACAGTGAGTTCTAGGACATCCAAGGTTACACAGAAAAGCCATGTCTTGAAGAAAAGAAGAGAAGAGAAGAGAAGAGGGGAGGGGAGGGGAGAGGGAGAGGGAGAGGGAGAGGGAGAGGGAGAGGGAGAGGGAGAGGGAGAGGGAGAGGGAGAGGGGAAGAGAAAAAGAAGGAAGGATGGAAAGAAAGAAAGAAAGAAAGAAAGAAAGAAAGAAAGAAAGAGGGAGGGAGGGAGGGAGGGAGGGAGGGAGGGAGGAAGGAAGGAAGGAAGGAAGGAAGGAAGGAAGGAAGGAAGAAAGGAAGGAAGGAAGAAGAAAAACAAAAAGCCAAAAGAGCTTTAGATGTCAATGAGCATAGGGATTCTGGATAATCCATCAGTGGTATTTTTAAAACCAATACAATGCACTTGTTTGCATCTTTCTTGGTGAACTTTTTCTTGAGAAAAGGCTACCTTATGTGGGCTCTCAAATTCTTGACACTTTTAAACTTTTATGACTCATGACACTAGAACTCCTTAAATCTAGTTTTGATTGAAAAGGTCATTGGATAGGGTACAAGAAAAAAGAGGGGAGGTAGGACACGTCATATGACCTGAAAGTTACAGGACAGATAAGGTCTAGAACATGCCAAGAGAAAGAAAATTCCAAGGTAAGTGTAGTTTGGGGAAGGTAATTGTGAAAATTTATTATTTTGGATGCATGAAGGAAGGATACATAAGGAGAAAGGAGAATATAAAAAGGGAACTTTCTTTATGGTAGTGGCAACTGGCCCCAGATATAGAAAACAAGTTAAGACTTAGTTTCCTCCCAAGATTTAAGGAATATTTGAATACATAGTTGCCCTATTCATGCTGAGATGGCCTTGTTAGAAAATCCTAATCCCACCTCTTCAAGTCCGACTGGTAATGCCAGGATGAGTCTGAACATATCTGGAGACCCTAAGTAGAAAGGAGGCAGACAGACGATAACAGCCCCAGAGTTTCATTAAAGAGATGAAAGTGTGCTCAGACACAGAACCTATTCAACAAAGCTAAATATAAGGGGAGGCCAAAAGAAAGTTGGTTTGTCTCCAGAGGACCCCAGAAAGGATCATGAAAAAGGAAGTTAGCCACCTCAAAGAGTAGACAATACAGGTGTAAGCTTAAATAAGCTACTATGTGGGAAGTTCTGTGGTGAAACAGTTCTAGTCATGGGCTGTCCCAACAACCTGTAGACAGCTAAGAGGTTTTCTCTGGAAACAAACAAACAAGCAAACAAACAAATAAAAAATTCTGGAAAGGTCAAGAAAAATGGAAGCTAAAACAGAGAGATAAGAGGAAGTGTACAAACATTCCTAACTTCCCACTTCCCCTTTAACACTTGATATTTGTTGCTGTTATTGTTGGAGATTCTTTTCTGAGCCATCTGAGTAGCTCACAAATGAAGACAGGTAGCTAGGGGTACTCTCTGCAACACACACACAGACACACCAAAGCCTAGGAAAGGAAAGCAATTAGTAACTAAATCCCACCGGGGCATAATGGCCTAGTCATGACGTCATTTGTTTTGGGTTTTACTACCTATGCTTTTAAATATGAACAGGCAGTCAAAAGAACCCCAGTATTTAAGGAAATTCAATAGTGTAAAACAAAGCAATATAAACTAAAACATAAAACATTGGCAAACCAGACAAGATAAAGACATTTGAAAGATATGGTACAGTAAATTATGAAGAGTACAATAATAGGCTTCTCAAAGAAGAATATTCAAAGAACACAGGGTGGAGAAATAGATCTCTCAAAAGGTAAAAAAAAAAAAAATGAAGAGAAGGAAAATAGAAAAAAATAGGGAATTTATGACTTAGTCCAAGAGGCTCAATCTGGAGAAATGGAAAGGCTTCAAATATGGAGAAATGAGCAAAGCACTGGAGTAACAGGAGAAGGAAAAGGAGGAGGAACAAAAAGAAAAGAGGAGAAATGTATGTTTGTTTTTTTTTAATTTTAAAAACACATAGAGCTATAAAGCAATAATACCTAGACTGAAAATAGTTATTAGCTTCCCAGAAAATGACTAAACGAGACCAGTCCTGCATAGTATCATCAGGATACTATGGACTCCTGGAGATTCAAGGGCATGAAACACAGAGAAAAAAGATGTATCAATGTGTACACAGTGTTAGCAATCAGGCACCTCCAGGGACAGTCGAAAGAGACTCTGGGACAATGTTGCCAATCAAGCATCTCCACAGCCAGCTCCCAGGGACTCAGCGACAGGACACATTGTTACTAGCTGCCCAGAAGGGACACACTGTTGCTCCTGCTGTGTGTCCTCTCGTACATGTGCCACCGCCTGATAAAAGTCCGAGTTTCCCCTCCCCCTTCTCTTCTTCCCTTCCTTCCCTGAATAGGCAGCCTCTGTATGTACCTCCCACGTGAGACCTGTTTCAGGTTGTGATTCTGTTAGAACTTGCCACCTAGTTCCATCACACAGGAAATCCAAAAATCAAAATCCTGAATAAAAATAAAATCCAACTTACAGTTCTACAAACAGTCTTCCATCTGCAAAGATAGAATAAAGATGATTTGGGATATATAAGAATTTGTGAAACTGTTCCCTTCCGAGAAGAAGGGGTTTGCAACCCTACAGGAAGAACAACAATATCAACCAACCAGACCCTTCAGAGCTCCCAGGGACTAAACCACCAACCAAAGAGTACACATGGAGGGACCCATGGCTCCAGCTAGATATGTAGCAGAGGATAGCCTTATCAGCCATCACTGGGAGGTGAGTTCCTTTTTCCTGTGGAGGCTCGATGCCCCAGTGTAGGGGAATGCTAGGGCTCGCTCTGAGGCAGGAGTGGGTGGACAGGTGGTGGAGCACCCTCATAAAGGCAGGGGGAGGGGGATGGGCTAGGGGAGTTCTGGAGGGGGAACCTGGAAAGGAGACAACATTTGAAATGTCAATAAATAAAGTAATCAATAAAAAGTGAAAAAGCTTGTTCCCTTCCATGTATCCCTTATCAGGATGCTACATAAAGAACTGGGCAGGGAGAGATGGAAGAGTAAAATGGCTGATGCTCTGGTGAGTAGGGTACCAGCTCTCAATGAAGAAAGAATTTCCATGGTGATGGTAAAGAACAAACTCAAGGCAAGAACACAGCAGCTGGAGAGGACTGAAGGAGAAGGAAGGATGTCTGGGACAGGGATGTCCCAAAGTCACCTTGATAAACTGCATGGGATTATTTACAGCTGTGTGTCCTTATTGAGGAAGAGGTGGTATCACAAAGAGGTTGAACAAATTAGTTCAACATACTTGTTATCTCAGGATCTGTGTTATTGGGAAGCCAGTTGTCCCTTCCAGCTTCAGAGAACTTTCTATCACCATGAGACAGTGTGCTACAGCAACTAACATGTCCCTCAAGTCACTGACCCAAACCCTCACCATCTGTAGGTTTTGACCAGGAGAAACCTAATGACCAACACCAGAGACATGTAAATTCCCTCCTTTATGAGTATTTTCTTTAATCTAGCCCATACTTCATCTTTATAATCTAAGGGATAGAGGCCCATTGTCCCCTCTCTCACACAGCTCTTGAGCTAGGTTTCCTTACTGCCCCTTGACCTGCTGGCATCCTCACCTCTCTGAGACCTACATGTAGGTCATTCTTTTTCTTGCTTATCTTTTGCTTTTATCCTTGATTGTGTCTCACCTGCTACACAATGAGCAAGCCTCCCTCCAGTGGACAGTCTCTTGGCGTTAACCTTCTTGGCTTCCAGACAATGATAAGAGGGCCTTCAAGACTAAACTGGTGGAGTTCTGGAGCTAAAGTCTCCAGAAGTTTCAGTGTCCTTTGTCCTTACACACTAAGGAAATCTCAGATGAGATTAAGTCCAATGAGAATGGGGATTTGCCAAAATGGAAACAACTGGCCTTTTAAAGTCAAAGTGATGAACTTCTCCACCTGCATTTGAAAGTGCTCAGACAAGAGAACTTTAGGTCTTCTTGCTTACATGCTTTCTCAGATGTTAATTTGTTACATATGGCTGAAACATATGTTGTTATCAAGACAGCATTTCATTGTTTTCCTGTTTGGTCTAGAACTAATATGTAGACTAGGCTAGCCTTGAGCTAACAGAGTACTGCCTGTCTCCATCTCCCAAGTCCTAGCATCAAAAGCATGCACTATATCATGAATGAAAACATAACGACAGAATAGCCCTAAGTATGGTTGGAGGAGAAGGCTTATTGTATATTCCAGGGAAAACATAGTCAGAGGCATCTGGAAGAGCCCAGGCTGGATGAGGGAGGGAGCAAAATAGAATGAGAAGAGAGGCAAGAGAGAAGCTGAGGCCTAGAGACTGGAATAGCCAAAGTGGCTGGGTTATATAGGGAAGAGAAGCTTGGGGAAGAGGCCCAAATCAGTCCCTAGGCTGGAGAGTTCAGGGTAAGGGGCAGGGTATGCCATCAAGGATTGAAAGGACCCAGCACAAGACTCTCCAAGACCAAGTTCTTAGCACAAAGGAAATTTATTTGTCCCAGAGGGACAGAGGGCAGGAAATAAGGGACAAATACAGGAGATAGAGGAGAAGAGGAATGGAATTAAGGTGAAGGGAGAAGGGGTATTTGCCCAGGGAGGGGCAAAGGACTGCCTCTAGATAGGGAGGAGATGGGGTAGCCCATAGGCAAATGACAGTTTATAAAGATAAAAGGGGAATCCCTGTGTCAGGATGAAGTATTTAATCTTGATTGGACAGGGTAATTATGGTAGCCAAAGGGGGCTTTTGATTGCTGGATTTCAATACTTCGATAGCTGGACCTTGGTAGTTAGACTCAGGAGGAGTAGCCAAACAATGGAATAGATCTTGGTGCCTAGCTTTATGTGGGGCAGAGGACCTTGAAAGGATACCATGGTTTCTGGTTGAGCACTGGCTAGAGATGGCCGGATACCCAACAGGTATCCCTGCGAGGGACGACATACATTTTGCCATACTCCCGGACTCCAGGCTCCTGACACAAGGCCCAAGGTCTCCGTTGATCCTCATCTTTCAGTAATGTAGGGCAACGCCCCTAGCAGCCCTCCACAGGTATAGTGTGTGACTGCAGGCAGAAGAGCCACAGGGTACGGGGTACAGCTTCAGCCACGTTCCACCATGACAATAAACCTTTTAAAACCATGGACTTCCCCTACTTGGGGCCCACTGTGGGGGACAGTGGAGACAGTCTTCAACTACCGAGCTGCCACCTAATCTCTGGTTGGAGGACCTCTCTGTGTTCCAGCCATGGAGGCCGCCAACTCAAGCAAGCTAGCCGAGCCAGCCATGACCCAGCCAAGCGAGTCAACATGACCAACAGTCTCCACCCCTTGGGGCGCTGCCAGAGCTTCTCTCCCTCAGTCCCTGTCGGCTTCGGGCCAGTCCAGCCTGTATGTAGCCCCCCCACCCACCCAAGTCTCAGTCCTTCTTTGGTCTCCCAGCGGTGTCTGGGTGCCCAAGGGCTGAGACCATACGTAGGCCTCCCCACAGCTGCCTCAGCCCAGAGATCCTCATCCAAGAGCTCTGCCCCAGTGCCCAGAGCGGAGTTTTGCGACTTCTCACAGCCTGAGTCTGGCTGCGTGATGTAAACTCAGTCACATTCCTGCGCTTCTGCCCTCTGAGCCACGGTTCAACTCAGCCTAACAAAACCCACACCCAGGAGCGAGCTACAGCCCCACACCTTTAGGAATATAATCCGGTAGTTTTTACCAAGGCAGAGAAAATGGAGGAAGGGTAAGGTCTGCCAAAGTCATGTGTTCCAGGTTCCGGCCTGCTGGAGTCCCTTCAAGGATGACTCTGTAGTATGTACCGATGTTGAGACAACCTGACAGTCATGTCTATTTTGATTCATTAAATAGACTCCTCAGTTAGCCATCTGTCCTGAACTTGAGATCTAACACATCAGAGCTAAGATTTTATTATTTTTAATTATTTGTATGTGCATCATGTCTGTGTAGTGTGTGTAACACAGGCATTGGTCACACAGACACACACTAGCTAGTCAGTAAATCTAGTCAGAAAGGTCTAATGATAAACCTACCTCAAGGCAACAGGGAGGAGAGCAATGGAGGTCACATGACATTCTATTCTGGCCTCTACATGTATGCACTGGCATAAACATCCATACATGCAACACAGCAACACAACATACATGGAGAGAGAGAGAAAGAGGGAGAGGGAGAGAGGGAGAGAGGGAGAGAGGGAGAGAGGGAGAGAGAGAGAGAGAGAGAGAGAGAGAGAGAGAGAGAGAGAGAGAGAGAGAGAGATGCATACCTGTTGTTCCGGAGGTAAAAATGTAGAGGCACGTAGACTTGAGGCTTGAGGTGACATGATGACTTGGTGGTACTGGCTCATCAGAGGCAAGACTCAGCTTTTCTTTGAGTGAAACGATACCTTCTGGAACAGAATCCTTCATTCCCCAAACCCTGACATGTTTTGGGAGGCTGGGAAAGATTTCTTCTATGCTTCCAAGCAAATCTACGAAGCAAAAGATGAGAAATAGGTCAACAAACTCAAATCTCCAATGTTTCCTGTTGGGTTTTCTTTCTGTGTTAGGGCAGAGACGAAAAGGAAACAAAGTATATCTTCTGTCTGATTGAATGATATCAAGGCTATTTTATGCTTATACTTGGTTTTCAAAATTTTATTTTGTTTTCTGGCATGTCACTCTAATCTGTCTAGTCTGTGTTTGAATTTGAATCTCCTGACTCAGTTTGCAAAATACAGTGATTATAAGCATGAGCCACCATTCCAGGCCTCGTGGCTCTATTTCAACAGGAGTAACTGAAACAACAATTTTATCATCATCAGACTGAACAACACAGAGCAGATTCACATAAATGTTGGCCATTTTGATAGTTTTCTGCTAACTATACATCCCAGCTTTTTTTGGCCAGGCCAATCAGATCTGGAAGAGAGCGATGTGGTGTGGTAATAGTTTTTGTCCTTATAAGGCAAGATCCCATCTTCTTCTGTAGAAATTTTGACCGTCTGCACAAGTGCCCCCTATCATGAATAAACATTGTTTCATCTAATGTCAGAACAAGCCTTGCTTTATTCTTGCTTTGTCTCCTTATAGCTGCTTTACATTTTAATAAGAATTTTATTAAAATTATATTTTTTTCCAGTTTTAAAATAAAACTACTGTAAAAGTTAAAGCTAACCTGTAACTTGCCCAAGGACAAATACTTCCTAAAATACTGAAGACTACTGTTGGTGGGAGATAACAAGCCACATGTTTTTATTCCCCTAAACAAGTTTGACCCAACTGAGCCAGATATGATTGATCATATGTAGGCAAGAGGTAAGAGGGCAGGAAACACATTGGGGTACATGCTTAACCCTGATTGAATGTAGGTAGGAGGTACATAGATAGGAAATACATCAGAATATATGCTTGCCCCTGGTACATTGGGCGAGCATGTACCAGGGCATGGGAAATACAGTAGCCCTATGGCTTTGCTTTTTAAGCCTAAGCAAAACATGACTCTGCCATTTTCTGGAAACCCAGGAATGGATCTGGCCAGAGTCCACCATTCTGGCCAGTATTTAATTAAACTTGCTTCAAAATTGTCTCCAGATTGTGGTATGGTCTAATTCTCACCCAGTGGGATGAATCCTACTTTCCAAATTCTATTCAAATATAAATTTAGGATAATGCACTAGACATTTTCTTTTAAATACAACTTGGTAGTTAATTATTCTGGGAGTACATCTGGGTACTTAATTGCTCAACCTTAATAAAACACATTTGGGTAAATCCCTTGACTTCTCTGGAAGTCATAGGATCATTGTGGTTTTAAGGTCAGTTTGAAGCCAAAGGTTAAGTGAATTTAGAAAGATGCCTGTTTTGAGCACCACTAATAAATAAAGTT
This sequence comes from Grammomys surdaster, assembly GCF_004785775.1. Classification (NCBI taxonomy): domain Eukaryota; kingdom Metazoa; phylum Chordata; class Mammalia; order Rodentia; family Muridae; genus Grammomys; species Grammomys surdaster. The sequence goes on along the minus strand of NW_021604719.1, from coordinate 15,059,343 downwards.
GCAAATCCCCGAAGCAGTGGGGGAAAAAAAAGGAAGACTAGCTTCCAGAAAAGGAACAAAGTCCTCCACGAAGGAAGCAATATGATAGCTGAGAGTGGAGTGATGGCCAGACTCTCCAGCAGAACCCTGAGGTTTAAAGCCAAGGACAGAACCAAAATCAAGTAGACAAGAGGAACAGATGTTCCCCAAAGCTCATGTCTCCACACTTGGAAAGCTTTGAAGTGTAGTGAGTTCAAGGGTCTTGAGTGTTAGGGGACTGGAAAGGAACCAGGATACTGTTTTTAAGAAACTCTTTTCCAGGACTAAGAATACAAAAACTAATGGTTAGGGTGAGGTAGGACTAAGTTCTTTAAAGCTTTCATTTAGTCACTAACAAAAATAGAGTGTCATCCTCTAGAGATGGAAGATGAGGTGACAGTGAGCCCCTCATCAGGGAGTATTAGATATTAAGGTGCCCAGTACCCAACAGTACACAAAATAAACAAAACCCATCATCCCTGTAAACTCTCCAGAACATAGAGAGAACTATGTTAGTTACATTCTTTGTACTGTATTCCTGCCATAGTTTAACATGGATCTCTGAGAGTAAAGGTCTTACATTTATCATAGCTGCTAGGGTTTTTCTCAATATTTCTATGATATGTTATTCATTTCCAAGGTGTGAGGGAGTTCTTTTTTTTTAATCATTTAGTAGATTTATTCAGAAGTTATGGTCATTCATAATTCACTGTAGTATTTACTATAAATATTGCAAAAGAAGACAAATTTGGGTACAGGAAAAGATGAACAGGAAAATATTCAAAGAAAGTGTAAACAAAGAGAATAATTCTATGTTCTAAGAGAACAATTTTATTATATTTGAACATAAATGTATCTCCTACCAAATTTAATTATCTTAATATATTTTTAGTTTAAAGTATAGAAAATAAAAAATATATATGGTATTTTATCCTTATTCTTTCTCTTATTTCTAAAATATTTGCTTTTTTATATTGTCCAGTAAATGATAAAAAAGATTATTATGTCTTAGGAGTGAAGAAACATTCCTATTTGTTTTTTTGAGCATTTCCTGGAGTCCTCTGACAATAGCCAGATGGAGTAGTAGAAAAGACACAGCTTTACTAATGCATAAAATGGCAAAAATTATAGCATGGGGAAAATCACAGGAGTATGACGACCATGAGTCCAAGATGATTTAGTAACTTACCCCTTTCCCTAAAAGGAGGAGAGAGTGTAAGACAGAATCAATATTACAGAGTAGTAAATGGTTTCTAGAGGAACTCAGTGGACTTTGAGACACAGAGTCCTGTGGGCCCACAGAACAGATCATTGATTGTCAATGATTGAGGGAGTTCTTCATGCTGTATTTATTTTAATTTAACATCTACCACAGCGTCTTTGGTGGTGCTATGTAATGATACCTGCTGGCCTTTTGCAATTGATTCAACCAGAGTTAGACGAGGTGAAGAAATATTCTTTCTTTACTTTTCTTTGAATATGACCCTGACATCTCTTTTGCTTTAGAATCTTAGCCTACAGAACTGGGCAGAATACATTTGTCTTATTTTAAACTCCCAGTTAAGGATACTTTATCACAGAATCTTTAGAAAGCTAATAAAACAAGATCTCAAAATGGTGCCCAATGCAACAGGTAATCAAACGAAAATTAAATAATTTTAAAACTATACATGCATCATAAACGAAACCAATAACTTGGGCTAAGAGATTGGGCTCAGAGGTTAAGGGTATGTATTGTTCCTGTAGAAGACCTGAATTCAGCTTCTGGCACCCACATCAGGAGGTTCACAGTGCCCTATAATACAGCTCCTAAGGTTAGAGGCCCTCTTCTGGTATCTTTGGGAACTTGTACTCACATGCACATACCCCAACAGAGAGACACACAAATATTATATATGCTTTAAAAATTCTTTAAAAAACAAAACAGTGATTAAGAAGAATATCATTTGGGCTGGTAAGATGGCTCAGTGGTTAAGAGCACTGACTGTTCTTCTGGTGGTCATGAGTTCAAATCCCGGCAACCAAATGGTGGCTCACAATCATCTGTAATGAGATCTGATGCCCTCTTATGAGCGAGTGGGGCTGGAGTGAGCGGGGATGTGGAATGAGGTGGGGGCAGAGCAAAGTGGGCCTGGAGCAAGAGGGAGAGGGGAAGGGGGAAAAAGAAAAATATCATTTAATATACAATAGACCCTGGTCAGATGCTCTAGAATATATGAATTTTGGTCTGTACATTAAAAGCAATTATATGTCATTTAATTCTTAAAATTAAACTTGAAACATAATCACAATCTTTATCTTGTTTTGAATCTGAATCCATAGTACTATGTTACTCATTTTCATAGTTGAGAATGTGAACCGTGAAGGATTATCTGGTTAGAGCTGTCAGCCTCTGTGCAGTTCTACTACACTGTAACCTATTTGGAAACACTCCTGCTTAGATTTCTATAATTCAGATGAATCGTAAAAAGAGCTACAGCAGAAATGAGTCCTATTTCACTTCTGTCTCTCCATACTTTCTCTTAGTCTTGTTGCAGCCTGTCTTGAGGAGCCCTTTCTCCCACTCTACCTCCATTTTCTGGAGACCTTGCCTGTCAATGCTGACCCAGGGCCTCCTTAGTTCTTTCCAGAAAAACCTTCTTTTCCCCACAAATCTCATCCTTTTCTCATAGCCTGTCTCCATTCCTCTGTGTCACCTACCAACCATCAAATTTATTCTCTACCAGGGATCCCACACCCACCACACTTGCCTAGGATCCAGAGTGGGGAACAGCAACCAAACAGTGGATCACCCACCCAATAAAGACTAGAGCAGTTATCTACACCAAGAAACCCCTCAAACAGTTTATAAAAATAACAAGATACAGAATTAACACACAAAAGTCAGTAGCCTTCCTATATACAAATGACAGATTGAGAAAAAATTCATAGTAAAAGTACCTTTCACAATAGCCTCAATAAAAAAAAAAGTAATATCCTGGGATAACTCTAATCAAGCAATTAAAAGACTTGCACAAGAAAAACAATTCTTCATGGATATTGAGAAAACAGTCTTCAATGTCATGTGCAAACACAGAAGACTCAGGAGAACTAAAGCAATCCTGGATAATATGAGAACTCCTGGAGGTATCACCATCCTAGATTTCAAGTTGTACTACAGAGCTGTAGTAATAAAACTAGGATGGTATTTGTATAAGAATAAACACATTGGTCAACTGAACTGAACTGAAGATCCAGGCATAAATCCACATCTATGGACATCTGATTTTTTTCAAAGGAGACAAAAATACAGTGGAGAAAAGACAAAATCTTTCACAAATTGTTCTGTTCAGACTGAATGATTGCGTGTAGAAGTTCTAAAACTGACTCATGTCTATCACCCTGTAGAAAACTCAACTCCAAATGGATAAGACCTACCACATAGATCCAGATACCCTGAGCATGATAAAAGAGAAAGGGAAAAGTAGGCTCGAGCTCATTGGTACAGGAAAGGACTTTCTAAACAGGATACTGATAGTACAGAACACCAGCACCACAGTCACTAACACTTAATAAGTATGACCTCATAAAGCTAAGAAGCTACTTTATGGCAAAGGGCACTATCATTCCATCAAGGCAGCAGTCTTCAGAAAGGGAAAAGATTTTTATCGATTATACATATGATGAGGGTAGTTTATAGAATATACAATGAGCTTTAATCAAAAGATCCTGAACATCAAGAAAATAGATAACACAACTTAAAAACGGAGTATAGAACTGAGAAGAGAGTTCTGGAAAGATGAAACACAAATGGCTGAGAAACACGTAGTGAAATGGTCAACATCCTTAGCCATCAGGAAAACGCAGATTAAAACTCTTATCCCAGTCAGAATAGCCAAGATCAATAAAACAAAGAGCAGCTTATACAAATGAAGGTGTGGGCTCGGGGGACACTCAATCATTGCTAGTGGTGGTACCACTGTGGAAATCCATGTCACAGTTTCTCAGGGAGCTGGGGATAGAACTACCTCAAGACTATCCTTGAGAAAATACCCAAAGGACTCAATATCCTTACTACAGAGGCACTTGCTGAACTATGTTAATTGCTGACCTATTCCTAATAGCCAAACTTAGAAATGGCCTGAAAAATCATCCTAATGGGGTAACCCAGAGGCCAAATAACAGATAGTCTGTTTTCTCTTTTATGTGTATGTTAGGTTTTAAGCTTTCAAAATGTGTGATTTAAACCAAATAACCACAGAGGTTAGGGAGCTAGTAAGAGGCCAGAGGAGAGGTCCCTCCCATAAGATCCCAAAGAATCTCCCATAGAAGGAAAAATAAAATTAATGTTATAGAGAGGCAAGAAGAACCTATAATAGGAAAACTAAATAAGGAAAAATATGGGAGTGAAGGGTAAACAAAGGAATACGGGAAGGAACATATAAAACTAAAATCCATTTTAAAACCTACTGCTGTAGAAGCTTCCATACATATGTAGATTTCATATATACAGACATATAGAACATATATATTTTTTCGTTCTAAGTGGAGCAACCAAATAATAGTGGCACCAAAGCCCCAACTAGATATCTTATGGACAAGGTGACATCTCCAGTGGCAGGAATTCGTTCAATCCAGTTGAGTCCAAAGTGGCCCCATATAAATCCCCAAATATCACAGGCTATTGCCAATGTTATTGTTTGATGTCCACAATTTGATGGTAAAGCCCTACTGACACTTAAGCCAAAAAACACACAGACCAGCATTTGTGGTATTGGGAAATAGTCTACACACCACCAAAAGAGAAAGGTGCACCAAGATCACCCAATTACAAAACAGTGACCTAGCTGCAAGATATACTGGTGTAGTATGGTACAAATGTTATGGGAATAACACCCACTTTTTAAATTGAATTTAAGGCCCACTCCATGAGATAGAATCCATGCCTCTTATTGCTAAAGTAGCCAAGAACCTGAAGCTAGATAGGTTCTGGACCAAGGGGAAACCTAATACTATTATTCTGCTAAAGGAATAAAATGACTCTCAACAACATCCAGCTCTACTCCTAGATCAGTGCTCAGTCTACATTAGAGCGGCTTTTTAGAGTAGATAGGAATTAACTCAGAGAGCCACAGCTGGACAAAGTTCAGAGTCAAAGACCTTGGAGCCCTCAATCCTAAATGGAATGTCTTCAGCACATCCTTCCCCTCAGGTCCTAAGCATCTGCAAGGAGGAGGAGGTGGAAAGATTTAAAGCCAGAGGTGATGGATGACTCCAAGCAAAAAGTAACAGGACTGACGCACATATGAACTTACAGATACTGTGACAGAATGCACAGGACCTAGCCCAGGTTCAGCTAAGGGGTCCTAGCACTGAGGCTAGGAGGTATCTGCAGGGTCTTAGGTCTAACTAGGAAGGTATCTCCAGTTGATGTTTGCTGGCAAAGAAATGGTCGTTTTATTTCCCCCAATGGAGTCTCATTGGGTGTGACAACCACACTTCAGGGCGAGCCTCATGACCAGGAATGATTGGCCAGAACAAAAAAACCTCAATAGTATTTTGTGGATTTTCTTTTTAAATTCCTTTTTTTCCCCTCTCTTCCTCTTTTGTTTTTTGCTTGTTTGAATTTTCATTTTTGTGTTTGGGGTGTGTGAGTGTGTGTGTGTGCGTGTGTGTGTGTTTTGTGGTTTTCTTTGTTGTTGTTTGAGAAAGAGGAAACAAAGAACATAAAGTTGGAGAACATAAAGTTATGGAGGTCAGGATCTGAGGGAGAAGGAAAAACATGAACAAAATGTATTCTATGAAAAAATCTTTTACGATGAAATTAATTAATAAATTTAATGAGTCAAATGGCACTAGATAACTCATAAATAGAATCTGTAAGAAACTAAATCAAACACATAAATAACAGGGTGCCAGGTCACCAGGGAGCTGGGGTTAGGTCTTAACATGTCTTATTGATCTTTATTTCTATCACAAATTCAAATAAAGTAAGATGTAAGAATCCAAGGGGAATTCTCAGTTCTGGTTAGTTCGTGCAGGTATGCCACATCCTGCTGTGTGCAGACTGCTTTTGGCCAGGAGCGGAAGACCACAAGGATGGCTAAAAGGAAGGAAAGACAAGACAGAAACAGAAAGACAGCACAAAGGAGCTAGCCTTTCAAAACAACAGTTCTAGATCTTGTTTAAATTATTCTTTCTGGCATATGAACTTGCTGATTCTCTCAACTACTTACTGTAGTTATCATAATTTCAAATTGGCCATCTGGAATTATAAGCCAATGGCTAAACTTCTGTAACGTCTTAAATGAGCTGGGATGTAAGTATGGAGTTTCAATATGATTGGGGACTGAATCTTGGTTGAGACTAGAGAGTCTCGGGACGAGCGAGGGTTTTCAAAGAGTAGCCATGTTTATAAGAATAAAGGAAGTGAGCAAAACTCAAAGGAAGCATGATTTCACATCCTTAAAATTCAGCTGAGACAGAATCCTCAAACACAATTCTTTCAACCGTGGTTAAAAACGTTAGTGGGCATTGAAATGAAAGTGTGAAGCATCAGTGTGAGAAGAAAGAGGGACCAGAGGGTGGATCGCTATTAAGAGGATTTCTTGTTCTTCCAGAGGACCAGAATTCAGTTTTTGGTACCCATTTGGGATGTCTAGCTCCAAGAGGTCTCTTTCTGGCCTCTGAGGGCACCCACATACACCTGGGGTTTACCAACTCCCAACCTTAAAAAGAAAATAAATCTTATAAGAAAGGATACAGAATCACTAGTTACTTACCACTATCAATTTTAACAATATGAAAGCAGCTTCCTCGATTTTGAAAGGAAATTCAAAATACTGATATGACTTAAAATAATACTGTTTAATTATGTTTATTTTATTTTGTGGCTGTTTGGCCTGTACGTATGTCTTTGCACCGTGTACACCCTTGGTGACTGTGGAGGCCGAAAGAATGTCCTCTTTTCAGATCAGCTGGAACTAGGGTTATAGACAAGGCTGTGTGTCAGGCCCTTATATGTGCTGGAAATCAAAGCTGGGTCCTCTGGGAGAGTAGCACAACCTGTTCAAGCAGCCCCTACAGTAAGATTGTTTAAATACATTAACATACATACCACTGATGCCTGCTCTACTGCAGACACCTTAACAAAGTGGTCAATGCCTATTCCTTCTGCTGCTCATTGCATCATATGATCTGCATAGATTTCTGGTTAAAGGAACCAGGATCTGTGCTTGGGAGACCACACTAGATGCAGAACCTTATAGTGAAGTGTGTGAGAACATGAGTTAGCTAGGTCTCCTGTGATGTTTAATCAAGTCCAACACAGAAGAAGACTCAATGCATTTGGTTTGTTTGGTTAATTAGTTTTGTTTGTTTGTTTGTTTGTTTTTGCAGCAGATTCTTTCAAGAAACATGCACAAGTTTCTCCCACATTCAAGGCATAGCATTAGGGAGATTCCAAGTGTAAGCATGAGTAAGTGACATTCCTGTGTGTGAGCCTTCAGGACCCTTAGCACAAAGTTATTTCTCCTTCTTACGTCATCATTGAACCCCTTAGTCACATTCCGGAGCCTGTAAAGTCAATAACAAAAATTCCACATGTCCCGCTAACTTGCCATATGAATTGTGCTTTGCATATTGCAAAAACTCTTTATGTTATCCTGCTGTACATTTAACAGACCTGTAAGATCAAATGTAAGGGAAGGGCATCAACTGATTAAATATGTGTGTGTGTGTGTAAATATAATTAATATAAATAATGAATATATTGGTAAGTATTTTATATAAATAAAATCTTTTATAAAATAAAAATGTAAAGGTAGATACTTACCATTATATATCAATATATATAGAAAAGTCTCAGGGCTGCAGAGATGGCTCAATGGTTAAGAGCACTGACTGCTCTTCCATAGGTTCTGAGTTCAATTCCCAGCAACCACATGGTGGATCACAACCATCTGTCATGGGATCTGATGCCCTCTTCTGGTGTTTCTGAAGATAGTGACAGTGTATTTATATATATATAGATAAAATAAATAAATAAATCTGTTTTTTAAAAAAGAAGTTTGGCGATGAGATCCATGGCTCGATTTCCAGCATCAAAATCATTGCTTCAATAAACTAGATATGAAAACCAACTCTAAATGGGTGACCTGCTCTCTTTAGTGGGCAAAACAGTGTTAACAAAGAAGTCAGGGTGAAATTATAGATCTTTTCACTCTCTCATGTAGAACAGCTCAAGAGCCTTGGTGTAGAGATGTGGCTAGGCTCCCGTGTTTAAGAAAATGACTGTGAAGTAAGCCATGTTCTAAAGTACTATACAGACACTCTGATACCAGTGTTTTATGTGAGTCCCAGAAACCCATTCTGGCATAAATAGTAGTCCAGCTACTTTTATGAACACTGTTTATTATAAATCACAGAACTCTCAGGAAGTGTGTGCTATTCATGTATATTTATGCTACTTATGAATAATCTATTAGCTATTTATGTATATGTTCCTGAGCACTGTTTATTTTAAGTCATAGAACACTTATGCAGTGAGGGCTATTTCCTGTCTTGGAAATGAAAGGAATCTGAAGACAACTGAAAGTCTAGCAGGAGATGATAGCCTGCCCAAGCTAATGCTCTTGCTTTTGAATCCAGGTGTACTGGACTTCAACACTTATCCCCTCACCCCCCACCCCAACCCTCCACAAATTAGCATCCTTTCTGCATTCCTATTCATTATAATGATTTTCAAATTCTGCAGTGTCCACATGATGTGTTAAGTCATTTTCTCCTTTCCATTGAGAAGGGATGGATCTGAGCCATTCTGTTTCATTCAGTTCTCTGTCTAGGTTTCTTTCTTTCTTCTTCTTTTTTAAAATTACATTATATATTTTAATTAATAAAATTTATTTTTTTGTAGCAAGGTAACTTTCTCGACCCTGCTAAATCCAAGAAAGAGAAAAAATGAATGGGGTAACAGCCATTCGAATAAATACAAGAAAAAAATTAGCAATGTCCTGTGAGAGGGTATCACAGAACACAAGGTGAGTAATAGAGTTTGTAGGATTCCTTAGTTTTCTGTAGCTCTGTACATATCATTTTCTATAAAATTTAAAGGGACTTTTTCCCTCTCTTCCTGTTGTACGTTAAGAAGTATTTATTGCCTTTATGGCTAAAGGGTAATTGCAGGATTGCAACAGCTCAGTTGCTAACCTGAACATTTCCTCTGCACAGCCTGAGGGCAACTGCTCATAAAAACAGGGCAGGACAGTAACCATTAGCTCCTCGACTGTGAACAGAAGTAGTTACCTCTCATGAAGTGAAATCTCAAGTCTTTAAACTAAACTCACATACTAAGTACAATCACATTTAAAGTAGAGGAGGCAGAGAAACCTGACAGTTTTAAAGGTAGCTGTTTGTAGTGATTTACTTGACAGTGAATTGAGAAAACAAAGGACGCACATTCGTGTAGCAAGGAAACCGTAGACACCTGGGAGATCCACAGCGCTTCTTCTCTTTAAGAGTAGCGTTTCCTCTTCTCTAAAAAAGCTTTTTTTGTTTTTTGTTTTTTGTTTTTTGTTTTTTGTTTTTTGTTTTTTGTTTTTTACCAGCAGCTTCTATTAGTTATGTTGAGAATCTCTAGGCTTTACCTGTCCTGCCTGAGATTTTTGTTGTCTTTTCATTTTCATTCTTTGATTAGCAGAGAACATGAACCTAATCCAGACCCTTGACCATAGTGTCATAGATAGGAGACTCCTTTGCAAGTATTTGTCTTTAGACTTTGTTGGAGGGAATAATATTGTACATATTTTTTTTAATTATCATGTATTATAAGGCTGGTATCTTGATGTGGCCATTTTGCAATGTTTTCATAGAGTCTGGAATATAATATATATACATATATATTGTACATATGTATATATTATACACATGTATGTATAATATATATGCATTGTATGCAATGTAACTGGCAGTCCCTATACAGATGAATTATGATTCAATCAAAGCTCCACTTCAGAAACCAGGATTTGGATCATGATTCTGCAACCTACTAAAGTGAGTTTACTCAACTGAGCTATTTGTTGTCTTTGCCTGACATCACCATGTGTGCCTCTCGGGACCACTGGGAGTACTTTACAGGAGTCAGCCTTGAGAAATGGTACCATCGTTACTGAATAAGGTTTGATGATGGCTTAATCGATGCCTTTCCTTTGTCTTCCTCCTGAAGATGGTCAGAAAGCTAAGCCAAGGTGGAAATTGTACCTATCACCAAGGACATTATCTGATTTGACCTTTGACATTTGCTTAAAGTTGTATATAACTTCTGGGGCTATAGACATCTCATTTGGTAAAGTAAGCACAGATTCTGAGTACCCTATCTTTATAAGTTGGGTGTTATAGTTCACATTTCTGATCTCAGCACTGGGAAGACAGAGACACAGGCAGACTCTGGTGCTTAATGGCTGGTAGGTTTATCTATTCGATGAGGTCCAGGCCAGTGAGAGAGACTCTGTCTCAAAAGGAATATGAATGGCAACTGAAGAAAGGTCCTACAACTTGTCCTATGATCTCCACATGCACAAACATGCATGCATTCACACACATGTGCACTCTCACGTGCACTCTTACACAATACACACCAACACTCACACACACCCTAAAAGCTGTACATAACTTAGAAGTGTAACTGTTCTAAAATACCATTTCAAACAAACTGCGTATTGTTCTTTTGGGTGTAGGATGTTTGATGAGCACAGCCTGAATTAGTTTCAATCAGTGAACGTCTAGCTCCTCCCTATGAGGCACTTGCCTAACTCATGAAAGCCACATCTTGTAATCCTCAGTATTGGGCTGTGAAGTGGTTGGCATTATCGCCATCTTATAGTTTAGTAAAGTAGCACTCACGACAGATTCCATCAGCTACAATGTGATTAACTATACCTGAACATAAGGTCTGCCTGGCTCTTCTGCCTAAACTACTCATCTCTCCACTTTGGTACACTCGCTCTAAGATTATATGAATCCCCATTAGGAACAGCTGGTCAGAATCAGTAGATTCTGAAACTTAAAAATCCAACCATTAGGAGTATGCTGTTCACCAATGCAGCTTAAAACACCACTTAAAAGAACACGGTATTTCATGGTAAGAACCTTAAATGCACACAATTTACCTAGTCCCAGGCTGTTCTTAACAAAGCAACACACTGATTAATTAAGATAGAACTAGCACATCTTTAAAACTCCTGTAATTTGTGTTTGAGATATGTTAAAATGAACGGCTGATGTGACACAAGCTTAATTTCTCTAGTTAGCTATTTTGCTGAAAAACTCTACCACACGGTATTGACGTAAAATCCCAGTAACCCAAAGTAGTAGTCTGTGTGTGTATTCTTGTGTGTGCGCATGTGCTTGTGTGCATGTATGTGTGCACGTATTTTTTGTATATGAATGTGGGTGGATGTGTGAATGTATATGCATGTATACATCTTTGTGTATGAAAGTATATGAATGTGTGTATGAGTGTGTGTGTGTATGTGTTTGTGTATGTGTGTGTGTGTGCATGAGAGAGAGAGAGAGAGACAGAGACAGAGACAGAGACAGGGACAGAGACAGAGACAGAGAGAGTGCATGTGTGTGACCTTGTGTGGAGGTTAGAGGTCAGCCTTGTATACTCTTCCATTGAGTTCCACCTTACCTGGAACCTTACCTCATCAAGCAGGCTATGCTAAATGGCCAATGAACACTAGGAATTCACCTACCTCTGCCTCACAGCTCTGAGATTACCACACACAGCTTTACTTACTTACTTACTTATTTATTTATTTTTTAGTTTGGGTTCTGGAGCGAAACCTTAGATCTTTGTGTTTGGATGGTACTTTTCTGGATTTAGCTATGTCCCCAGTCTCCATAGCTTTTATGCACTAAAGAGGAAGTGGGGGATGCTGGGATGTATTAATTACTGGAGAACTGATTAAAAGCTAGACCACATGAACTGTACCAATCATTGAACACAATTAAACAACACCTCATGTTACAGCCAGGTCTGCATGCCAACTTGAGAGGTGAGCTACACTGTGTTCTTAGAACTCCTTAGTGTTCTGCTCTAGAGGAGCTTCTTATATTGACCTCAGCATCTTGGCCACAAAGATCCTCTCACACTGTAACCCTCTTAGTGTGCTCTTCTGAAGGGAGGTAGCATTTTCTAGCACAAGTTGGAGTTTACAGTTGCTACATGATGTCTAGTGATGTGAACCATGAATAAAATATCAGAGTATGTCCATAAACAGATGACTTATATTTCTGCTACATTCATAGCTGTAGTAATTGGTAAATACTATTTAGCCACATCATCAAAATTCTGCATGATTCATAGATTCTACTTGGTCCCATAGGCCACTGAAGCCTCAGTGTCCAAACAAGCCTCTGTACAAAGTAAAATGGAACACAGGCCTGAGGAAATCCCCAGACAGCCCTCGAGGGACACTTTTGGCTTCTCTGTTCCTATGGCTCTAAATTAGCTGAAACCCGTGCTTGACAATAGTAGGCATCTCAACTCATGTCGGGGGGGGGGGGGGAGAATGTAACTGAAAGAAAATGGTTGAGGGACTAAATCAAGGGAAAGGACTATTGTCTGCCAAGAGCCTGCCCCTGACTGACAGCCCAGCCTTGCTCTGTCAAATCCTAGCCTGCAGAATATAGAGTAAGTGCAGGAATGGAACTAAGAATGTGTGAATCTCACGGTTAAATGTTCTGTTATCCAAATGCACTCATTCTAGATAAAGGTACTATGGGGGAGAGACAGTTAAAAAAATTGATAGCATTTTTATTCATGAGACATTTTGTCAGGGCTTATAAAAAAACGAGCTCAACCCTATCTCTCTTGAATTCTTGCAGGGATCGAAGGTACCAGTAGCCCCATCCCCCAAAATGGCAAGAAACAGAAATTTTATAAAGATATTCTATAGTTGTATTGCTCATCTACAGCAAGGTGATTGAGGAGGCGTGGGAGGAGCTAAGCCACTGGCTACGAGGATGAAAATCTTACTGCACACGCATAACTTGCATACCTTATCGCCCACCTCAAAAGTATTAGACAGAAAACATGATTAGAAAGGAGAGGGCAGGAAACAGGTTGGTTTGCTTTGTGCATAGCAGACCATAGCCCATACTCTACCTCCGCCCACCACCACGGCAGTGGGTTCACAGGTGCGGATGCAATGTAGAAGGGATTCAAAACGAAGGTTGGAGTTGAGGAAGGCCACCACGCAGCCCAGCTTAGCCAGGCCAAACCACACGTGAACGAAGTCCGGCTCGTTGCTCATCAACAAAGCCACAACGTCCCCCCTTTTCAGCGAGGAGTGGCTCAGGAATGCATGGGCTACTCTGTTACTCCTCTTGTCCACGTCCTCATAGGTATAGACGTCCCCCTCATAAATGATGAAGGCTTTCTGTGGTTGCCTCCTGGCGTGGCTCAAGAACTTATCCAGCACCGTGACCAGCTCCCCTCTCAGTTTGTACATCTCCATCTTAATTCCATAGCGCATCACCTTCAGCAAGAACCACAAATCGTCCCAGAAGTAAGGGAACAGAAGTTTCTGCAAGACGTGCAGGGAGAGCAGTCCAGCCCCAAATCCTGTGAGCCATGACAGAACCATGGGTGCCCAGATCTCCAGCTGACCCGATGGGTCCTATCAGTGTCTCTTTCCTTCCCAAGAGCTTCGCCTCTTTTGCACCGGAGACTCCTGTCCTGAAAACTCAGGGGCCGGCACCTGTAGTTCTGGCTCAGGACTTCTTTGTGTATCCCGTGAAAGAAATCAAAAGTTTTCACCCAGAAAACTACAGAATGCTGGTGATAAGGCCTGGAGCACCGGGAGAGGCAGCAATGGAGCAGAGCCCTGAGTCTTCTTTGATAGAAAAAAAAAAAAGAAATAGAAAAAGAAAAGGAAAAAAAAAGAAAGAAAACAAAACAGCGTTTGTACTCACAACACTCACAGAGCTGGAAATGAGCCCAGCACAGCTCAGTGCGCCCACCCTCCAGCAGGCTCCTTGCAGCTCTCTGGGGTTCAAGCTGGGAATGTCTTTGGCACCCCTTTCTCCCTCTGAGAACCCTGCTAAGCTTGATGTTTTCAGCACCAGGATCTGGGATCTGCTTTGGAGCTAGGATGTTTCCTGCTGTCTCCCTCCCGTGCTCATGCAAGGGCTCAGCCACGCCTCACAAGTCCCCAGCCCGACACCACCCTCTCCCAGTCAGCCTTGCCCCGCCCAGGACAAGGCTCAGCTTTCCCTCCTACACAAGCTCAGAGTCTGTTGGAAGGAGCTGCAGGGCATCGAGGGAGGACAGCTATCTTCCTCCCAGTGTCCTTGGAGCTCGGAGAGTCACCTCCTACCTCCCGCCTCCCTCCCCCAGCCTTGAGCCAGTGTGACAGTGACTGCTTGGACTCTCTGTCAGGATTCTTGCTGGGCAAATGGTCCTCCCCTTCCACGTGGGAGTGTAGTAGCCAGCTCACACCTCAAGCCAGACCTCAGGCTGGACATCCTGCAGTCCTACATATAGTAAGGCAGAGACTGAAAAGCATGATGTGGGCACCCAACTATTGGAGTTGAGTCAGGGGTGATGAGGGGTCTCTGGAGAGACTGGTGAGGTGAAAGAATGATGTCACGGGGGGGGGTCTTTAGTAGAGTTAGCAAACTATTAATGAGATTTACCGTAAAGGTTCCAAATAAGCAAAGGGAAATCTGCTGAGAAAGGGAGGAGAACGTAGAGTTATGAATTAGTTAGGTCTCAGAAGGAATATTTCCTGAGAAAAAGAAGAATGTTTGCTCATGAAAGCTTACATTTTCTTTTACAAAAGACAATTTTTTAAAGTGTATGGTTAAGTTAGTGTTGGCCTGTCCATTGTAACACTATCCTTAGAGCACCAGTTTCTTAAAAATATTGATCTAATATTTTAAGTCATGTCCGTATTTCTTAATGTATGAAATGCTGCATATCCTGTGATTTTGGAAAAGGAACTTGCAGGGAAGTAGGGGGTAACAGGGATGGGAAAGGCATGAGAGCAGGTGGAGCTGCAGTCATCAGAACACACTTTGTGCACATATGAAACTGTCAAAGAAAGAATCCAATAAAAATTAGTTTTTTTTCAGTTCAGCCGTTTAAAATATTGTCAAATTCAAAGGATTTCATACATATGCTTGAAGTAGGAAGGTAGCAGCCATGTTAAAAGAATATAGACTTTTGTGCAAAAAAGAGCATTCTACTAAAAATAAAACACCGAGGAATGTTTAATTATAAATGTTAAATGTTGTGGTTTTCCATACTTACATACACAACAACTATCTATAAGTGTGTATGTGTTCATGTATGCACACTTGCAAGTCAGTGTGCACACTGATGTGTGCACTTGGTATGGAGGCCAGAGGCTGATGTCAAGCACCTTCATCTATCACTATGGAGACATTATTGGTTTTTTTTTATGATGATGATGATGATGATGATGACGATGATACAGGATCTCTTATTGAACCTAGTGGAATGGGTAAGATTGGCTGGCCAACAAGTCTGCTGGGCCTTCTGGTCTCTGTTTCTCCAGTGATTAGACTGCAGGTTCATGCCACCTGGCCTGACATTCTACATCAATGCTAGGGACCCAAACTCTGTTACTCATGCTGATTGGGCAGGTGCTTGACTCGTCTCCCTAGCTCTTACTAGTTAGTTCTTTCCTAGCAGACACCATCAGCCCAGCTCTTTAAAGGTATATGCAAGGCCAGTTGTACATTTAAATAATTATCAGTGCCTCATTATATCTGACTTTTCTTCCATCCATCAGCTGGCTTCTAGTTAGACTTCAGATTCTTTAAGAAAGAAAAAAAGAAAGCAAAACAAAATAAAACAAACTGAAACGACAAGACCCTCCATAAAACCAAACACAGGCTGTAGCTGCCCTGGTTAATTTGAAATCACCGTAAAGATTCCTGAAGTCACAGACTCTAAGATCCTTCCACGTGGATGAAGAGAACGCTTTCTAACTGTATATACAAGCTCTCGTCTTTTCAATCCAGATCTTTTGGGGTAGGAGGAAAGGCTGTAGCAGGGAGCATTTTAGACTCGATGAGCACGTCTGAATGGCCTCGCTTGCACTCCTGGCTCAGTGATTCAGTCACATCCTGGAAAACACCTTTGAGCCACAAAATGAATACAGATCACTGATATGGGTAAACATGCTCTCCTCCCACAGGGAAACATGCTTGGTTTTCCTTATGAACTTCTAATAACATTTCAACAGACAGAACTTAATTTTCATCAGTGGCCAATGTAAGTAAGATTAGAGAATATCCAGGGTTGTCAGTGTGAGACAGTCTGCAAGACTGTCAATGTTTGACTCTAACATATTAAGATCTTAGAGCTCATGTTATTAAAACTTACGCAGGCGTATTTTCTATGTGCTTCTTCTCCACAGAAGATGGACTCTGTGAACATCTTGAAGCATTTAAGAGACATGTATATTAGCATATGAATTGGTTATCTCATCCCTAAGTTTTGTATCCACTTTCAATACTGCCAAAGACAGCTATCAAAGATGGTTATAACTTAAGCCATAATACCAAGTTATTGTACAGTGGCTGTTGGACAGCAATAACTACAAGTGAATAGATCTATGACTTATGTAAAAAAAGAGAAACAGGAGTCTGTAAATCATCTAGACACATGTCCCGAGACTGCTTTTGACCAGGGACAGTACAATACTACACAGCTTCCCTTGGTACATATATCAATATTATGTTTTTTCTCTAAGGATATTTGAAAGCAAAAAACAGTGTGATTAAATACAAGTCAGTGCAGGAAGAGAAGGGTCTTCCCAGTCTACATACATTCTTGTTAACCTCCTCCTCACTTCAGATTTGACGTTCCTCTCTACGCTTCTTCCCTACCCTTTTTCCAGTCCTTTCTGCACAGTTCTGCTGAAGATTAACTGTAGCAAATGACCAACATCATCCTGAACAAACAGTATTATAGGACAGGCAGTAACTAAAACACTTCCTCAGAACGTGGCCGTTACAATCTCCATTTCCCTCCTTTGCTTTCTAGTGCAGCTCTGAAGCAAGTCAGCATTAGGATTAAGAGGGGTTGCGGTGAAACCCAAGAGTCTGGGAATGATTTCGTGGGATACAAGCTTGACAAAAAGCATCACAGTGAAATCTCTCAGTGAATCAACAGGCTGGGTACTTTAATATTGCCAGGGCTTAAGAAAGGGGGAGGTGAATAACATTGTATATATAAAGGCTATCTATGCCTTTATACATGAAGGGCTACACCTTCTTAGTTTCTCCTCCAGAGAGGAGTCCTACAGAAGCTGTGGATCTCGGTTGATCATGTATAGAGTATCTTGGTTGATCATGTTTGGAGAAGGAAACTTTAAGGTCTGTGGAGCCATGACAATGCTCGGATCAGCTCACCTGATCTCTCATCTCTAATGATGGCTAACTGACCAATTTTCCTAGCTGGGTTTCAGCCATGGCCTCATTTCTTGTAGGCCTCCAATGATTGAGTGTGAGGAGAGTACACCGGTAGGCCTGTCACTGAGGAAGACAGAAGGGAAAGGCTATGTGTGTTGGCTAATAGATCTCACACGAAAGATTAGAAACTTGTCTCCCATCTTCACAAAGAGGCAATTTGGCACTTAGAGCAAGATGCTCATCAAGAAGTTTGGCTCCTACCATTCTACAGAAGCAGGGAGACATAGGTACTGTCTTCCCTTATGATGACTTTCCAAAGGGGAGAATAATAGAGTTGAAAATACCGATTGCAGAACTCACCCACTTCCTAATTCCACCCAGAAGCAGTGGGCCTTTACACTTTGTAATAACTGCCTTTAGGATGTGATACTAAGTTGGGTTTTGGTGGAAGGCTTAATTTTCCTGTAATTCAATGTTTATTTGCATTAATAAATAATTATTGTCCTAGAACACTTCCCCCCACAAGGCCTCATGAAGCAAACAATTTAAAGCCACGGAGTACTATTGGAGTTGGGGGCTATTATCATTGCTTCATGTCTTAAACACATCAAACACATCTTAAAATATAAAAACGTTTTATAGTACCAACTAAACCATCCAATAATAATAGTTCTGGGAGCAACTCGCAAACAAATTAAATATTTAACTATCACTTCACCAGTAACTGAAAATGTAACTAGAAATTTGTGTGAATCAAAGTCCTAACGAGATACTTCACACATGTGTTTTACACATGACATTTTTTATATCCAGATACTGCTGGTTCTGAAAATTTTTCCCTTCCTTGCTATTGGTGAAATTGGCTTTCTGGGAAAGACATTTATGTAAACTTTTATTACTGACTGAGAATTCCTGGAAGCTTCATTTCTAGTTTATACGCAGCCTGTATAAACTAGATGTAGGTCATTGGATCATTACTAAAGTAAATCCCAGAGCCTCTCTGGTAACTTCTACAAGGCATCAACAACACTCCAAATGTCACAGGGCACTGTTGTTTGGGCCACTGCTTTTAAATATATCAAAAGGGCTATGACTTGGTTTCTAATGTATAGAGGGATCAGATACTTCTAAAATCTAATGTGCATAATCCGTTTAATCTTCTCTTCAAATTTTACAGTTCTTTATAAGAAAGTTCATCTAATTACATGACGATTTTCCTGTGAATAGTTAAGTAGTCCATGATTGGCTTGATTCTGCCCATGTCATGTTGTGTTGGCTTCCCAGTCACAGACATTCACAGATTCCGGGCTCCAGGTCTCATCCTCATGAACATCAGAAAAGGGGAATAGCTAAGAAAAGTCACACCAGTTACTGTTTCCCCATTTCAGTATTAACTTTTTAGGTTTTTATTACTTCAGAAACATTATGTGCATAATGGTATAAATAATAAAAAATGTTGGCCTATTAATGACCAATGTTATGCTCAATTTGTTTCATCTACCTTTTTTGTATGACACTAAATTCTGGGGCAATTTATAATGAACCAATAAGTAATATATTAACTCAATAATCACAACCTTAAAAAAATACGTGTTCTTAAGTGCTGAAGTAGAGTTTTTTTACTTGTTTAAAAATTGAAAATAGATTTTCTCATACACTATATTCTGGGTATGGTATTCCTTCCTTAACTCCTCCCAGATCTTCTCTCCCTACTACCCATCCAAACACATGAACAAGCACCTGAAGATAAAATTAAATTAAATTAACAAACTAAATCAGAACAAAACATAAAAAAAAAAGAAAAAGCACAAAGAACACAGAGAGATGCAAATACACATACACACACACACACACACACACACACACACACATTTGCCCACATAAAAATCCCATAGAAGCTCAAAATTGAAAACTATAATATATAAACCAAAAACCTGTAAGTTTTTGTTGTTGTTGTCATCATTTTGGGTTTTTTGTTTGCTTGCTTGCTTGCTTTGTTTTTTAAAGCCTAGATAAAGCATTATGAGACAGAAAGTCTAGAAAAATACCATTAAGTTTATTTTGTGTTGGCCATCTATTGTTGAGCTGCCTCTTAAGTGTGGTTTTTATACCTAGTGAATGCTCACTGGCAAATCCTTTTTCCCTTTCCAAACAGTTGCCAATCAGAGAGAGTTTCTCAGTTGGTGACTGGGGGAGCTGTGTCCACTTCCCCTCTCAGCACTGGGACCACATTGGGCTTAGGCGCATGCAGGGTCTGTGCATGCTGCTACAGCCTCTGTTTCATGTGTATCAGCCCTGTTGTGGCTTAGAAGGCCTGTTTCCTTGATGTTCTCCATCCACATGGTTCTTAGGATCTTTCTCCTTCTTCTTCTGCAGAGTTCTCTGACCCCCAAGGGGAGAGATTTGATGGAGACATCTTTCAAGGTCTCTCTGCACATTGCTCAATTTCAGGTCTCTTATTTTTGTTTCTATCTACTGTAGGAGGAAGCTTCTCTGACCAGGAAAATCAGTGAATCTGAGTGCAGCAGATGTTATCAGGAGTCGTTTTATTACTGTGTTGCTTTAGCAGAACACTAGTATATGGTTTTTCCCCAGGTCCATGTCCTATCCAGTCCCAGGGCCTTGGCCACCCAAACAGGGTTGAACATGGGCTCTATCTCATATAGAGGACATTAAATCCAAACAGATAGTTGCTTACTCTCACATCAGTTGATTACTCTCACAAATTTTGTGCCACTAATATACCAACATATCTTGCAGGCAGGACACCACTGCAGATCAAAGAGTTTGTAGCTGTCTCCTCTGGTAGCATTCAAAGTATGTTCCAGTATTGTGGACATTAGGCAGTAGTTAATAAATTGTAGCTTGTGTGTGATGGCTCACAATTATAATTTAGGTATTTGGAAGGCTATGTCAAGAAGATTAGGTAAGGTGAGCCTGGGCTACAGTATGAAAGTTGTCTAAAAACCAAGCAAATACAAAAACAAACAAACAAAAAACCCAAATAAACGGAAACAAAAAAGAGAGAGAAACAAATAAATTGAAAAATGCTATTCGCTAAATTTCTTCCATTGACAATAATGGTCACATCTAGTAAGAATTTTAAAACTCAGGGCTTTGTCTAATCTTCCATATGTAATAACTCTGAAAACAGTTTAGTTGCTGTTGCTGTTGTTTTGGAGAAATTAAAATTAGCCCTTGCTTACAAAAAAAGTTTAATCTATATAGTCCCTGTCACAATCTCTTTCGCCTTTTCCCAAGATTTATTCTTTAAAGAGAACAGTTCAAGATGTTCTCTCATTATGCAGACTATCTACTGAGTCATCTGATAATTTACTTTGCTGTGCAAGAACTCTTACATTTAATTAAGTCTATTTGTTATGTCTTGAAGATATCCCTGTGCTGTTGGAATATGGTTGAGAAAGTTTTTGCATATACATATCTTGATATATATTTTGATGTTTTCTTCTAGTAGTTCCAGGATCTCAGCTTTTAAGCTAAAGTCTTCGATCCACTTTGAGTTGATTGTTAAGTAGCATGAGAAAGATAAATCTAGTTTCTTTCTTTTCTTTTTTTTTTTTAATTTCAGTATATCCAGTTTTGTCAGCACCATTTGTTTAATAGGCTGGTTTCTATTCCCAGTATAGTTCTTGACACATCCTGGTAAAAATTTAGATGCCCTTAGCTGTGTTATTTCTTCATATGCTATTTACTGGTCAACATTAATGTTTTTATGCAAATATCATGTTGACTTTGTCACTATGGCTCTAAAGCATAATTTGAGGTCAGGTATTGTGATACCTCCTGTAGCATTCTTTACACTTAAGGTTCCATTGGCTACTTCAGTTAGAGGGTTAATATCTGGAATATAAATGACTGCTAAAATAAAAATGCTATTAAAAATGTCAATCAATAAATAAGGCATTTAATTGAATAGAAAGCTCTCAAAAGAAATATATGAATTACTAATAAGGATTCCTAAGGTCCAACATCCTAAGTCATTACAAAGATGAGCCGTTTTGATATTTCATCTCACACATCAGAATGGCTACCATCAAGAAAGAAGAGACCAAATACTTGCAATGATGAAGGAATGAAAAGTGAAAACTTCCTGTTTGCTGCTGGTGGGAGTATGACTAATACAGCCATATGGAAATCAATGTGAATATCTCTCAAAAATTAAACTAGACCTATCATGTGACCCAGTTACTGGAGCATATAGCTACAATGTACTAGAGACATTTGTACATCCATATTTATGGCTGTTTATAACTCCAGATTCAGGGGACCTGATACTCTCATACAGACATACATTCATGAAAAACATCAGTGCATGTAAAAAAATAAATTAAAATTACTTCATAGGTGAGGCTATACTCTTATATTATATCACAACAATGGTTATTTGGGCACCATGAATCAGTCAGCAGTCACTATTGGCAGTGACAATACTAACTAATGCTTTCAGGTGATGATGTCTGATTTGTCTTCCCTTTGTAATTTGTCACTTCACAAGCACTAGCAAGTGGCCTTTGTTTCTCTGACAATGTCCAATTTTCAATCAAGCACCCAACATTTTTTTAAATCACCAATTAGTAGATACTTGCCCTAAATGAATTCCCTTAACTATCATTCCACCTACATTGCTAGCTAACAATTTTTAAAATAAAAGCTTTATGGTTATTTTGAATGTTTGTATAAGGCAGTTTGATAAATGCTTAATTCCCTTTCTGTAGTAGCTAACTGATAAAAGAAAGATATGCAACAGTGACAACAGTGACCTTCATTATTGAGAAACACAAGTATATTTTTGTTTTGAATTGTATATTACTTTAAAAAATAATGTTTAAATTTATTTTGAAACATCTGAAATGTAAACAAAATATCCAATAAAAATTTAAAAAAATGAAAAAACTGAATAACCCACTGAGTCAAACTAGTGATGTCCACATGTACATGAATATGAGAATATCCTCTGGGTCATGGCACTCGACCAGCTGCCATGCCCCAAGGAAAAGTGCCCCTGCTGCCCTTGGCATTAATCAACTGCCAATAGCTCTAATACTAGGCCTGGGGCCTCAAGAACCTCTTCCAAATCCACGCTACTATTTTGAGTTGCTCAATAGCCAGAAGACTGTTTCTCAGATAGCATCTAGGTCTTTCAGTATTTCAGGGCCCCTCTTATACAATGTCCTTGGGTGATGGAAGGTAGAATTGGATGATTCTTTTATAGCTGAATACCTAGACTCATTTATTTTCAGAACACTGGCCAGTTATCAATCTCTGCATTAACCACTACCTGTGAAAAATAGCTTCTCTGACCAAGGTTGAAAGCAGCATAAATCTAAGTTTATGAACATAAATATTTTGAAGGCAGTTTAGAAGCATGACTATTTAGCTAAACACCACCAATAGGTTCTTCCTAATGTCTACAACCTCCTCAGATGTGGGTCTTTGATCAGGTTTACTGGCAGAAGCCTGGCCCCGGGAGCTTTGTCCCAGGATTGCTTCTTGATGTTATGTGCTTTCTCATGTTTGTCATTGCTGTATTCCTCATTGTTCTGACACAGTGTGATTGGACAAAGAGAGAGCCTTTTTACCTGTAGTCTGTTATGATTAATACCTGGGTATGAGCCCAGCCTATTGGAACAATTTCCTATAGATCAACATGAAGATGAACTTTGATGAAATAATGCTGTTTAGATGAATTAATGATTTTATAGAATTCCTGATTTGATTCAAATAATTTTGAGAAGTAGAGATAGTTGATGGCAAGTTTAAGGTTAGAATAAAAAATAGGACATGCTTCCTCTGCCAATATAACAAAGATGGCATGAAAAGGAGAACGATGAGTTTTCACCCACCACAAGTACCTAAATTGTACTAGGGAGAAAAATAGGCTTGAAACAAATCAATGATCAAGAAAAGCCTTCAGGCAGGAATGAGGCCACAGATGTACATGATGATAAGTAAGGTCATGAGCATAAAATGCTGATGCTTTGAACTCATAATGAGCTTATGGAGTAGAAGATCGAAAAACTATTGCTTTGAGCTTATGATCAACAATCCTGCTGTAACTCCCTCTGTGAGGTAATTCTTTAACTTACACAGAGAACCTTGTTTTAGGGTATGTAAAAGGACTAAAAGACAAACAAGGCTTTTGGAGTTTCTCTCCATCCACTAACTATGTGTATATGTGTATCTATGTATATAATATACAAAATGATTAGAGCTTGCTCACTAGAACTATGCTCTATCCACCAAATGTGTATACGTGTGTATATGTGCATGAGTAAGATGGTTGGAGCTTGCTTTGCTTCATCCAGTGTGTGTGTGTGTGTGTGTGTGTGTGTGTGTGTATTTGTGCATGATGTTTTCCTTCTTTCTTTTCTCTAATGGAAGACCAGCATCAGTGACAGCCCAGCTAGCCACTATCAGTGGCAGCTTCCTCGGGCTACTAATTAGCAGCAGTTTAAGCCAGTTGTCACCAGCACTGGTCTCCTCCTCTTTCATTTCTCCAGTTGCCTGCTACCACTAGTAGAGGCTTACATCCTGGTGCCATCAGCATCAGCTTCCCCCTCCTCTCTCTTTCCTTTTAATCACCTGTCACTGTCAGTAGGGTAGAGAGAGAATCTCAGTTGCAATCAGAATCTACTCCAGTCACTGACTCTGCACTGGCTGCTTTCTTCGGTTTACCCTGTGGTGTTGAAGCTGGCATAAAAAGCCATCCTGCGGAGTAGGCCTCAAATCTCATCAGAATCTGATTGGTTACACCTACCATTACACCATTATTGCAGTTGGCACATCTTGCTATTATGGTATGTAAGGTCCAGCACTGAGAGAGATCACTGATGTCTTTTTTCCCTCCCCCCACCCCATACTACTTTGTATACCGCAATCCAGCACCATGAAAGCTAGCCAGAAGGCAGAGAGTTTCTTATTGATTTCAAGATGGGCTTCCTGTGTCATGTATCCTGAGTGAGTGGAGTCTTCAGCATTAGGGTCTAAATAGCTGGTTATGGTGGGCAACCAGGAGCAATAGCAATGCTCTATATTCATCACTGGGAGCCTCTAGGACTTCCAATAACTCAGACAGAACCTATCAGTGACACTGAGATTTTCATTAATAACTCATATTGTTTTCTGTTCCTCCCACCTCCTTGATCTTAAATGAGATTGCAAGATGGTGGGTTTTCATATGGCTTTTTTTAAAATACATCCTTCATTTTGGTTAATCTCTCCTCTGTTCTCCTTTAACTCCATCTCTTCATCCCATTCTGTGCTTGAACCTGTCTCCTCCCAGTATCCGCCATTTCTAATTTCACTCTATGCACATTTTACTGTCTTAAGTACCTAAATTCATTCATCCCTAATGGTGTGTTTCTAGCTTCCTGGCTTCTAGATCTACTCCAAGCTCATCACACAAACCAAGCAATTCAAAGCCGAGATCTACATATGAAAGAGAGACAAGTATGTATTCTTCTAGACCTGGGTAATGTCAATTAGTATCATTTTTTTTTCAGTTCCATCCAATTTACCTGAAAAAAATAATGATTTTACTTTGTTTACAGCTCTATAATATCCCATTTACACACGCACTACATTTTCTTATGCATTCATCGGTTGGTAGGCATCTACCTTGATTCCATTTCCTAACTATAGTGAATAGAGCAGCAATGAACAGAAAAAGTGTCTCTATAGTAAGATTTAAAGTCCTTTTGGAATATGGCTAGGATGTGGTAGAGCTGAGTCTTAGGGTAGTGCATTTTCAAGTTATATTGAGAAACCCTAAACTACATATTACATATATACACATACATATACACATACACATATACATACAAACACACACACACACATATATATATATTTCAGTTTTAAAATTAGAAGATATACTCAGAAATTTTTTCTGTAATCTTCCTCTCTCCATCTCTTACACTTAGCATGTGTTGTTGGGAGCCGACTCCTAGCCAAAAGCGGCTATCATCTTTACAGCCATCTTGAGCCACATACCCTGACAAGACACTTGTTTTCAACAGCCCACAACAGCTGAGCACACTCTGATAAACATCTTGTTTTTCTCACATATCTTATTTTGCTGTTTAGTGCCACCAGCTGCAAGGCGCACGTGATATCCACGCTGCTGGGTGCACGTGGTCTCCTCACTGCTAGCTAGGTGCATGTGATATCCACGCTGCAAGGCACATGACATAGTGCCTTCAGCTGTGCTTGTCCACGAGGGCAAGGCACGTGGTGAAGGGTATAAATACCCAGCATTTCCTTCCAATAAACGAGACTTGATCATACTCCCTGTCTTGTCTCCATTCTTCTCGTCTCCACCCCCACTCTCTCTTGCTAGGCCCTGACCCACGGACCGGAGCAGCAGAACGGGCCGTTACAAAGTGGCCCCCCGAACGTAAGGCAGCTCGGGCGGCTACAATGTGTGCATGTTTTTAATTGATATTTTCAATGTTTATTTCTGTAAATATAAGACTGTCAGTTAACAAAGTCCATTGTATAAGCTATTTGATGGACTTTCAAGTCTTATTATTTAAGAACTACATTTTGTAAGGTTTTGGGCATTGATTCACTTGATAGATCTGGAACACTAAGTTACAAACTTTCAGAGTAAGACACCCTTTGCGAGTCCCATTAAGAGCATCCAATAATCCTTGAAGTAAAAATATCAACATTAAAAGGAATTTTTACAAAAGTGACTTAACATCATGAACAACTTTGAGAGGTCTCATGACTTCATTTCAAGAAGCTATCCTGCTTGTGGTCCAATGACAGAATTATTGGAATTGCTTGTGGATAACGAAGAAATGACTGACAGTAAAAACTTTAATGTCTGGAGAGTCATTTCTGTGAACACAGACACACAGACACACAGACATATAGATACAGACACACACACAAACAGACACCTAGACGCACACAAACAGACACACAGACACACACAAATACACAGACACATAGACATAGATACATACACACACAAACAGACACACAGACACAGACACACACAGATACACACACCGACAGACACAGACGCACACACACATACACACAGACACACAGTCACACACACACAGATACAC
>NW_021604719.1:14979371-15032787 GCF_004785775.1 Grammomys surdaster | reverse complement strand
ACAAATACACAGACACATAGACATATACACACACAGATACACACACATACATAATCACACAGACACACACAGAGACACACAGACAGACACACATAGACATACACAGTCACACACAGAGACACACACAAATATACACAGACACACAGTCACACACAGAGATACACACAGACAGACACACACATATACATAGACATATGTAGTCACACACATACACACACACACACACACACTGTTTTTATTAATTCTTCCCCAAGCAGAGATGCTGGAGGTGCGGCTGAAATGACAAGAGTCCCATTGTTATATAAGCTTCAGTTAGTGTAGCATCAGAGTCTAAGGGGATTGAGTCTATTTTTAAGGTTCTTCAATGATGGAAATATTGACTAGCTTGTATATGACAGCAAAGTTTTCCATGAAAGAAGTTAATGGATGCTTCCAATTTCATTGCTGATTCTCTTTCAACACTTAACAAAACCACCTCTGTCTTTCTCTACCACAGTCATCAGGATCAGCAATCAACCCTGAAGATGCCTACCAGCAAAACTTTAGCGTGTTTAGCAATAAATTATTTTTAATTAGAGCATTTTTGTTTTTTACTAAAATAATTACACAGTAGTCAACAGTATAATGAAATTTAAATTTTTGATATTGAATTGGAAACCACAAAAAATCCTGTGAGTCATTGCACTACAATGGTGCATTTATTACAGTGGCCTGAACCCAAACCCATTATATCTCCTACATGTATGTCTGTGCAAGTTAATTCTCTCTACATGTATTATATATGTTCATTATACTATATATGTTATACACACTCATGCATACACACACACACACATACCCCAAGGGTTTGATTCTGTGTTCTAACATTATTAAAGTGTTTTCCACTATAGAATGAAAGTGTTAGTTGGCATGAAAGTACATAATTCAAGGTCCATATGTTTTATTCTTTTCACAGTGCTAAATTTCCTACACGTATTTATATACAAAATTAGAAAGAAAATTTTTAAAACAAAACTTAAACTAAACAAACAAATCTTCCAAAAGTGAGATAAGGCAGTAACATGGCCTGAAAATCTAGGCCACACACTTCAAAGAGCTATTGTTCTTTGAACTATTCTAAGAGTGAGTGTGTCTCCTGATCTGCTGCAGGAGGCATGTAGAAAGTTTGGCTCAATGAGTTGGCTACGCACACAAGCTGTGTAGTACAACACCAAATTAAAATATAGAGTTGTAGCAATGGATATCTGATGCTTGACACCAGGGCAAATCTGCTGGTTTCCAGAACTAGCTTCTGAACTCAGAGAGCCTCTCAAAAGGTTTACTCTAAACTTTTTTCAATGTAGCAATGTCATGAATAGAATTACAAATTCAGTATCTCATCCTTGTGCCAACTATACACACACACACACACACACACACACACACATCACACACATACACACATATGACTGAGAAAAAGGTCAGCTTACTTTTCCTTCACAGCTATGGGTCTCTAAGAAACAGAGTCAAAGACAGATGCTATGGTGCTTTTGCAGAAGAGACCAAGAAGAAAGGAGGTAGAGAGTGCCAAGCAGATGTCTTCCAGCATCAGGTTAAAGGACTTACTTGGGGGAGGGAGCAGCATAGGCTAGACCTCACTATTACCAGGCCAAGGTTAGACACAGGACATATTTATGAAACTGGAATCATTTTTTAAAGCCTCCGGAGGGAATGCTAATTAACTGTCATCTTGCCACAGAAAACCATGTCTGCCCTTACCTACACCTGCATGACCCACTACCACCAAGCACACAGAATCGGAGCTCCATGGTCATCTATGATGCTCACAGGACATAAGCGGCCTTGTTCACCTGGATGGGATAGAGAAGGGTTTTATTTGTTTGCTCCTGATTACTAAACACTGAGGGTCTAGTCTCAGTGTCACTATGTGTCCGTATTCACACTCAGAATAGGCAAGGTGGCTCAATCTAATTCTGTTATCAATAATTTAGTTCTGCGTTGCTCTTCCTGTCTGCCTTCCAAGGTCTCAGGACATAAGATGCAAAAGTTCAAGTAATGTTCTTTTCTTGATAGTTTTTTTAAAATTCAAGTAAATACATAGTATTACATAGTACTCACTATGGGTCATAGCTTGCATGAACACACACTCCTCTCCCTATCAGCTGTGAACTCCTCCTGCAGTATACTGTGGCCTGGCTTTAGAGAAGTTGCATGATATCTGAAGGGAAGTTAAACCAGACTTATAAACCATGGCCAATAATCACACATACATTATGTCCATACATAACCTGGGTAGAAATGAGCTCCAACAAGCTCTTATCTCTCAGGAATCACTCTGGACCTGGTACTAAATATTAAAAAAATTTCTCTGGCTGATATTCAGGGTCCAAGCTAATCCACCAGGAAAGCATTGACCTGTAATGCCTTTATACTTCCCCCAAGGTTTATCTCTATGTTTTTTTCTACTACTGCCCCATAAAACCCTGTCTCATCTTTCCCCTTTCCTCCTGAATCTCAGTACTAAGGGTAGAGGGCCAGACTTGATAATCCTGTGCAGAAGAAGCCCCACATGGGTGAAGTCCTGAATCAATGTCCCTGCCATGTCAGTCAAGCACCCAGATAAGAGGCAAAGCCTCGGTGGAAGCAGGGGAGAAGTCAAGTGATCAGAAGAGCAGGTTCCTGCAAACCGCAAGTTTAAATATCAGTCAGCTATGAGAAGATGAGAAGATAAAGGGGTGGGCATGGCGTTGGCAGGATGCTGTAACTGACTCCTTACTGAAACTCTAGTGGAGGGTGAGGAGGGAACTGACGAGCCTCCATAGAGATCTCCTTAGGGCCTCTTACTTCCTTGATAATGTATTTGGGGATTAGAAGATGGGTTCAGTGGAGTTTGGAAGATAGATTATAAACTGAAAATGCAGATTACTTCATCGAGTCTCATTGCTCTGATTTTGGTTTTCTTTGAAACACCAAGCGGAGGCTGGTACTTTATCAACATGTATTCTACTTGCGACCCTGGCTTCTTGTCTCATTTGGACAATCCTGGATGGTTTCCTTATATGTTCTCACAAACTGTTTGACTCTCATAAAGATTTGAACTATGGAAGATTTTTCAGAAAATTCATACTTGATTATAACAACTGAGATTAAAAAAAAAAAGACTCTTCTGGATGTGGTAGTGCACACCAGAGAAGCTAAGGCAAGGCAGCCATGAGTTTGAGCCCCCCCTAGCTACCAAGTCCAAGGCCAGTCTGTGCTGTAAAGTGAGACCATATCTTGGAGAGAGTGAAGGGAAACTTTTTTTTTTTAAATCAACCTGCATATACAGAAAGAACTAAGGCATTTGCAACCCTAATAGAATTGTCCTTAAGATTCTTCTCAAGTCTGTTTCTTAATTTTATTACTAATGAGATAAGAGTCCACAACAGGGAACCCTAACTGGATCTGATTTGTTCTTTTATTCCTGGCTTTTCTTTGAAGAGGACTCCAGCGGCTTGAGTTTCTGCTTAGAAAATGCTATAGTTCTATTTTGTGTGTTTTGTAACTTCAACTTTTGAAATTTTAATTCAAAATACTTTAAAACCCCCTGCTGATTGCAACTTTGACCCCTGATTTATCTATTAAAGTGTTGTTGGTGCCTACGGATGTGCAGAGTTTCCATGTTAGCGTTTCAAATAATATCTAATTTAATTTTACTGTGGTAAAAATACACACATTATTGGAATCATTTAAAAGTTATCAAGACTCATTTTGTGACCCAAACTATGATCCACAAATATTCCAAAGACATTAAGCACAATAGATCTTCTTCTATGGCTGGATCGAGAGTTATAAAAATCTCAGTTAAGTCAATATGCCTGATAATGTTGTTAAAGCCATATATATATATATATATATATATATGTATATATATATGTATATGTATATATATATATATACATATACATATATATATATATAATTTCAGACTAACTGCCCTGCAAAACATAATAATACGCTATGTTCTATACATTTTATTGGGGGAGGATTGTTAAAATCCTTACAAACAGCTGCGCATTTCCTTTTATTGTTTTATTACTTTTTGCTTCATGTATTTTAAAACTTTAGATTTCTAAACCACCTCTCCAGCCTTCTCACGATTAATTTTGAAACTTTAGTGAGAAAACCCACAATTCTGCTCAGTGCGCAATCAGCTGGTCATCGATATAATATCCGGTGAGTGCTGGGGTCCACTCTGAATGCTGGGGTAGGAGAGAAAGTGTTTCAGCTCTTGTGTGAGTAGGGACTGTTGTTTCCCCGCCTCCCGCCCCCCCACCCCCTCCCCCATTCTTTGGGCTGACTGTTGTCAGACTTAGTACCATCTTGCATGGAGATGATCTGAACTCAGCTGTGGTCTAAACAACACTATAGATTTTTGTCCTTTCTGGGTAGCTTCTCACATCACCGATACTGTGTCTGGCTGTGTACAGTCATGTCAATCCTGTCGGTCTCCCTGGATTCTGAGTTCCAGCTCTCAGTTCAGGGAAGCTTCCAGAAACGTCTACTTTTCCCAATGCAGTGCTCTCCGAAACTCCCATGAAAGCAAACAAAGGCAGCAGCGTCAGTGTCCCACCTCTTTCCCTTCTCAACAACCCCTTAGGGATTGTTGCTATTCTTCCTTGCGAGATATTCAGAATTTTGGAAACCAGTTTTCATAAATTTGTGAAGCTCTTAAGGGGAGAGTCAGACTGGAGGTTTTATCAGTTTGCAGCAGCTTCACGTGGATGGCGTCCATTCGCTCTCCAGCAGAGATCAGAAACAAAGCGGAAGTGAGTTCCTAACAAAGCCCCGATCTAAAGAAAGATTAACACTGTGCTATTGGCAAATTCCAAATTCAGTGTGCTTTGCTTGCACAACAAAGGGAGCACCACCATCAGGGATTCTGCTTTGTAGGAACCAAGGATCCAACAAGAGAAACAGTGGCATCTTACTGAGTATAAGTGGTACTACCTTCCTAACGACATTTGCTTAGCTTTGCTCCTTTTTGCAATGTAATCCCTTAGCATATATTATAAATTTTACTTTCTGCTTATTTTCTTGAGATATCCTCTGAATGAAAAAAATATTTTTTATATATTTATATGTCAGCTTGATACTGTATCATATATTTTGCCGCTATTGTTCAATGGAAAGTTTATATGTAATGTAAATGTACAATATAAACATATATTGCTGATCTTCAGGGGAAACTCAGCAAGCTTACTAGAGGAAACGCTGCTTGAAATGAGTTTCTTTGAGGTTTTCATTTCATTTTCAAGGACGGGAGGTGACATAGGCACAGAAGCATCACCTGATTTTGGCATGGTGAGGCAGAATGAGGAAGGCCTGTGAGTTTTATCTTAGCAGAGGCTATTGCTGGCATTAAATAATGTAACACTTGTGTAAAGGAAAATGTCCTCAGCCACATAATAAGCTGTTAGTTCAAATTATCTATTCTTCCTTCTGGCCAACTCTATAGGATGGTTGTACCACTTGGCTCAGGACTCAAAGATAAGGAAAGGCAGATACACAGATGCTAGCAAGTTATGGTTACACAGGTAATCAATTACCAGAAATAATTTATGAAGTCTCTTCATAAGTCTTCTGGAAACAGATTTCAAGATTCCTTCTTTAAAGAAAACCCTAAGCGTGCTTATGACCTGGGGTCATTATTGATAACTATGAAAATACTTTAAAGTTTTTGATTAGAGAAGACTTCAAAACCTTCATCCTGTGTGCACTAAGCTGTCAAATTTGCTATTCTCATTTGAGAAAGAGTGTCCTTGTGTAGTCACAGTTGGCCTGGAACTCTTGCACTCTCACATCTGGCTCTCAAATTCCAGGATTATAGCATGTGCTACTATGAATAACTTCAATTATTTACTCATTACTTGGATCAAAGATTAAAAACTGTCTCTTCTAGTTATTTTTTTTCCTTCTAGTTCTCAATTTATGGGTGCTAATGTTAACGCTTGACTCATGAGTCAGAACTGCTCTTTCCAAACCCTAAGACCTCAGCTGTACAGAAGTTAGTAAGCCACGCTCCCTCTTCACACTGCTCCCCCACAGTCCAAAAGCAAGCGTAGATGCGCAGGCTGTGCGCGATAGTCTTACATCAACTTGACAGAAGCTACAGTCATTTTGGAATAGAAAACTCTCTATTGAAAAATGCCTCCATCAGACCAGCCTGTAGGCAGCCTGTCTTGCACTTTCTTCATTGATGACTGCTGTGAGCAATCCAACTCACCTTAGGCAGTACCACCTCTCAGCTGATGATCCTGATTGCTATAAGAAAGCAAGCTGAGCAAGTTGTGGGGATCAAACCAGTAAGCAACACTCCTCCATGTCCTCTGCGTCAGCTCCTGGCTTGCAGGTTTCTACCTTGAATTACTGCCCTGTCTTCCCTGGATGATGGACTACCGTTGTAAGAGGAGACAAACCCCTATTCCCCCAAGTAGCTTCTGGTCATCGTGTTTTATCAAAGCAATAGACACAGCAACACATTCATCCTGACCATAGTCAAGTCTGAAACTAACAGGCAATGACTACTAATTCTTATCTATCTGACATTATGGAACTCTCCACTACCTAAGAACCATATGCACAATATCTGTGATCTGTACTGGTTTCCTGTGATCCTAATGAAGTTGATAAAAAGACAAATTTCCTAGAGAAGCTTTTCAGGCCTGGCAAGCAGTCTGCCTACCTCCAGACAAGAAAGGGATGATAGAGACCCAATACCTACGGTGAGAAAACCTGGATTAAATCCACAGAATGCACATGGTGGAGGGAGACAAGTGACCGCTACAAGCTGCTCTCTGACTTGGATAAGCATGCCAACACACATGAGCAATTTTTAAAAGTTTATGAATTTCTGCTTTTATTGTTTTCAACTTAAGTATGTTCATGGTGTGTATATATGTGTGTGTACGGTATGTGTATATGTGTGTGTGAGCATGTGTGTAGGTTTATGTGGACATCCATGTCTGTACACATGTATAGAAGCTAAAGAAGGGTATTGGGAACCCATATTTATTTTCTTGAGAAAGGGTCCCTGGCATTCAAATGGAGGTTCTCAAGGCTGCATAAGAGACACTGTTAACTATCAAAACATCTTTACCCAAAGTTCTGTTCTGTTATATTTTTTTCTTATTTAATTGTGCTTCATGTTTATTTCATTAAATGTTTCCCATGTGCTTCTTTGCTGGAGATATTTATCCTGACTTGGCTTCCTGGTATGCCTAAGAAGTCACGACATTGACACATGTGTGTTAATTCAGTGCAGACTTAGTAAGCTGGTGATATTCTCCGTGGGGGCTAGTTTTGAATATGCCTTCATTGAGTTTATATTTGGTCTGACACGTCCCATGCAAAGCTGACGCTTGAAATGTAAAAACATGGGATTACAAAGGCAGAGGCAACAAGCAGCTCCGATTTTTATCTTTTGGTTTGAGGTTCTCCTTGTTCCAATTCTATTCATCAGACATGATGGAAGAACGAAGGCACACCCTGGGTAGTTCAGCCTGGAACTGAACACACACATCTGTTGATGAGGAAGAATTCAACCTGATCTCATTTTTCACTCTGCTGGCATGCATGGAAAGATGTGTTTCCCTGGCCTTCACATGCTGCTCCTGTCAAAGCCGCCCTGGGTACACATCATGTGACATTTCTCCTTGTCAGTGGCTGCCTTGCCTTCCCTTTCTCCTCATTTAATCAGTCTTTCAAATCTTCCAATGTGAGTTTTTGATGATAGAATCTGAATTAATGAGGAAGTTACTTTTAAAAAAGAAGGAACCTGGGAAAACCCCAACAAGGATTCTTCTACCTCCAGTCTCATCAGCTATCCACATTAATCTCCCAAAGTTTGTACCTCTCAGGCTCCCGTCCGTTTGAGACACAACCTCTAATATCTACTTGAACTTCAGGGGGAAATGATTGAAACTTATTACAAAAAGAGAAACCAGTACAGATTATCACAAACCATACAAATTATCTCCTCCAGGCAAGAGGAGAATGGAAGGGGTTGGATGGAATAATGCCAGTGAAATCCACAGCGCTAAGGCTAAAACCATTTCATGCAAACATTACCGCCTCACACGCTGGATAGGGTGCAACATCTGGAACTCAAGCCCATTTGGCAGTGTGCAGCACACACTGAGCATCTCTCTCAGTACAACCAGTTAGTGCCTTATGCTGCCAGAAGGATTTGTTATTCCAGGCCAAAGGCTTCAAAGGGACTTGCTCCTTCATTCTGGGGATCAGAGAAAAAGGGTGTGGACTATGGAAATCTTTGGTGGCTAGGGAGCACATGCTTCTCCAAGTTTCATTTCTCATGGGAAGGACTTCTAAAGCCAAAATGCTCCCATGCTAAGAGGCAGATATCTATAATCCCAGCTTTTGGGAAGGTAGAACAGGAGAATTACATATTTGAGGGACAGCTAGGGCTATAGAGGTGGCTACCTTCTCAAAACCAGAAACAAGGGGGGAAGAAAAACGCTTAAACTTTCACTGAACTAAGTGTTCAAGAGTAGCTATCATTTTGATCATTTAGAGGGTGACCTGAAAATTCTTTGTTTTACTTTTAAACTACACTTTACCATATTTTTAAATTACAAAAGACAAAATACCCTTTGTGATATTCTTTAAAAGACTGATTTTATTTTTGTGGAGTGTGTGTATACTCAAATGCACAACTGCAGAAGCCGGAAGATGGTATCAAATCTCCTGGTGCTGGAGTTGTCAGTGGTGATGAGCTATGCACGGGGGTGGGGAATCACATTTTGTTCTGTAATGATCAGCAAGTGTTCTTAATTACTGACCATCTCTTCAGCTCCTACAGAGCATATTTTTCATAAACTAAGGTGTATAACTAATCTATCAGCCATGAGATCAGCTTAATAAGCTATAATTAGTGTATTTTTAATGAAGTAAAATTATCAATGCTTTATTTACATTTCAGGCAGTCGTTTCAGTGTGTAAATGTAGAGGGAAATATTCATTAAGCTATGATATCTAATAATTTTATTGCTAATAATCACAGTAAAGCAAGCAATGAAAACTGCTATCTCAGACAACTGTATGCTTAACACCTAGAGAACAGCTTTGGCACAGGGCCATAGCAGGGGAGAAGAAACAGAACAAGACCACAAATGAGCTGACTTGGGAATGGAACTGAAAGTATTTGATCTACTTTCAGGGCTCTGTAGGAAATCTAATTAGGATGTGATAGAGAACTCTCCAAAGAGAATTCTTCCTAGTGCCATTTCCCTAAGGCTAGATGCTGGAACTTAACTCTTCTTTTTACTGTCATGTTAATTACATATTGACAATATCTATGCATATTTCCATACATGCACACAACATGCATTTAGCCCTTCTACTCTGTTCTCTCTATTCCTCAGGTCAACATATTTTTTTTTCTTTTTACACTCCAGATTTTATTCCCCTCCCGGCCCACTCTCCAACTGTTCCACATCCCATACCTCCTTCCTACCCCTGTCTCCACGAGGATGTCCCCACCCCTCCCCCAGTCCATCAGACTTCTAAAGTCCCTGAGGCCTCCAGTTTCTTGAGGGTTAGGTGCATCATCTCTGACTGAACCCAGACCTGGCAGTCCTCTGCTGTATATGAGTTGGGGGCCTCATGTCAGCGGTGTTTGCTGCCTGCTTGGTGGGCCAGTGTCTGAGAGATCTCGGGGTTCCAGATTAATTGAGACTGCTGGTTCTCCTACAGGGTCACCCTCCTCCTCAGCTTCTTCCAGCTTTTCCCTAATTCAACCACAGGGGCCAGCAGCTTCTGTTCGTTGGTTGGGTGCAAATATCTGCATCTGACTCTTTCAACTACTTGTTGGGTCTTTCTGGGGGCAGTCATGATAGGTCCCTTTTTGCAAGTGCTCTGTAGCCTCAGTAAGAGTGTCAGTCCTTGGGACCTCCCCTTGAGGTGGATCTCACTTTGGGCCTGTTGCTGGACTTTCTTTTCCTCAGGCTCTTCTCCATTTCCATCCCTGCAGTTCTTTCAGGCAGGAACAATTATGGGTCAGAGTTTTGACTGTGAGATGGCAACCCCATCCCTCATCTGATGCCCTGTGTTTCTGCTGGAGGTGGGCTCTACAAGTTCCCTCTCCCCCACTGTAGGGCATTTCATCTAGAGTCCCTCCCTTCGAGCCCTGAGAGTCTCTCACCTCCAAGGTCCCTGGTGCATTCTGGAGGGTCCCCACAACCTCCTACCTCATAATGTCTGTTTCCATTCTTTCTGCTGACCCTCAGGGCTTCAGTCCTTTTCTCCCACCCAATACCAGATCAGGTTCCCTTCTTGCCCCCCTGCCTTCTCCCCCATCTCCTTTCCCTCCCATGTCCTTCCCTCCCTCCCACCTTGTGGTTTCTTTCTTCTCCCTCCAAGTGGGACTGAGACATCCTTACTTGGGCCCTTCAGCTTGTTGACCTTTTTGAGTTCTGTGGACTGTATCTTGGGTATTCTGTACTTATTTTATTTTTTGACTAATATCCACTTATTAGTGAGTATATACCATGCATATCCTTTTGGGTCTGAGTTACCTCACTCAGGATGATGTTTTCTAGTTCCATCCATTGCCTGCAAAACTCAGGATGTCCTCATTCTTAATAGCTGAGTAGTATTCCATTGTGTAAATAAACTACATTTTCTGTATCCATGTTTCTGTCATGGGACATCTGGGTTGTTTCCAGCTTCTTGCTATCACAAATAAGGCTGCTATTAACATAGTGGAACATGTGCCCCTGTGGCATTGTAGGGCATTTTTTGGGTATAATCTCAAGAGTGGTATTGCTGAGTCTTCAGGTAGATCTATTTCCAATTTTCTGAGGAAACTCCAGATTGATTTCCAGAGTGGTTGTATCAATTTGCAATCCCACCGGCAATGGAGGAGTGTTCCTCTTTCTCCATATCCTTGCCAACATGTATTGTCACTTGAGGTTTTGATCTTAGCCATTATGTTTGGTGTAAAATAGAATCTCAAGGTCATCTTGGTTTGCATTTCTCTGATCACTAAGGACTTTGAACATCTCTTTATATGCTTCTCAGCCATTCAAGATTCCTCTGTTGTGAATTCTCAGTTTAGTTTTCTATATCCCATTTTTTTTCATTGGGTTGTTTGGGTTTTTGGTGGTTAGCTTCAGCATCTTGAGTTCTTTATATATTTTTATTAGCCCTCTAATTGGATGTACAGTTAGTGAAGATTTTTTCCTAATCTGTAGGTTACCAATTTGTCTTATTGACTATGTCCTTTGCCTTACAGAAGCTTTCCAGTTTCATGAGTTCCCATTTATCAGTTCTTGAACTTATAGCATGAGCCATTGGAGTTCTATTTAAGAAATTTCCCCTTGTGCCAATGAGTTCAAGGCTCTTTCCCATATTCTTTCTACATATGAGAGAGAAAATTTGGTGTTGGTCTCTCTGTGTCTGGCATATTTTATTTAAAATAAAATGATGTCTTACAATTCAATCCATTTTGCTGCAAACAACGAATTTTTTTCCTTATGCTTTAATTCTCTGTTGTGTACATAAACCATTCTCTTTAGCCATGTATCATGGGCAGATGGGCTGATTTCACTTCTTAGCTGCCGTCATGAGTGGTACTACAATAAACAGGGAACTCAACTATCTCTTTCAAAGGCTGAGTTCATGTCTTTTGTTTTGTGATAGCAGTTTTAATTGTCTACTTAACACAATGTACATTCTCCCAGGAAGAGAACCTCAAGATATTATCAAGATTAGGTTGGCCTGTGGGCATGTCCATGGGAAATTTATTATAGAATGTGCGACCACCAAAACCACCATTGATGTGGCCACCATTCTTTGGGTTTGGGTCCTGGACTGTATTAGAGTGGAGATAGTAAGATGATTAGTAGAAGCATGTGCACTTTCTGATCTTGTCTGTGGATGTGATTAGCTGCTTCAAGTTCCTGCCTTGACTTTTCCACAGTGATGGACTACAAACTGGAATTACATGTTCAATAAGCCCTTTTTTCCCTTATATTACTTTTTTCAGGAGAAATCCAATCACAGAAACAGAAATGCAATACAGAAACCCTAGGGCATTGTATCAATTTTAATAAGTGGATAGCTGTGTGATTATCTTTCTTTTAGTTTCTTTAAGGAACTGCCATGCTGCTGTCCATAACAATTTTACTAATGTTCACTCTCACCACATGAAAGTCTCTTTTCCCCCAACATCCTTTACAACATCTACTTGTTTGTTTTTCTTGATTGGTAGAGGTATTTTGAGATGACATGGTAGTCCTTTGAAGTTTTCATTTTCATTTCCTTGGTGACTAGACCAGATGAATAGTCTTTAGTGATCAAAGTGAGCACTTGGGTAAGTGGTACAGTTATGGGGTACTGGAACGGCATCTCGAATCGGAATGCATTATGAACTTCTCCAGAGAGAATGTCCATACTGTGGTAGGATCTACAGTCATGGCTGATATATTATGAGCACTGTTAAGGAAGTAGGCTGCACGTATAACATGTTTCAAAACAACTGATTCACAATAATTTGGCAACTTCCTCAAATAGTTTTAAGTAGAAGCTGGGATGGAGAAAAGCCACATGGACACTAGAGGAAACGTCTCAAGTATAAACATATGAAGCAGCAGGAGAACGATTTTAAGAAATTGCTTCATCCTTTTGTTCTCTAACACAAAAATGAAAGTCTTTTTAAGGGCTTCCAAAAGTTAAGTCAGCGTTTTAAAGACCCACAGCAAAGATGGAGATCATCCTATTGTCTCAGCTACTCATTCCCACGTCTCTCTGTAATTGAGTATCATTAACATGAAGGTCTTGAGAGCCAGGTTCATCTTGGTCTACAGAGATGAACATGTCTTACAAAGCATCTACCAACATACCACACTTGGACTTTTCTTTGTGCCATTGAAGAACATACTAAATTTCATAATTTATCAACAGATTGAGTGTCATACCATTACTTGGGCTGCTCTTGCTGTGTGCTATTCACAGAGCAAGGAAGAATTACTATGAAACCATCAACCAAAATGCATAGACATGCTCTTATTCAGAATAACAAAATGCTGATTTCCTGAGAGTAAAGAACATGGCTTATTTAAAACATTGTGTCTGAGTTTAACATAGAGCTTAATAAGAGACTCTTGAATTGGTAGCTACTTTTCTCTTCAGCATTTACCAAGTCTTTAATCACAAAAATTCTGTAGAATTTTTATTTTAGACAGTTACATTTTGCAAACAGAAAAGGGAGAGAGATTTATTTCTCACAGTTTAGAGGCAGCTGAGAATTCATACTAGCAACTTAGCTGCAATGCCTCCTTCCCCCTTTCTTCCTAGTAAAGTGTTGTTGGAAGAAAAAAGAACCACAAGAGTGTCACAGAAATAAATTTCAAAACGTGAATAAAGGGAAACTATATATTCCATTGAGTCAGTCAGCTTTCTGTTCCAAGATAATGAACGTGCAGAGAGAAAAGGTCCATTTGGCTCCATGACCATTCAGTCCTGTTGCTTTGGAATCTGTTGGGAGGCTACGAAGCCAGATAAAACTGGGCACCTCGTGACTCTGATGTGAAGAAAGGAAAAGGAAGAGAGTTCACCCTGTGATGTGAAGACCTCACAACATACATCATATCTTAAAGGTTCAGCCACTCCCATGTAGAGCAACTCAGAGGAATGAATCTGTGACACATGAGCCATCAGAGGGTGTTTAAAGTCCAATCTAATAGAGCATTGTCCTCTCCCTCTCCCTCTCCCTCTCCCTCTCCCTCTCCCTCTCCCTCTCCCTCTCCCTCTCCCTCTCCCTCTCCCTCTCCCTCTCCCTCCCTCCTTCAGGACTGGTAGATTAGAGGTTTTAGCTTATGGACTATAATACCGAATAACACACGTTTACATAAATTAGAAGGTTATTTTATTCTCACATATGACATGAAATTTTTTTTCTTTAGTTACATGGCTGGTTTCACAGGATGCCAATTGTAGGTTTTATCAGGATGCCAATTGTAGGTTTTATTAGCATGTTATACCCTTTCCTTTCCCTTGAAAATTGATGCTCACACCTATCAAACTTCTTTGGGATCTGTGTGGTAACAAGAACAGTCTTACACTAAGTACGTTTTCAATAAAGATGCAAATTGAATATTATTTTAAAGTACTGTTTAGTAAAACAGTGATAAAAGAACTACATACTAATATCTATATATATAGGAATGAATTCTGAAATACTGGTTTGTTGTGGTTTTTGTTATTTAAAATTTTTCCCTCTTAATTCTGAGGATTTCATACATGTATACAATGAAATTTGAACCTACTAACCCCAAACTTCTCCCCTCTAACTTCCTTCATATTTCCTAAAACATGACCTTTCTCAACTTTATACTTTTAATAAATAGCCCAGTAAGTTCAGTTGGAGTTGACCGTAAGCACATGGATACAGGGCCATCCACTGGAGAATGGTAAATGTACCAGCTTCTGGTCCTCATACAAGAGATTCCTTCTCCCTCAGCAACTGGTTATGACTGTGAAGAGTGTCTCAGCATGCACAGGGCCTTTGTGCACAGCAGTTTCCTCAGAACTGAAACATCCCCTCCAGCAGGGAAGAGAAGGCTCAGGAGACAAACTAAAGGTCACCAAAGGAAGTGAAAACTTGGAACATTTTAAAATTTTAATTTAGATTTAAATTTTTTCCTATAAAATACTTTGATTATAGGCTTTCCCCTTCTCCAACTCTTTCCCCCTCCCTACCCATCCAATTTCATGTTCTTCCCCCTCTCAGAGTTCACATTGTGTGTGAATGGCTTGAGTTTGTGCAGGCCTTTTGCATCCTGTCTCCTGAGTTCATGTGGGTACCTCTCCTGTTGTGTCTGGAACATTGCTTCCTTGGTATCTTTCCCTGCCTCAAGCCCTTACCTCTTTCTACCCTTCCTCTTCAGCATAGATTCCACCATAGATTTCAGCATAGATTGCACCAGCACAGTTTCTCCATGTTCAATAATGTAAGTAAGTGATATCCCCACGGATAGTGTCTTATCATCAGGTAAGCATTGCCAGTAGTCAGTAATATTTGAAGGGTTTATTGAACCTCTTTGACCAGTAACTCAAAAATATGTAATCCATTCCTGGCACTGGGGGGTTCATTTGGGGACATATGATGTCTAGTTGGAGTATTGTTTTTCTTATTATAAGGTAACTCCATTTATAACCCTACATTTCCCTCTTCCCACTCCTTATTCCTTTAGCAATTACCT
The DNA here is from genome assembly GCF_004785775.1 of Grammomys surdaster. Classification (NCBI taxonomy): domain Eukaryota; kingdom Metazoa; phylum Chordata; class Mammalia; order Rodentia; family Muridae; genus Grammomys; species Grammomys surdaster. The sequence continues at coordinate 15,017,524 of NW_021604719.1, read as the reverse complement.
AGCTACTATGGATATTCTGAATGAAACACATGTACCGAAGACTAAAAGCTAATATCTACATTTAAGATAAAACATACAATGTTTCTTTTTCTGGGTCTGGGTTTTCTCTGAGTGATTGTTTCAAGTTCCATCCATTTACCTGCAAATTTCATATTCTTTTTGTAATGACTGAATAATTCTTTGTTGTTCAAATGTTCCACATTTCCATTACCCAATCAGCAGTTGTTGGACATCTAGGCTGTTTCTAATCTCTGCCTATTGTGAACAGAGTTGCAATTAACATAAATTCACAAGTATCTCTGTAGCAAGATACAGAGGTTTTTGGGCTTATGCTCAGGAATGGTATACCTGGATCTTGTGGTATATATTTTCTCAGCTTCCTGAGGAAAATTTGCATTGATGTCATACTGGATGTAGTAACTTCTACTCCCACCAAGACATTAATAAATGTTCCTCTTTCTCTCCATCCTTGCCAGTGTATGCTGTCATTTGTTCCATCTATTTTCACTTGGGTGAAATCTTCAAGTAGTTTTTATTTGAGTTTTACTGATGGCTAAAGATGTTGAACCTTTTTAAGTGTTTCTCAGTCTTTTCTGTGTTATTTTTTGAGAACTCTGTTTAGTTTTATTCCTCATTTATTAATGTTTATTTCATTATTAATATTTATCATGCTTAGTTTTCTCAGTTCTTTGTATATTCTAGAAACCAGCCACCTTTCAGAGATATAATTGGCAAAGATTTGTCTCCCATTCTGAGGGATGCCTCTTTGAAACTTGGAAGATTCTTGAGGTCACCTCCCAGCTTTGTAGAGGAGTAAACAGATGCTTGAGGAGAAGACTCAGCAAAGCCTCAGAGAAAAGATTCTTAGACCCGTTAAGTTACCTTCCGACTTTCAAGCGGCATTGCCCTGTTGAAATGAGCGTCCAGGTGATGCACCTGCTTTCCAAGTTATCGATGTCCTTTTGAGTAAGCACTCACTCACACTCCTGTTAGTAATCCAACACATTTCACTAAATTGAACTTCAGTGTAATCATTGGTGAAATCATTATTTTGGTCTTTCGTGGATTCTCTTTCTGGGGAATTATCCTATTGAAGCTTAAAGCCTCATACAATAGCCTTGCCATGCTACTTATGTTCAGTGTGTGTGTGTGTGTGTATACACACACACAATATATATATATATAATGTTTTTATATATAAAGAATATTGTACTGAACAAAAACAAAACAAAACAAAAGCCAGCATAAGACTGCTGTCCGAGCCCTAATAACTCAATAAGAAAATTTGATACATTATTAAGTACAGGATAAACTACAGAATTTTCTCTCTCATCTTTCCAACATGTCCACAGCTCTGAGTCAGCCATACTCTCTCATCTCTGTGAGTGCCCATAGCATCAACTCTTGAAACAGAAAGGGGACACCATATTAACTGACCATTATTACATCTATTTTTGTTTTTACTTTTCACTCAATCCATTTCTGGTAGTTACGGAAGCCAAGTGGTGCATTATTTATAAGTTATGAACCTTTTAAGACTATTTGCAGTTAAAATTTTACTACCTTATATTAAGTAGATTTATGTCTGCTCGTCTCAAGAGACAAAGGCAAGCAGTAACGGAGTTATTGGTGTGTCCTCAAGAGATACCTAAAATGTTTTCTAGGAATTAAAGAAGCTCTTTAGCTGCTAGAATATATGGTGATGATTGAAAGGAATGGATAATCCGAAGACACCAGCCAGCCACTCTGCAAAGTAGACTAGATCAATCATAACATTCGATACTTCACAGCCTCCCCCGACTTCTCTTTCCTTTAGTTCATGCTGATTCCTGCCAAACTAAACCACTCACCACTTCCAGCCTGCATCATGGGGCTCTGCTATCCATGGCCTGGACGAGAGCCTTCCTCCTTAAAGCTCAGCTCCCCTCTGACTCAAATAAGCCTCTTTGCAGCATCACCTCCAGCCTAAACCCAAGCAACACTTGTCTTAGGCTGAAGCACATCCTGTTTTATTTTATTAGTGTTCCTTAGAAGCCTGTTTGTTTTATTTTCTTTTTTAAAATAATTCATTTATTTTTAGTTTATGTTCATTGGTGTTTTACGTACATGTATGTCTGTGTGAGGTTGTTGGATACCCTGGAACTTGAGTTACTGACAGCTGTGAGTGGCCATGTGGGTGCCGGGAAATGAACCCGCGTCCTCCTGAAGAGCAGCTAGGGCTCTTCACTGCTGAGCCATCTCTTCGGCCTGCCAGTTGTTTGTTTTCTAATGAGAGACTGAAAGGGAGTGGATCTAGACAGGAGGAGAGGTAGGGAGGAACTTAGAGGTGCAGAGGGAGGGGAAACAATAATCTGGATATGCTATATGAGAAAAAAACTAGTTTCAATAACAGATAAAAACAAAAATAGCTCATGCTGACTCCTCCCAAGTTTCAAAGAAATAATTCATAGTATGTATAATTCAACATGTAGACATCTTCTCACTTCTAACTACCAAGTTTTAAATTCAGGCACGATCATGCTCTCTGTGGATCTCAGAATAGTTTCATTTAAATCCCAAAGTTAAGTTATACTTAAAGATACTTTATAATATGATGTATATACACATCATGTACACAAATACACACAGACATGGCTGTACGGATCAGATAGTAGAAGTTGCTGGTGAACGTTTAGTTTTTAGTGATCAGATCATGACCAGATCATCACAGTTTTTTTCCCTCTTTTCCTTAAAACTGGGAAAGAGCTGGGGTGTGGTTTTTTAATCCTAGCCATCAGCCAGGTAGCTTTCTGTAAGTTGGATCCCAGTCAGGTCTACAGAGCAGTTCCAGGACAGCCAGGGCTACACAGAGAAACTGTGTCGCAAAAACATAAAAAAAAAAAACAGAAAGTATAAACAAGTTAATTTGTGCTTACAGTTTGACATAAAATTAAGTAAGCAAGAACATTGTAAGAGTCTTGGACTGTTCTACTAAATGTGATTCTAGACCAGGGAGATGGCTCGGGGGCAAAAGATACTTTCAGCCAGGCCTGACCACCTGAGTTCTGTCCCTGGAATCCTCACAGTGGCAGGAGAACGTCAGCTCACAGAAGTTGTCCTGTTACTGGAACTTATGCATTGTAGTAACCGACAAACACACAACAAATAAATAAGTGTAATGAAAAAAATCAATGTGATTCATATTCATTAAGAATCTACCATAAGCATGACATTTGAAGCAACTCATATAAAACAAAGCAAACTTGATCCTTGATTCTATGGGATATCTCCTAAATGTTGATGGTAATAGTGTTATGGGGTTCCTGAGGAAAAAAATCACCAAGAGACCTGAATAAGTTAAGTCATATGGAGCCTTTATTCACTGCCAGTGGTCTGTCCTAGGCAGAGTGGCAGGAAGCAGCCATGACCCCAATTTACTCAGGTTTTAGAAGGCAAAAATACCACTGTTGCGATGTATACAGTCCTGAACATCTGTGGCAAACAAATGTCATTTACGGATGCAGAGATGTTAAGTGTTCAGACAGTTCTCATAACCTGGAGGTCAGGGACATATTGTACAGAAATTTGTGGCTGCTTTCTGTGGCCAGGTCTATGCGACCAGAGGCCAGTTTACCCAGGACAGTTTTAGCACTTAAAATATTCTTAAGGATACTTCCATAAGAAGGTGTAACTATAGCTCAGTGGCCCATTACAGTAGAAGGGAGACATGTTGGGAAGAAGAATGGCTTCTATAGAAGTGGAGAGGGTAACGAGGTGTGAAAATACCCAAAACACACAATAGACATGTCCTTTGATACTTTCTTATAAGCATTGTGAACAATGTTACTAGTAAATGGATGATACCAAAGCAAATAGTTTCTGAATATCTGTTATTTTGAGTATTAGGAATTGATTAGGAAATGTTAACATGGGCATTAGTCAGAATGAATCACAGTAAGACACTGAAAATAAATACCCATGGATACCTAACATAAGCAAAAATGCTGCCATCAACAGGGTGAATTTGAAATCTTTTCGTTCATTGTAGAGAATCCATATTTTTTACCAAAAAAAAAAAAATAGTAAAAGGTCTACACAGTTTACTCATAACAGTTAAATTAGGTTTTGTTTCACTTATTGAAAAAGTCATTTTTGTTATTTGTTTTTCTTTCTGTAACATATCAGGTTTAGCTAGGGTTGGCTAAGTGGGCATGGTTGGAAGTTATTTAGACAACTAACATGAGGCTATGCCACTGGGGGAGGGTGGCTTTTCCTTCCTGCTGTACTAATTTTACATGTAAACATAGAAGCTAATGTTGCTGTTAAAAACACTAAGTATCTTCTTTCACATCATGAATAACAGCTTTACTTATTTTGGTAACCGATAAATACCGATTGCCATTCCAAAGGCAAGCAACAATGAAGCAGAGATTAGTAAAATATTAGAACATCCCTAATAACATATTCAACTTGGAAAACCAATCTACAACACAAACGGGAATTCTCTGAGGCACTGAAGGTAAAGAGCTCCTTCTTCTAGTTTGTTTCAGTTTGAAACTCAAAAAACGCTTACTCCACCATACTACACTCCCCATTCTGTTAAGGTGTCAGGCTAGAAAACTAAAGTAACATTGTATTCTTTTTATCCGTCAACTGGAAGTTGGTACAATTGCTCAAAATGAAGTGTTTGCAAAAAAAAAAAAATGCATTGAATAACACCATTGTAGGAGATTTGGGCATGCCTTCCTGGGAAATATCAGAGGGAATTTGATCAATTACCCCACAGAGAGTGCAGAAGAATGACCTATGCTATCTTGAGGCCCTTTGTTCTTGTCACTGAATGTCTCATTACAAGGTCAGAGAAGAGCTAACTCTAAGGCATCCATAGCCAGAGTGTTGCAAGGAAATTTAAATGTCTCTTCTTTTTCACAGTAAACAGCTCTCCACCAGTAAGAAGCAGCTGGGGCCAGGCCACGCTGTCTACATAGCCAAACTCAGGAACCTCAAAAGTAAATACACACATACAGTTACTAGGAGGCTAAAAATGATAAAACAGGAGGGAGAAGTTTTATCAGCTCCTATGAGGTTTCAGTCACCTCTCACTGCATACAACATGGTACCCAGCAACTTCATAGCTATTGCAACAGTGAAATAGAACATGCACATGGGTTTTTCTGAAGCTGATGTAAACAAACTTACGAGCTTGCAAAAGTATATCACATACAGTTATGTACACTCCATCAAACTAGATAAAGGTAGTAAACGACTATAGGTCAAGCTTATATGGTTGTTACAGCTGACTTCTGAGCAATGTGAGGCACATTGGTACTCTGTGTAACTGAAAAAAATCCAGGCGTGTTGGCCTCTGCATGGAAACAGCAGACTATTGTTCAGGAGTCCAGTAGTCTTATCTTCAGTTAGAGAATACTCTTGCTAGTTATGGGGTTTATTCCAGAACAGAATGTCCCAGTGCCAGCAGCAACCTCAGACACCTGTGTTTGCTGCATCACTGAGTCATACCAGGCACAGCTATTAATCTACGTCAGTAAAATTGGGCTGATTAAGTTCTGTTATGTTCATACAAAAATCATCACCTGATGACATAGTTCTCAAAATGTAGCCCATATCTTAAAAATACAAAACTATGAAAGTCTACTTAGGTTAGAGTTCCTATCTAAGAGGAACTGGAAATTGCTTGCTCTTGACATGTCTGGTTTCATGTATTCAAGGTGACATTTCTATAGTCCCTACTTTGGTTATGAACACATGTTTGTTTTTGAGACAGGGTTTCTCTGTATAGCCCTAGCCATCATGAAACTTGCTCTGTAGACCAGTCTGGCCTCAGGCTCATAGCAATCCACCTGCTTCTGTTCCCGAGTTGCTGGGATTAAAAGTGTGCCCCACCACTGACCAGCTGAGCGCTTGTTTTTTAAAAGCTACATACATTGGTACACAACAATGTCCTCCGTGGGTGATAATATATAAAAATTGACAAAATGCTAAAATAAGACACAAGTTAATATTGCTGGTTTTTGTTTAAGTTTTTCTGGTCATAAGGTGACACCTTACAAAATTCTTGTAGTGTTAAGCCTGTGGATATTTTTCATGTACTTGATAATTTTAAAAAGAAGTTTTACCCATGTAAAAGGCCAAGGAACACGCATAATTATTGCATCTGTTCATCTAGGATACCAAAGGCCAGGTAGGAATTGTAATAACTCCTTAGAAGGAAATGGTTTTAGGGACATGGTGTTGAAACATAGGAAGATGATCTGTGATACGCAGATGTGAGCATCATTGAAACATTGTTAAAATTATCACCAGTGTTAATGAGGAGTTATTAAGTCTTGTTATAAGGCCTCCTGATGTGTATTCCCTAGGTATAGGTAAAGATGGTGTGGGCTGGAGCAACTAACTTCCTTAATGAACAGCTGTTGGATCTCCCTGCTGCCTTGGCTGCCTTGAAGCCAAAGGGGATCTACGATCAAACAGCCAGCCAGGCTGTTCTGATGCTGCCAGAGCCTACAGGAAACGAGGCAACAATCACAATCACAGCTGATTGCTTCAGCTCCTGAAGGCAAGCCGGTTTCAAACAGTTTTTTACAGCTATTTGACCATTACAATTCTCACTGAACTCTAGATGACCCTGCAAGCTTTTCTAGGTAGGCCATAGAGGAGCACCTGCCATGGTGGCTTAGGCAAAGGGGTTCCTGTGATTGCTCCAAACACAAACCTTCATTTGCACGTGATATATGATCAGAATGAGCCAATAACATGTTCTCTAGCTACATAAGCAGGCAGTCGAGGATGACTGAGTCAGAGCCACTCCTGTGATGTCTTTCCTGGTAAGCGATATCAGGTACTGTAAATGGCTTCTCTGTGATATTCCTTTTTTTTGTTCTTTTGTTTTTCTTCTCCCTCTTTTGTGATGAGGGATGGAGAAGTAACAGAGACAGCACATCCAGTCAGTGGATGGAGCTGTAGAAGTGTCGATGCAGCTAGCTGAGTCCTTCACAGTTGAGGGAAATGCAGATTAGTAATGGGAGAGAGAAGCTGGTGGAGCAGGGAACAGCAGAAACAGAGGACATAGAGTTGAGCTAAGTAGAATAAAAGACTGCAAAGAGCCCAAGAAGTAAAACTGGCCAGACAGCCCATCGTGTCTATTTCACTGGTTGGCATAACTCTTTCACTGGCCACGTTAAGGAAAAAATAAATTCATTAAATCTTTAGCTGACTTCCATTCCCTCTTTGATTTTATATATGATTTGCATTCAATGCTCACATCTATAGTGATAAAAGGATGGAGAGGGTATCACACTCATCATTAGCAGGATGGAGAGGATACCACACTCATCATTAGCAGGATGAAGAGGGTACCACACTCGTCATTAGTAATATCCGTTCTCATGGGTATGAACACAAGGAAAACAAAAGCTCTATTAATTTCATGAAAAAGATTATTCCCAGGAAAGGACAATTTTTAATCACAGTATTTCTTATTGAATTGGTATTTATGCTATTTTGAGTAACTATGCATTAACAATAATTATAACAATACCTAGCCCTGAAAATTAATAAATACTTATCTCTGCAGTTTCAGGAAATCAAAACTATTTTTTTAATTTTAAAGTCCCAATTTTAAAGTTTAGTTTGAATTTTGATATGTATAAACATCACAGATAAGTTTGATATAGTGATAAATAAAATATTTGCAAATACAGTGTACTACATCAGGATAATTTTTATCATGGGAAGCCAAATGGATAACCTGAGCTTAAAAAAGAAATCAGCTCTTGGCTGAATTGAAATGGTTTTGTTTCCCACACATAGAACTAGAAACGTCTGTCAATCTGGGTCATTTTCTCAAAGGGTGTGTATAGCTGTGTGTGGTGACTTATGAGCCATATTAATTGCCTATTAAATATATATTAGCTTGAACTTAGTTATTGTATGTAATTAACAGCATTTGACCTTTTGAGAACTCAGTATCAGACGTAGTCTCTATAAAATGTATGCATTTCAAAGGGAGTGTCACTGCATACAGACAACTATAATTTTGAATTTCTCTCAGTGGATTGCTAAAGCAAATTCTTTCATAAAAAGAAACCCTTTGATGTTTCGGGGGGAAGCACTCTGTAATTTTCCTTACTTTAAGATCAGCCACAGACACCCATCTTTAAGAAAAGCCTTCACAGAGAGGTCCCCTGCATCCTCCTGGGAAGTCTCCTCTGCCAACATCAGCGAGGAAAGTCCTCAATCCTTCACATAGCTCTCCTTAGAACAATAATATTCATTATGAGATAATTCATGTTTGAGTTTCAGAAAGATATATTCATTGTAGATCATTTACATAATAAATTATAGGTGACAAAACAATACAGATTAGAAAGTGCAAAGAAACAAATTAAGACTTTCAAAAAGAAAATCCCCTTAAAGCTGGAGATGTGGCTCAGTGGTAAACCTGCGATTACTGAGTGTGAGGCCCTGGGTTCAATCCTTAGCATGCCCCCAAAAGGCTCTGTGTTCTTTTATCTTTAGTAGTATCATGATTACATACTAAAGTACTATGAATACATGCAGTTTTACATTGTCTCTTCCAGCTAAAATGTTGCCCGGGCATCATCTTCCAGCCAGCATGGAGTGGGAATGAGAGGAAGCACTGCAGGCAGCTCATGTCTAGGCCGAGGACACACACATGCTATTTTACAATTATTGAACAGTGTAAGTGCAGTCACACGTGGGACTTCTTAGTATTTGATTTGTGATTAGCCTTGACAGTTGAGCATTAAACTTTTTCTTGACCATAGTACTGTTTTGTTTTGTTTTGTTTTGTTTTTAAAAAGCTAACCTTCACTGAAGTCACTGCAGTATTGGAGAGAAAAAACATAACAAAAGACAAAACAAAAACCACTCAAGAAGAGGATGGGTTGCAAAGGTAAGATGTGACACAAAGCTGCACAGTACAGTTCAGCCGACATCAGCAACAGCATCAGTCTCCACTCTGAATGTTCTTTCTTCTTAGCCTACTAGTCCTCTGTCTTGTGATTTTGTTAGACACAGTCTAATACATATAAATACTTGTAGCTGAGTGCATAGACATAGCTATGTATAGTAGTTTTCTCCTTGCTGAGATGAAATGTCTTTATAACACAATCTAAGGCAGGCAGGGTTCAAATCCAGGGCATACCTTCTATCTCAATGGTAGAGCAGAGTGTCAAGATTAGAGGGAGCCATCATATTACATCAGCAGCCCGGACGATAGGCCAGTTCCACACCCCAGTGACCCACTTTCTCACCTCCTAAAGGTTCTGCAACTTTCTTGAAAAGTGTCACTAGCTGGGGACCAAGTGTTCAAATACATAAGACTATGGAGAAATTTCAAAAGCACACACACACATTATTTTCAAGTACATATTATAAAATTAATTGCACATATATTTACGTTAATTTGAAGTGCATACTGTATAATTAATTGCATGCATGTTTATATTAATTTAAAGTGCACATCATATAATCATATTATACAATAAATTGCACATGTATTTACATTGCTTTCAAGTATACACATAATTAATTAAATGTGTTTGCTCCTAGAGATAGTATTTTTCAAATTATTAAATAGCATATATACGTAAGTTCTGTAGGAGAACCAACTTCTGTTGACTCTCAGTGACATAGTAATGACTGAATCTGACAGATATGAATCTTACCTTTTGAATACAATTTCCATATTTTTAAAAAGAAAGCAAAAGTAACACTTTGCCATTATGGCTCTTAGGTTCTACCAAGGCAGTGGTTCTCAACCTTTCTGATGCTGCGACCCTGTAATACAGCTCCTCATGTTATACTGACCCCAACCATAAAATTATTTTCACTATTACTTCATAACTGTACTTCATTACTTTTACTACTGTTATGAATCACAATGTAAATATCTGATCTGCAACCCCTATGAAATGGTCTTTTGATTCCCAAAGGGGTCATAACCCACATGTTGAAAACCACGGTAAGGAAGAAAGCAGACTGTAAAGGAAGAGGACTCAGTAGAGTTTGGTGTAGAATCACTGCTTAGCATGTGTGAGGTCACAAGTTCAACTCCTAGCACTGCACACTGCCCCAACACCCTTAAAAAAAAGAAATGGAAGAAAGTAAGCAAAACCAACAAGTAAAACATAGATCCTGGTAACATGCATTAGAGAGAGATGAAGCAGGAAGTGGAGACAGCAGTGTTGGGAAGTAAGAAATATTTCCAATAATATCAGAGTGCCCCATGCAGAGATAAGACCTGGACATCAGTGTGAGGAAGGCGAAGGCTTAGCCTGAGCAAGTATCGAAAGCAAAAATAATCCAGAAAGATGTGAAAACCTCTGTGGAGAAGCCTGACTGGTAGGTAAGCCTGAGAAGAAGCAAGGAGACTGGCACAATGGAGCAGAGTGAATGGCAGGCATCTGAAAGGACAGCAGAGAAAGGAGGAGCCAATGAATGCAGCATAGGGCATTGTATGCCTGTGACATAGGCATTGAATCTGTTTCCAGGTTTGTTACTTGGTTTTTGTTTTTGTTTTTTTGTTTTTTTTGTTTTTTGTTTTTGTTTTTGTTTTGTTTTGTTTGCTTCTCTGTCTACCAAATAAGAAAACATTAGTCTGTTAGCTTTAGGGAGCTAGCAAAAAAGTGATATGCTCATACATTTATTTTAACAAAAATCACTCTGGATGTTGGATTCAAAACCTACTCTCTGGCAAGAACAAGATCACAAGACCAGCTAGGAAACAGGACAACAATCTCCTCTGAGAATGAGTGTGTCTTGGGCACGGTGACAATAATGAACATGAAGAACAGCAGTCAGCACTTGCCTAGACAACATGGCTAAGACAGGGAGTCACGGCCAATCAGAAGGTGTTGTGCCTAAATATCAGACAAACAGGACCAGTTGTGGTTCTCTGTTAACTGTCATCCTCGGGATTCCGCTGAGATCATTAGCGATATGAACGGTGTACCACTCTCTCCACCTACTGAAACATTCTCTTCTGACTCCCTCAGAATTCTTGCCATTTTGTTTGTCAGTAGGAATACAAGCCCAACTTTTCTAATCATGTCGCATCTCCAGTAAGATTTTTGTCCTATGTTTTATGACTTGTTCACCTCATGGTCCTAAACATTGGATTGGAAGGGTTACCTCCTTCTATGAACCTTCCAGAAGCAGTTGGCATTCTCTTGAGTTGACAAGTTTGGAGGACATAGGCAGACACGTCACAAGGCCTGAGAAATAATGTAGAATAATTTTGAAAGGTTTTTTTTTAATCCCCTCACAATACTAAATGAATGAAGATCTGGATAAATGATTTTTAAAAACTCAAAATAGATTTACCAAGGGTAGATGGTTTAGACCTTCCCTGGGTGCTTTCCAGAAGAACTCCAAGTCAACAGACCACAGAGGTTCTTGCATATGAATGTTTATTATTTACTATTCACAATAGCTATGTTAAAGAACCAACTTAGGTATTCATTGACAGAAGAATGTATAAGAAAATGCATTAAATATATAAACAATGGAAGTGTCCCATCTAAAATTATATAATTTTTAAGAAAATGGATTTAACTGGAGATGACCAATTGAAACAAATTAAGTAAACTTTAGAAAGATAAGTGTTGCTATCACTTGTTGGTGGACCTCAGAGGTTATAGGGAGATATAAAATCATGAGTGTTCACAGGATAAGACAGGGAAGGTGCAAGATGTGATGGGGATTATACACAAGGATATATTTTTATTATTATTAATCATTCTATTCATTTACATCTCAAATGATATCTCCCTGCCCAGTTACCCTTCCACATACCCCCATCCCACATCTGTCCTCTCCCCCTCCCCTTTGCCCCTTTGTGAGGGCACTCCCCTACCCACCCACCCTCTCTCATCTCACCCCTCCAGCATCCTCCTACACTGGGGCATCAAACCCCCACAGGACCAAGGATCTCCCTCCCATTGATGTCAGACCAGGCCATCCTCTGCTACATATGTATCTGGAGCCATGGATCCCTCCCTGTGTGCTCCTTGTTTGGTGATCTCAAAGACATTATACACTTGGATGAAACGTCCTTATGAAGCCTAGTGCCACATAAAGTCAATGCTTGGCAACTCAAAGTATAATGAAAAGTATATTCCCCCACCACAGTTACATAAATTCCATATGTGGAAAATAGGGTGAGAATTTGTCCCTATGTCATCCTTTCCTTTGTCTACACTTGCCCAGTTCTCTCCAGTCTACTTCCTATAACCAGTAAGCTCAGGAAAATCCATACAGAAGGACCTCAGGCAAGAGGCTGAGGTCCCTCATTATAATAGAGTCCTTGGGGAAGATTCTAGTGAACCCTTAATCAGTGGATAGGAAAACCATAATTGGCAAGAAAGGGCTGCTTTTCTTCCGTGTGATCTCAGATTATTAAACCTTGGTCTAATTTGTCTAACTAAAGATTCATATAGAGGTAAAGATACGAGCAAAACTATCTTATTAAACACATGAACTAAATGGAACCCCAAGGACAGCTTCTACCCTGATACAGCCAGGACATGTTCAGTGAACAGCTACTGTGTCCAAGAGCTGTTCCAAAAACCAGACATACAACAATGAAGAAGTATGACCGAGCTTATTTCCTGTGGCCTTTCATCTGGACGGGGCAGAACTATAATAAAACTTATTAACTACTAGGTTGATACAAGAGTAATTATTGTTTTGGTATTGTTGAAATCTGCTGTTTGATGTTGAAACACATTTTCAAAAAAAATGGTTTGCATTGTTTGAACGTGAAATTTTCACTTTATGGTTTTTAACCAATGTGGTCTCACTTGCTGTTCATTTCGCATTTATTTTATGATATAGAGCCAATGTTAGATGAGAAGAAAATTTCAAGCGATTATCTTAATCAAATCCAAAATGGGCTGTTAAGTGGTAGAGACAACATCCACAAGAAATTTTGCTCGGGAACCGCTAGTAAACACACTGTGCCGCGGGGTCAAGATTCTGCAAAGAGGGGCCGCGCAGATGGCTCAGAGAGCAATCGGAGTTCCCAAAACTCAAGCAAAAAGCCAGCTATTGTAGTAAACATCCACAGCGTCTGTGCTCCTGGGTCAAAACAGGCTGAGATAGGAGAGTCCCCTGAAAGCCCTGCAAGACAGCTATTCTACCTGGAGAAGGAGGAGAGGGATAAACACCTCCTGAAGCTGCCCTTTGACCTCCACACAGTGGTAACCATACACCCACACTCATATAAACACGTAATAAATAAATTATTTGACTAAAAATTAAAACGGAAGAGGTTTTGTGAAGAAGACAAGAACCTCGAGGAGGTGAGCATACAGGCTGGCTGTTGGAGGTGACAGCAACCAATGAAAAGCAATTACGGAAGCCGATTCTCTTACCACTAACTGGGAAGTCACTAAAGAATTCATTGGGGACCTCATTTGGTATTTTCATCAAGTTGTAGAGGTGAAACAACTAAGTAAGAGTCTTGTGAGATGACTAAAATTTAAAAATGAAAACGAAATCATAATTTAGAACTGTCATCTTGTCCTACTCAACAGGGACAAACCATTTCTCTGTGAGATCTCAACTTGAATAAATGAAATGTAGAAACCAACATCAGGATAGCCTACGCTGTCAGCTGTTGGATGGGAGAGGAACCGCCAACACTCGTCTAAAAGTCAAACTTGCATCAAAAGCTAAATGTTATGGTTACTGTTTGGTGTTCAGTCAAAACCACCATGACTTCTGATTCTGGCAACGCTATTACATCTGAGGTGCATGATCAAAACATTGATCAGCTGTACCAGAAACTGCACTGTCTGCAGCTAGGACCCATCAACAAAAAGGGCCAGGTCACCATGACAACAACCCCACACATCTCAGTACCAAAGCCTCAAAAGTCAGCCCATTGGTCTAGACAACAGGTAAAGTTTTACATCACCCCTGGGAAAGGAGCACCAGTTCGCCAAGCCATTCCCTTTTACAGAGAAAATACTTCCACGCTTCTGGGAGTGCCTTGAATTCCGCAGCATTGTCGTATATGCTACTACAGGATAAAACCAATGTATACAGCAGATCGGCTCCTAAACATTGTGAAGAAGCCAAAATGTGAGAGATGAAAAGTCAGCTACTATTTCTTTGTTGTTTTTAACAGAGTAGTCACGGAATACAGGAATTTAAAATACTGACAGTCAATGCTGAATATGAGCAAAGACTAAGGATACCTTAGCAATCTTAGATGAATGTGTTTAGTTTATGAATCAGCATTTCAGAGAAGACACACGAGATTTGTATGAAGCTGTTTTTCTGATTGATTTTAAAAGAAGCAGTTTTTTTTTTAATCATATAGCTTAATTTGTGAAAGAACAAACTTGATATGGAGCGAAAATTTTTTTTACTCTTAGATTTAGAAACAACTGCTAACCTCTTTCACGCTAGATACGAAAGTTTAGCCTTTGAAAGTCTCGTTGTTTTTTTTTTTTTCTTTTAATTCAGAGGAAAGGCTACTCGGTCAATAAGCCTCCTTGCTTGTGCTGCCACCTAGTGACAGAGATGGAAAATGTTAACCAGTAATGCCGGTTTTCATAGGCAAATGTTTGTCCTGTAACAGAAAGGTACATTTCACAATTAACTGAACGCTAAGATCAACGTCTTTAAATGCAAGTACTATTGCATAAAACTAGCTAAAGGTGAAATTTGTCAGACTCAAGACTTTAATATCACCATGATATGTAATAGGTAAGAATTTTTTTTCTCTCACCCTTTATACTATGTAAGAGGTTTATTGTTGTTTTTGGCTTTCTTGGTTTTTGTTGTTGTTGTTGTTGGTTTTCTTGTTTTAGTTTTGGTTTTTTTTTGCACGATGCTTCATATGCTCAACTTTAAGACTTGTTCTATAACCTCTATCACAACCTCTTGCTGTACTTAGGCAGGTCTTGCCTCACGGTCCTTGAGGAGTTACTCTCCACGTTTGTTAATACACACAAGGGTAATTTTCATTCTCCTCTGGTCCACAACTTTTGCACAGTTTAGCTGTGAGTAACTTGGACAGCCAGGTGATTAGGAGCAGGCTTTTGTAGGGAAGCTTCCTGTAGGGGAGCATCAATCTGTCTTCAAGAGTAACCCTGTCATCCAGAGAGTCAGAAACACGACTTCCACCAGGATAGAACTATTTAAACTTATTTTTCGTGAGAACATGTGTAATAGATCATGCTATTGAGACATCAAAGAGTTAACTTTTTTACATCTGAAAGAGGCTTATAATGTTGAGAATGTTCGAGACTCCATGATCTCATGAGTGTCCTGCAGATACAGTCCTTCCAACTCACAGTAGCTTGCCCTTGTGCAATACGAGAACACCTACAGCCTCCATCTCCCACACTGGCTCAGGGCCCAGCATGTCCATATGGCTTACCCCTAATTTTAGATATTTCTATAATCTCAGAATGCATTATGTTTTCCCTTTACTCTAAACAGTAACTCCCCAGTTGTGGATCCTTGATGCTGTGTTTTAATGGGCTCACTGTTTATGACAGAGATCTCTAGTGGCTATGTGGTATCCACTAAGAGATAAAATATCCTCACTAATTATCTGACAGCCAGAATGAACAGTGGCTTCCTGGACTTATGGGATAGCCAGTGACAAAATTCTAGCCCACAAAATTAAGCAGAATGCTGAGATATTCCTTCCAGAGATATCTTACACTTTATTCTTCAGATTTCAATTTCAATAGGCAGTGTACATCTTCAAAGGACTCCAGATGTATGAATTAGATAAGAACTAAGCTTTTAAGAATCAAGGGAGTGCAACATTAGTTATGAATCTTGGGGTCCAATAATAGAGTATGTCAAGATATCTCGTCCAAAGTTAAATTGCTGCTCTGTCCTGGGTGTCATTACTCTAAGGAGCCATATGGGCACCCATGGATCATCTGAGGCTCTGCTGCAACGGCTGCTCTGCCCCTGCTCAGCACCGCTCTACACACTTTCTCACAGATGAAAGAGAAAACAAAACCCCACTCCTCTCCATCTACCCTGTGCCCATAAAGCTCTTGCACATGTGTTTCTGTTTTCTGGGAATTTCTTCTCAGGGAACTCATGCACTTTTCAGTGTCTACTTCATCTCCATCCCATCCATCTGATCAGTCATTCTTCAGGCGCACATAGGAATGATGTCGACTGTGCTTACCATGGTGCTCTAACTCCCTTCTCTCCACTTAGGTATAGCTACCTCTGTGCACACACGTGTAGATGTTTTAAACCAGGGAAAACGTCTACAAAAATGTTTGCAGAATGGCCTCAAGATTGAGACGATCTTTTGCTGCTTTCTACTTTTTAATAATCTTTTTCCTAAAGGAAAAGTTATTACTCTTATAATAAGAAAAGAGATGTTGAACAAAGCAAATAAAACCGACAAGTCTAAATAATAATTATACCATTAACTACCAACCACAAATACCAAGTCTCCAACATACATAAGATGGATTTGTAGTACAAACATCATTTGAAGGAACTGATAAACACATAAATGGTCCCAAGGCATTCCAAGAAGACAAGAAGGGTTAACTGTGTAGCCATGGAGCTAGAGGGAAGGTTTCAGGGGGAAGGCAGGGAGAGGGAGGAAAGACAGAAAGGGAAAGGAAGAGCAGGCTTTCCCTGAAAAGTCTGTCAAGGGTATTTGTATTGCAGTCTGCTTTTGACCAAATGAAAGAAAATCACCATAAAAGATCATCGAAGTGTAGAGTAAAAATCTGATTGTAGCATTGACTCTAAGTTTTGTTTAAAGTTAGTCAGCATGGATGAGGACCTTTGAGAACTTATCATGAGGGGACTTCTCATGGTGTCATTGTTATAGTTGCTATGTAGTCCAGCATGAAGTACTAGCTCATATTTTGCTGTCTTTGAGACCCTGAATCCGTGCACTAGCTTTCCTGTAGTTCATTTAGCAGTGATGCTCTTCTGCACTCTAGCTTTGGTACATGCTGGCTTTTATATTCTGTTGCATTTCTTAGGCAGTGAACGAAATCTCACAGTTCGTTACAGATCTGAGCTAACGCTTGTTTAGAAGTGATACATATTTCTCTCTGGGACGATCCACCATGTGGAGACGGGCCAGTTGTTTCACACAGCATAGAAGCTGACTCTACCATTTATTCTTGAGGTCTGTTGTTTTTTTTCCATGCAGGGATAGTCATAAGCCAAGACCGTAGTAGGTCCAATCTTAGATTCAATCTTCTCTGGAGTGTGTGCATAATGGAGAGTTCTCTCAGCCTTCACGTGACTAGGACACACATGATTTTATCAAAGCAATTGATTATCCCTTCAGATGTACACGTCTCCCTCCACCAATGCCATAGATGACAGCTAACTTTCCCCCTCTAATTTTACACAATCATAATGTTAAGAAATAATGTTTTTAAATAAACACAATGCCAAGTACTAAATGATATCACCGTTGATTGGTCTTGCAATATTAGCAGTGGGTCTGTAACTTTAATTTTTTTAAATCTTATTTTTAGTGATGGTTTTAAAATGCTTTAACCTCCCTTGTAACTCACCACCCACCAGAGGTAATAGAAAAGAAAGCATAGGGGGTGGGTGCAGTGGACCTGTTTAGAAAGGTTCTTTGGAGCAACTTCTGTCTGGGTTGTTTGGAAATTGGCAGTTCAGTTCACAGGTTAGCAGGCGGCAGCAGCTGGACCCACTCACAAACACTTCACGGATACACCAGCAGTCTAGTTCAGTAAAGGTGGATTAGCAACAGTGGTGACATGACCTAGCAGAGACAGCCAGGCCTCAGCCTTGGTTCAAATCAGCAGAAGGAACAAGCAGAAACACCAGAAGTTCTAGGCTGTGCCTCTCTCAGGGAAGTGAAGATCTGCAAAGATGCAAGACCCACAAGTGTTGCACAGCTAGCTGTACCAGTAAGCCAAGCTCTGTCTCTGTCACTCCGTGGAGTCCTATTTATACCCTCCAAACATCACATGTCCTCCACATGCTTTGCCTCAGCACTGGTCCTGCCTCAGCCCATGCATCCAATCAGCCTGAGTCCTTGGAAGTGGCAAGAAACTGTAGCACACCACCAGAAGTTTTTTGGTGTGTTTCTCTTTATGGAGTCCCAACAAATGCAGCTCAATACGTGTTTGTCATTAGCAAAGAATCCTTCATCACATGTCTGTTCATGTGCTTGTTCTAACAGAACATCCTCTCTCCTGTGTCCGTTTCAGCAAAATATTCCTTCATGAGTTTGCATGAGCCTTTCACACCTGTGTCCACTTTAAAGGAATGTTCCTTCACATGTTTGCCACAGCAAAACACCAACCAACAAACTTTCCAAAGAACCCTTAAGTTTCCACTTCAGAGTCTCATAAAATGCCAAATGTGTGTATTGATGCATATGTATTTGATTTTTCTTTTATTTAAAACATTTTTCAAACAATGTATTCTGGTTACAGTTTCATTCCAGCAGCTCCTCTGAGACCCTCCTTACCTTCCCTTTCATCTGACTCCATGCCTTTTCTGTCTCTAAAACAAGCATTTAAAGAACAATACAATAAAATAAAGCAAACTGAAAACAACCAAACAGAAGAAAGGGAGCTCAGTGTTTTGGGGGGATTCCCGAGTGTGTGAAGTATGGGGTCTCTGTTTCCCTTCAGCTTTTTTAATTTCTCTTTCTTTGTTTTACCCAATACTAGTGTCTATTCTATTCTATTCTATTCTATTCTATTCTATTCTATTCTCATTATTCTATAGAAGCCTATTTGTTTTCTAATGAGAGACAGAAAGGGATTGGATCCAGATGGGAGTGGAAGTGGGGAGAAACCTGGAGGAGTAGAGGAAGGGAAACCATAGTATGTATGCATATGTATGCATATATATATATATATGTATGTGTGTGTGTGTGTGTGTGTGTGTGTGTGGTGTATGGGTGAAATCTATTTTCCATATAAGAAAAATTATCTTTAAAAGAAAGAAAACAGACAAGAAACACATATAGATGCTGTCTTAGGGTTTCTATTCCTGCACAAAACATGATGAACAAGAAGCAAGATGGGCAGGAAAGGGTTTATTCAGCTTACACTTTCACACTGCTGTTTATCACCAAAGGAAGTCAGGACTGGAACTCACACAGGGCAGGAACTTGGAGGCAGGAGCTGATGCAGAGGCCATGGAGGGATGCTGCTTACTGGCTTGCTTCCCCTGGCTTGCTCAGCTTGCTTTCTTATAGAACCCAAGACTACCAGCCCAGGAATGGCACCACCCACAATGGGCCCTCCCTCCTTGATCACTAATTCAGAAAATGCTTTACAGCTGGATCTCATGGAGGCATTCCCTCAAGGGAGGCTCCTTTCTCTGTGATAACTCCAGCTTGTGTCAAGTTGACACACAAAATCAGCCAGTACGGATGCTAAGACATACATGTTTGTACACACAAGAACCCCCACAAAAATGGAAAACCAGGAGCCACAATATGTACTCTAAGGAGCTGTAAGGTTTTGTTGTTGTTTTGTTTTTGTTTTTTTGCCCAGGCAAAAAAAAAATTAGGAGACAAAAACCTTTTAAAGATTATATTGAGTCTCCGATTGTGATTGTCAATCACTTCTGGGTTAGGGAATAAGGGTTGTTCCATGTCTTCCCTCGGCACTGAGACTCCACTTGGCCCAGATCCATACAGGTCCTGTGATGCTGTCACTGACTGCCTCTGTGAGTTCATATGCACATCAGTCCTATTATGTTTCAAAGATCCCTTTTCCTTGGTGTCTTCCAAGCCCACTGGCTCCTGCAACCTTTCTTCCTCCTCTTACAGGGTTCCCAGAGCCCTGGGGGTTTTGATAGAGACATCCCATTTAGGATTGAGTGTTGCAAGGTCTCTCACTCTCTGCACATCATCTGACTGTGGATCTCTATATTTGCCCCACCTACTGCAGGAAGAGTGGGTACCTGGTGCTATAGGGCTCTCTTCCTTTTGGACAAGTTCCATTTACATGAATCTCTCTCCTTCTCACTTCCTCAAAGTGAAAGCTACTGACAGAAAACGGGGTCATCATAAAACAAAGTGTTATCAACCATATACTACAGGGCCTGCAATAATAAAGTAACGTTACTTGACAGATCTGTGGACCACAACCTACAAAGAAGGAGGTTCGCTGTTGTTTGTTGTTCCACATAATACTGTGTCTGGCCACCATACTTTGTATGTACAGGGAAATATGAGTAGGTATTGCAAGAGTGTATATATATTTATGCACCTGGAAAGTCATTAATGATTGGAAATTAAGTCAAGTCCTTCAACTCTTTGCTTTCTCTAGTGTCTCTCGACTCAGCTCCATGAGAACTGTGATGTCATCAGCTTTTAAAATGTATGTTCTTCCTTCTTCCTTTCCAACACCATCTTTCTGCTGTCACTGTGTGCACATGACTGTTACCTCTTTTATTATTATTTTTCTTAGTTATTTTATTTATTTATTTATTTACATTTCAAATGTTCTCCCCTTTCTCAGTTTCCCCTCCATAAACCTGCTATCCCCCTCCTGCTTCTATGAGGGTACTCCCCCACCCAGCCACCCACTCCCACTTCACTGCCCTAGCATTCCCCTATGAGGGGGCACTGAGCCTCCATAGGACCAAGGGCCTTTCCTCACATTGATGTCAGATAAGGCAATCCTCTGCTACATACACAACTGGAGCCCTGGGTCCCTTCATGTGTACTCTTTGGTTGGTGGTTTAGTCCCTGGGAGCTCTGGGGAAATCTGGTTGGTTGATACTATTGATCTTCCTATGGGGTTGCAAACCCCTTCAGCTCCTTCAGTCCTTCCCCTAACTCCTCCATTGTGATCTCTGTCCTCAGTCCAATGGTTGGCTTCAAGCATCCACATCTGTATTGGTCATGATCTGGCAGAACCTCTCAGAGGACAGTTACACCAGGCTCCTGTCAGCAAGAACTTCTTGGCATCAGCAGTAGTGTCTGGGCTTGGTGTCTGCAGATGGATCCCTAGGTGGGGCAGTCTCTGGATGGCCCTTCTTTCAGTCTCTGCTCCACTTTTTGTCTCTGTGCTTCCTTTAGGCAGGAGCAATCCTGGGTTAATATTTTTGAGGACTGTTACCTCTTAAGCCCTCCTGTGTCCCTAGATACTCAATTTGTCTCCTTCCTTACCTTCTGTTGTTAGCTTCCTCCCTTCCTGTTGTCCCTCACTTCTCTCTGCTATTATGAAACAAAGAATATTAGAGTATTAGATTATTTATGAGTATCACAAATCATTATCCATTCTGAGAAGAACAATCCCCAACAACAGAATTCATTTACATAAAATAACTGGTCGGTCGTAATGCTCAGAGCATACATGTGTTTCCTATTGCAAACCTGTAAGATCTTGTAACAACAGCACAACTCTTTCCCCAAAGCTGCTGTTCTTAGCAAGTGTTTAAAAATATCAACCAGAGCAACATGAGGAAAAGAAGTGTCTTTTCAAACTGTTTTAAAAGAAAAGCCCCACCCCTAAAACTAAACATTACATTCCTGCCATAGGCTTTCTCTCAGGCTTTGGCGACTCCCCAACTATTTTCATATGGAACTAGCTCGTGTGCCGTGCCGCACCCCCATGATTGATGTAGTTTGAAAGCTAGAGTTACAGTTCCCTTGTCATCCAGAGTGATTTCCCAAGATGATCTGTTTCCTCTCAAACCTCAGACATCTTAACACATACTGCAACAATAGCCAAGGCAGTTCTATGAAGATCAAGCTAAGTAACCATCAAGGGCACACAAAAAGGGTTTTTTGTTATTGTTTTGTTTTGTCTTGTTTTTTGATCCTAGGCAATGTTCCCAGATGTTCTGAATATGATTGAGGACCTTAAGACTTATGTTAACTATAATGAGTAGGAAAACAGATTTTCTGTCTTTAAAATTAAAAGAAATTAATTGTTTTTAAGAAATTAATTTTTAAGCAACCATTTTGCTCTGTGAACTGTTTTTAGCTGCATTCTGACTTCATGCATCAAACAAAGGAAGGATTTGAGGATATTACCCAAACAATAGAAAATGTCTTTTGCTTTTGAGTCTATTGTTATTGAAACACTTCAAGTAAAGAGGCTGAGTCTGGGACCATGCTCACCAACCCTCCACCAACCATTCACTGATATAGGTGATTCTCAAGCAGCACATATGCGTGCCTCTCAGAGTCTTCCCGCCAGAGTTTACCTAAACGCAAATTTACGGACCAAGCCCTGTGTGAAAACAACCAGAGATGAGGAAATATCTAGAAATTATGTATTTTATAAAAATTAAACAGAAATGTATAAAATTGTTGGTAATGTTGGCTTCTGTTATCTCCACCATCTCCCCCTAAGCACCGGCCAATCGTGTACCTTCATTTAGTCCCTTAATACTTGAAGCATATATCAGGGCAGATGATGGACTCCAGTGTCTAATTCTATGTCTGTCATCAATAACAGTCTCCTGACTTTATCTCTTGAACTATTTATAGAAGACATCCATTTTTTTTATCATTCCTATTAGCTGTGCTTTTGTTGGAAGCCCTGAGATGGTTGAAGAGTAGCTAACATTTCTAGCTACATCCTTTAACAGTTGTAATTGACATTGCCTTCAAACCTTATCATTACATGCACGCACACACGCACCGGGACCCAAATGGACAAGCACATGCGCATGCACACACTCACATGAGTGGGTATGTGCTTGCACACATGCACATAGCATGCACAACGTGATTACTTTCACTCTTGGGATTTGTGCATCTTATGTCTTCTTCCTCTTGAACTGTTGTCTTCTCACCAATCTGACTCATTACTTTCTAAGTATGCTTCATGGCTGGCCTCTGTAATCAGCCTCCTGACCCTTCCCACTACCAGAGATATAATCTCTGCTCAAGTTTAGCCAAGAGAAAAATGTAAAACAAAACACAATCAAATGTTAATGCTCAGACATCACAGCTTTGTGACACTGATCTGTTACTTTCATTCCTGATGCCTGACATGCTAGGCTGACTTCAGAGCAGCGATGCGGTCTTGCAATGTTTACTGATGTACTGCACTGGGCAGTGGATAGTTCTTAGATCAGGCTTCCATTGGAATTTAAATTTCTTCATTACAGGCCTATTTGTAAGGATCACATGTTCACAATGTGGTACCCTTTCCTTCGGAGCTCTACAATACACAGTTTCGACAGTGTAACTTGTTAGAATTTAAGCACCAGGTCTTCTTGTAAAGACTTACCGCTCTTAATCAGAAAGCCACAGAGCTTATGTTTGCTCCACCTTCCACCGCTATGACAGCTTTAGTGTATAAGGCTTTTACTGTAAAACACTATGTTTCATTGTAGGGTTTCTATCATTGCCCCAGACTGTAACTACTCAAAAGTTTTGTGAACAAAAACGGGACCAATTGAATTTTGAAATCTGAATTATTTCACCAAAAGAGGCCATTTTATTTTCAAAAGACCTTGCCTATGTGGACTATAAATAAGGCCTAGAGGTGGTCAGCATTGAGTCTCATGTGCCCACACTCTGCCAGCTTTGTGTATTTGACTCTCAGGATCATCATCTATTTCTTAATTCTCTCTGCCAGGCCTTAGGAAAAGCATAACATGGGCTTCATACAAAGCAGTGCTTCTCATGTTTAGATGACCCCCCAACCATATAATTATCTTGTTGCTACTTCATAATTGTGTTTTTGCTACTGTTATGAAGCATAATGTGCATGCTTTGTTTTCCACTGATCTTAGGTGATACCTATGAAAGGTTCCCTTTGACCCACAAAGGGGTTATAGTGAACATGTTGAGAACCGCTGATATGAAGGATTAACCAAATGTTAGACAGGAATACCTCTTGCATTTGTGTTTGTGGAACAAGAGATCATAATCAGAAGGAATAAGCCTTTAAGAGCATGTTTAAGAGTATGAAGGCCTTCATTCCCACCTTCGGATGTTCTTAAAATGCATGTGATGCCCTGGATAGCCCAAGAGCTTGTTTAGAAACTGTCTAAACAACACTATGTGACATGAATTAACATCTAACATTAACCAGATACTTAGTTCAGTAATGCTGATATAAGGTAATCAGGTAGAATTTAAACATGTATAATATGCACAATATTAAATCATTACTAAATATTTTAGTCTTACAGGGACTTTGGTTTTTTTTAATAAATGGATAAACATGCTTTATTGTAACCCCCTAGACATGGTCCTCTGGCCTAGGATTCTAGTAATAGTTTGATTTACTTTACAGATTGTGTGTTAGGGTATGGGTGGAATCAGTAGAGACTGGCTTTAAGAGCTGAATTTAACTGAGACTTCAAAAGAGGATGGTTAAACAATAAAAATATAGTCTCAGTATATAGGGATTATTGAAAAAGGAAAATGGAAATTTTGGATTCAAGAAATCCAGTAACGTGACAATCCTGTGAAATGAGAAAGCCGTTGTAAGGTATTTAGTGGGGTTCCACCTTGTCCTCCCTCAGTTCCCTATCCTTGCAATCTCCATCAAATGACACCAGAAGAGACACATAGAACAAAGTGTAGAAGGCAGGGTGGAGTTAATGACAGAGTCATGTGACATACTGTCAAGGGTAAGAGTAGACATTGCTTGGACCATTGTCATGGAAAATACTCAAGGGGTAGGATCAGGCCACTGACATCTACACACTTATGGTCACATTCATTTCTCTAAATTCTCAGAACTGGATGGCTTTCCTGATGGACGTCTCCTTCACATGCTCATTTGGATTAAATCCTGCTCTCATTTCCCCAGTAGACGTTTGCAAGCACCAAGTGAAGGAATAGTGCTTTGAACAAAAGACATCTCAAGGCTTGTTACAAGATTTGGCATGTCTCAAAGATTTTTATCAGAAACTAAACGGAACATTTGAATAGCATACAAATCTAACACCTGTTCTTTCCGGAGCCCACCCTAGGGATTGATATTATTTGCTTGTTTGTTTAGCAACTGCCTGGACAAGTTTGGTGAGGTCGACCCACTGTCTCTAAGGCTGCTTGTACAGAGAAGAGTTTGAGTGCACACACAGTGCACATACAGTGCACACAGCCACCCTGGTTTGGCATGGGTCTTGTTTCGACTCCTTACCTTTTCTTTGGTTGTTCTGATGAACTCCCCACTGTTCTAGAACATATAGTTGCCCAGAAACTCATGTGATTAAAGGCTTTGTTTTGTAGGCATAGTTCTTATGCAATTATTCAGATTTCCTGGTCATTAAGTAGATTAATTAATTAACTACTTTATAAAGCAAGAGTGCAACAGGTTAAACCTAAGGCCTCATACAAGCTGAGCAAGTGCTTGACATTGAAGTATATATTATATCCTTTCCTGAATTTTCCTTTTTTCTTTTCCTTCCCTTCCCTTTTCCCTCTTTCATTTACTTATCTACTTATTTTGAGATGGACTCACTGATTTTTCTGGCTGGGTCCAATGAGCCAGTATACCTATTCTTGATTAGTTTCACTGTGAAGACCTTCCCGCCAGAGAGTCCTTGAACTTCAGCTTCTCTGCCTCTTTTGCAAATGAAGCCACTTCCTTCAGGAAGAGTTTCAATTGTTCTGTTTTGTGGACCATCTCCCTCTGAAACTCTAGTCAGGGAAATCTATATGCATTTTTTTTTCTGGATACAAATTCCACTAGATGCTGTGAGCATTCCGCAGAGAAGGGGTGGGGGTTTTTGACGTCAGCTTGCCAGTCTCAGCTCAGAACCACAGCTTCACAAGCTAAGGCAGGGCTAATAGGGCGCCAGCATTTGCCATAACCAAGGTAAAAAAAAATCACCCAACAGTGGAGCTAGTTGGAAGAAGGAAACCTCTGCCTCTCAGTAGCATTGGCCTGTATCTAAGCCTCTGTGACTTGTAGCTGGGACAGGAAGAGAAATGTTTCCACTGCCTGTTAAGAAGATGCACTGACCTCTATGGAAGAACTAGTGGATCCTTGGAAGCATCCATCTGAGGTGCAATATTAGGATGCTGAAGTGAGATGAGGAAAAAGCGCAATTTGTTGCTCAACAAGCTTGTTTCGTTTGTTAAATGCTTGTAGGACCATTTCCAGAGAATTCAAATAAATATGAGGTTGAAAAAGATCCCCACTAGTTTTACTACCCAGAACCCACCACTTAGCAGCACAGAAGTAGAATTGCTTGTGTGTTCCTTTTTAGTGAATAAGCAAACGTAGTCCAGATTATTGTACTCAAATCATCAGCAAATCAGAATTTGGGAATTAGAAAGCCAAGAATCTACAACATTTATATGGATGGACAGATGTCAAAACACATGAGGAATTTCCATGAGTTGGAAGACTTCATACCACCTAATGAGTCCTAACAAAATGTAGGAAGTCGTAGCACAAGACAAAGAGAACAAATACAGCCAGATAATTGTTAAGAACATGCTATATCAGAAACACATATGGACATGTGTCTGCCTTTTTATAACTTCAGACTTCATTGAATAACATCGATGTACAAGCTTTGTCAGTGTGATTGGTAGTAATTTACCAAGGAATCCCAATTTACCTTGATAGTTGGCTAATGTAAACCAAGATTTTTTTTTTATTCCAGTCTTCTAACCTTGGCTCTGGGGTTATGCATTACACATCACACAGTCAATCCATCTATATCTATATATGTATATTTGTAAGTTACTCCATTCTGTAAAAGGGCTATAGAGGCTGTGGAAGAGTACAAGGAGATCCAAAGAGGCCTTAGAACAGCAGAGGCAGAGAACACAGAGAGAGGCAAAGACCATCTCTGTGTGCAACAGTGAGCCCTACTGGAGAGTTGCTGTGTCAAGGAGCTGTAGGGTCAGAGTTGAGCTGAGCCTTGGGGTTGACTGGAGTCTCTGAGCTACAGAAGGAAGAAATAGGACCATGGTGGCTGAAGGAGCAAAGGGCATAACTGGATCGGGATGCATGAATAGATGAAAGGCAATTTGAGTAGCCCCCATCAGCAGTCAGGACCAACCTGAGGTGAAGCCCCTGGATCAGTCAAGCATTCTCTGTCTGTCTGTGGGTTAGATGACAGGTTGTTGAGGGCTATCACCATCTCAGTCAGGGGTTCTCATCTTTATGGGGTCCTCTTTATTGGTTTCCTCAGTCTTGTGTGTTTGTTAAGTTCTCCAGCCAGTTTTCCTGGTAAGATTTTAATACACCCATGAGTTCATATGGTCCCTATTTATATTGATTTATTTATAGACCAGCACCTATTTTTATTTTTAGAGTTAATGATTTATCAGCCTGTACCTCGTGTTTAGTGACAGACAGATGGTGTCACTTATGTGTTTGCACTCAAATTGGTGTCAAAAGGTACTTGTAAAATGGAATCTGTCAGGACAAGGCATGGTCTGAGAAAACCTGTTTTATAGAGAGCCTGGTCTCGTCAATAATTGCTGGAAAAGAAAAGCCAAGAAGAAGAAAATTTACAACTGGAGGACCACAATTCTGTATGAGTATCAGTTGAGCGTTTGTGAGGCCTGGCTTTACATTGTTTCCCAAAGAATCCTATGTCTGCTATAGAAGCCACAAGTCTAATTCTCATTGTCCTTTTGGTTATTCATCCCAGGAAGACATTGACAAAAAAGAAAAGTTTGAATGTTCCAATGGTAAAATAATTAAGGAAACACATATGCAGGCTAAAATATGCTTCAAATAACAGAAAACTTTCTAAGCCAGAAACCCTAGAAATGCTATAAATAGTACATCAAACACCTTGTATTTTAGTTTATAGTTTACTAACACATATGCAAATATAAAACTAACTTCTGTTCCTTCCTCCCTCCCTGCCTTTCTCTCTTCCTTCATTCCTTTGTCCTGGTAATCAATTCCTAGAATGCTCTACCATTGAGTCCCATTCCAGTCCCAATTTTAATATTTTTAAGTGTGCAGTCTCGTGGTATTAAATACATTCACATTATCACAAACTGTCAACACAAGCTAGCTCCAGAACATTCTATTTTTATCTTGCAGAGAGGAGGGTCCACATTTATCAAGGGCTACCTCACGCATCTCCTCTCATCCAGGTAACCAGCCTTATATTAGCCGTCTCTATGAGAGATGACTCCAGGCATTTCAGATGCATGAAAGCATTCAATACTCCTTTTATTTTTATACATGGCTATTGAATTACCACAACTCCCTTATCAGTCATCCATCCATTCCCAGCAATCAGAATCTCTTTTCTTTTCCAGAGTGAGTACATTTTGTCATATGTACACGCCATGTTCCTTAACCCCTCCTCCTTAGACACACGGAAGTTGTTGCTACCTGTTGTCAATACTGCTGCTACCCACACTGATGTACAGACACTTGTTCAAGTTCCTGGTGTCAACAAATGTCAACTCCAAATGCATCAAAGACGTCAGTGTGAAACTAGACTTCTGAGCCGGAGTCCACTGAGCCTGCTGGAAGACTACACGGGCAGTGTCCTGCAGGATGTAAGTGTAGGAAAAGAACTTTCTGGAAAAGATTCCATTTGTCCACAAATCAAGGTAAAAAAATTGTCAAGTGAGTTTTCCTAAAACTTGAAAGCTTCTGCACAGCTAGGGAAACAAGCAGTCAAGCAAACAAGAAGCCTACAGAGTGGCAGCCAATTGAAAAGTAAGCTAGGGGTCTAAACAGAGAATTCTCAAAAGATGAAATAGAAGTGGCCAAGAAATGTTTTTTAAATGTCCAACCTGCTTATCAACTAGGGAAATCTGAATTACAACAGCTTTGAGATTTTCATCTTACCCCAGTCAGAATGGCTGGAGATCAAGAAAACAACTGACAACACATGCTCCATGGGATGTGGGGGAAGGGACCTTCACTAGCTATTGGTGGGGTCACAGCTAAGAAATCAATGTGGGGAATTCTCAAACAGCTAAAGGTAGATGTGGCCTATGATCTGTCTGTACCTCATCTTGCTGTATACACAAAGGACTTCCCACTCCCCAGGTACCACCAGCTGTGCCCACTTTCACTCTTCACAACACCCAGGAAACAACCTAAAAGAAGACGACTTTGAAAGCAAAGAGAAAGAAGAGCCTCTAGGTGCTACAAATATTGGAGCTTATGGCAGCAACAACAGAACCAAGCCACCCCAAAATTACAAGGGCTTAAAAACTTAAGATATATTTAAATTGACAGTGGAAACCTATTTCTTTCTTTCTTTATTGTTTTTTTTTTAAAAGTTTGCCGGGCAGTGGTGGCACACGCCTTTAATCCCAGCACTTGGGAGGCAGAGCCAGGCGGATTTCTGAGTTCGAGGCCAGCCTGGTCTACAAAGTGAGTTCCAGGACAGCCAGGGCTACACAGAGAAACCCTGTCTCAAAAAACCAAACCAAAAAAAAAAAAAAAAAAAGCTTAATGTGTATGTGGAGGTCAGAGACGAACTTTCTGGAATTGGTTATTCCTTTCACTATGTGTTCTGAGGAGTCAAAATTATGTCATGGTGCCTATGGGGCAAGTACCTTTACTCGCTAAGCCATTACAGAGTCCCCTGGTATAATTTTTCACCAAAACACTTGAAAAACTGTACAGCTCCCATAAAGTTAAAGCTTGGGGATCATTTGAAGCAAGGATGGCAAAAGTCAATGGTAAACTTTTGGTACTTACACAAACTTTGATTGCATAAGTAATTTATGAAAAATAATGAATAAACTGGTTAAGAATGAACAGTAGAGACGCTCTGTAAACTGAAAGTGAACAACAAAGTAATTGCTCAGAAATAATACAGTTACGGGTTAAATTTTAATTTCTTAGTCATCCATATCCAAATTAAAATTTTAATAAGAAGCTTCCTTTCCAACAAAGGATAATAAGAACTGACAGAACCAGGCTCCATTGGAATAAGGGTTGAAGAAAGAAGAAGAGGAGAAGGAGGATGGGGGAGGGAGAGTGAAGATATTTGCACAACTTGGAAAACAGTTGTATTTAAACTGAGTCAAGCTCTAGCTGTGAAGGAAGCAGACACTGCCCAACATCACTGAAGAGTGAAGACCCACAACCAAACCAGCCAAGGCAGTACAGATTTGCTAATGCAAACAAACTGTACTTGTACTATTTTTGGTAGGGGAGGTATTTTTTACACTTTTGACACGGCTAAAGTAGTCTCCACAATTACAAGACATTATAATGAAGTAGCTCAGAGTTGGGCCACAGTCTCAGGATGTCTGGAATGACCCTGGTAGCAGTTAATATGATGAAGACTTTGGTTTGTGGGACACAACAGGTGACTGGTGCTTTGTTTGTGCAGTGATGTGATGCAGTACGTAACATGCCTGAGAACAGAGTTAGAGACCATGATGATAATGGAATGTGCCGAGAAACCTATCCACTGGGAGTCAAGACTCAGGAACAAGTAAGCGCCATGTTTCTTGGCACTACAGTCTTGACTTCTCTGGAATGAAGATCAAATTGTCAAGTTTTCCCTTATCTGTCTGAGTAACTGTAAAGAAACACAGGAAGCCATGACAGTCTTTCTAGCCACTTGCAGCAATGCCTCACTGAGGTAGCATAGCCTAACTTTTGCAAGTGTTTTTTTTTTAATGCCATTTCTGAAATGATAGAAAACACTAACACACACACACACACACTTCCCAACACCTCTGTGCATAACGTTATGCTGTTCCCTGTGAAGACAGAGAGACTGTAGGAGAAAGTAAGGGCTGGTTTGGTATAGGTTTCACCAAAAGGAAAACTCCACTCTTTCCATCAGAGAGTGAAAGAGAGAGAGATATAGAGGAAGGGGAGGCATTGGAAGCAGAAGAAAAGGGAAGGGAGAAGGAGAGGAAGGAGAAAGGGAAGCGGGTGCTGGGAGGAGAGGGGAGGGCAAGGGGCAATAAGAGCCACATGCCCATCTCCCTTGGAAGCCCATGTAAGGATGCTGTTATACAACCATGAGCAATAGAATTGTTCCATCTTTGTAAAGAAATAGTAGCAACCTAATGGTGAAGCAGCTAAAGCCTCATAAACCCACACAAATGCAGAAGTCCATCATCCTGCTTCTGTCTTCACCATGTCTTCTCTAGAGAACAGCCATGCTTTATCCACACCACTGATTACTCTTCAGAAGTCGGTAACACGGTGACATCATCATTAGCTAGGTGAGAGAGAAGCACAAGAAACAGCATCAGGCCGTTTTCCCCCTTCATTAACTTACAGAAGATCCTTAATGAACCAAGATGCTCGAGTTCTTCCCTGTGCCTTGTTGTGTTCTAATCTCACACTGATCAAACGTTATCAATCATTACCTACCAGACAACTCTCATCCAACCCCTCTTTGAACAGACAGATGCTACGTGCACTTAATATAATGTATGCCTATGTGTATATCTTTCATCCGAATTTTCTGTAAAGGTTTCTAAAGTGAGGAACCTTAATGACTTTGCTGAAGGCATTTAGTGAATAAGAAGAACAGTGTTCTGGCCATTAAGCAATCTGGATGGACCACAACTCTCTGTTTTGTTTGTTTGTTTGTTTTAATTATCATCAAGTATTTTTAAAGATGTGTTTTATTTTTAATTAGTTATATGTGTCTATGTTTAGGAGTATATGTGTACCCATGGAGTCCAGTAGAGGGCATCAGATCCCCTGGAGTTGGAGGTGGAGGTGGTTGTGATCCATCTGATGTAAGACCTGGGAACTGAACTCTGGTCCTCTGCAAATGCTGCCCATGCTCTTAACCACTGAGCCATCACCTCTGCCCTCAAAACTTATCTCTTAATCTGAATGACTCTAGACTCACAATGGCAGATATCAGAGCCCACTCAGGATAAGCTAGAAATCAGCAGGCTGGGATCATCATGGTTATTCTTCACTGGCCTGGTTACCTTGAATGTACTTTATAAGTCCGGAGTCACAGGTACAGCAGAGAGGAAGACAGGGCTGCATGCTCTCTCCACTGCAGTAACTGATGCATGGTAATGGAGCACAGAACAGGAGGATAGCAGCTTTGAACCTCTTCCACCCAGACAACACAGAAAATGGACCTCACAAAATATAGGCTTCTTCTCACACACATCTTCTCAGAACCATATGCCAAGGCTCTTTCTCCTTTTATGGAGTAGTAAGCTAAACTGCAAAAAAGTTGAGTAAATAAGTAAAATATTCTCTTCTGGAGTTCTGATTTATTCCTGTTCTGTGTGATTCCATGTTCCCTTTTGATCCACTGAATCTCACAAAGTCCGTGTTTCTTTGTGGGTTTGTAAGTCCCCCATCAAATCACACCCATTGGCATGGGCAGTCTCTGAAGAGCCAGTTCTCAGAGTGTGAGACACAGGTATATCAGAGCCAGCCCAGTAACGCATCCAAGACCCCTGCAGGCTGAGGATAGACAGAGCTATTTCTTTGTCATGAGGGAGCAAGGCTCAGTGCTGAGCATGCACTGTGGTAGTTAACAAATATTAAACATTTATACTTGACTTGAGAGACTCTCTGGATAATTTTGCTGGAGTTCTCTCCTAGCTGTTTTTCTTAGATTAAAACTTTCGCCAACATTCCAAGGGCATTCAT
Source organism: Grammomys surdaster (assembly GCF_004785775.1). NCBI lineage: Eukaryota > Metazoa > Chordata > Mammalia > Rodentia > Muridae > Grammomys > Grammomys surdaster. The sequence continues at coordinate 14,985,023 of NW_021604719.1, read as the reverse complement.
TCACGAGTGCACAGGGGCCCCATCATGAGAGGGAGCGCCACTTTGGAGTCAAACCCTGCCAAGTTTAATACTAAAAGTAGGTGAATGAGACTTGACTGCCTCCTAAATTGAATGTCTGTGGAATTTTTTTGGACCTGAAACTGAGCCCAGAACAAAGTCTGTACAGTAACACTCACTAGGTGTCAGTGTTAGACAAACTGTCTTGCCAGCGTCATTAGGGAAATGTTCATTTTGGCACAAATGGTCGATGGAAAATGCAATTAGGAAAAAGCTGTGCAAGGAGCCATTAGAAACTGTATAACCTGTGTTATTCCTTTTATCCAGATTACACTTGGCTCCTAAGCTGACCTAAAGCTCTGTTGGCAATAGCTTGTAGACAGTCACAGTAGCCTCTGGCATACATGGATTGCTTAGAGAGTGGCAAAAGCAGACGACGCCTTCTATGTTGCTTAGCCACTTTCTCTCCCTGCAACTTTTACTTTTTTTTTTTAACTTTCTGGACCTTGCTTTGTAGCCACCATGATTACTGAGTCCAGGTCTCCCTCCTCAAACATAGGCAAGGCAAGACAATCTGCCCCTGAATGAGCTGCATTTTAATAAGGATTCTTGGTCAAGGATTCTTGAGCCATTTGGCAACTGGGCTGTAAGAAATTCTGACTTGCTTGGAGTGGTGGTGACTTCCCACACTCAGGAAGCAGAGACAGGCGGATATCTGAGAATTCCAGGCTAGCATGGTCTACACAGCAAGTTCCCTAGCTAGCCAGGGCAAGAGAATGAAGCTCTGTCTCAATACTGATTCTGAGGTTCAGTCCATTATCATCATGGCAGGAAGCATGACAGCATCCAGGTAGGCATGGCGCTAGAGAAGCTGAGAGTTCTACATCTTGCTCTGAAGGCAAATGGAAATATTGACTTCTTTGTGGCTTGGAGGAGTGTCTCAAAGCCCACTCCCACAGTGACATACAAAGCAACACCCACTCCAACAAGACACACTTCCTAATAGTGACATTCCTTGGACCAAGCATATTCCAAGCACCACATTGGAGGTTTTGCTTGTTTGACTTTTGTTTTTCAAGACAGAATTTCTCAGTGTAATCCTTGCTGTCCTGAAACTTGCTCTGTAGACTAGGCTGACTTTGAACTTAGAGATCTCCCTGTCTTTGCCTCCTGAGTTCTAAACATACACCACTATCCCTAGCTAAGAAATCCTTCCCTTATGAAGTATAATCTACAGCAAATATATATACTATGTCCTACGTGGTCATTAAAAGGGATGAGTGAGCTCTTGGTAGGACACATCACTGAATAAACTGGTACAAAAACAAAAGAAAAAGAGCCAGGAAAATGATTATCTCTTATCTCTCCAAGTGGCATCAAGGTAGAGGAACTGGCCAATCCAAGAGCTGTAAGAGGTGAGTGTGCAAAGCAGACTCAAGCAGGAACAGAGTTCAGCACAGATGGGGAACAGTGAGGCATGGGATGAATACAGAGATGTACAGGGGAGGGAGATGGGCACCAAGGAAGGCAGGAACAGAGGGGCACCGAGAAAGGCAGGAACACATGTAAAAATTCTGTAGAAGAGTCCAGGTGTTAAAATGAAACGATGTAGTGTGTATTTTGAATGTGTAACTTGAAGTGATTGTCCAATTGATTTCTTTTTACTAGGTTGTGGGAAGACAAAGAATTGAAGAAAATTCTTCAAATGGCTTTGATGTGAGCACCTGGCATTGCCAGTTTTTTTGCGCTTGAGATGACCTGAGGGTAGAGAAGAACAGTGGGGAGCAGCTGTGTGGCAGTGGCAAAGTTGGGGTATGCCAACTCTCATATCCCCGCAGGAAGACACTGAGCAAGTAACTGGGAATATGAATTGGTAAAGTATCAAAGAAATTGTTTGTTCTACCATACACTCCCTTCAAGCACCAGATAGTGCCACAGAAACAAAAGGAAGAAATCTTCACTTGCCTGGCATGGTAGAGCATGCTTTCATTAAGGTTCCCAGGGGAAGTTCAGGCTGGGCATGAAAATTTGGGAGTTGTCAATGTTGACATAGTCTCTAATCTCCTTAGGTTGAACAGATACAGAAAAGCAAGTTGTATAGGTAACAGGGCGGGGAGGAGAAAGGACTGAGTCTTCAGATACTTGGGTATTTAGGAGATGAATCATAAGAATGAAGTAACAAAGGGGACTAAGAATGAATGGCCAAAACAAGAATTCATGGTACCCTGTGAATCAAAGGAAGGGATGGCCTGAGGACAAAGGCATGATGGGCAGTAAATCAAGAAGCAGGAAGGGACCAATCAAGATGATGAGTCAAGCAAAGAATATTCCAGAATAGAGGAAATGGCTCAGTGGAGAAGTGTGAGGGCCAAGGTTCAGATCCAGGGACCCTAGGCAAAACTCAGGCATGTGACAGCCACATGGAATCCCAGCCAAGATTCATGTGACAAGCTGGCTAGTTAGATTAGCTGGAATTGGCAAGCCCTAGGTCTGGCAAGAGGCCTTTCCTTAATAAACAAAGTAGCTAGTGATAGAGGAAGACATCCATTGCCAAATTCAGGCCTCCATACCCAACACACACACACACACACACACACACACACACACACACCAATAATGAAGAAAGAATCTTCCAAGCCTTTAGACCCCCTCCTAGTACAGTCCTTGGTTTACTTTTATAGTTAGCATTTGAAGGCTACATGAGATATGTATTGCTAACCCTTAGAAATAAATTATGATGCTTATTTTATTTAGTGTAGTCATATAAGGCAGCGTAACTTCACTTCTCAGCTTTGTCTTGGCTACTCTTAGGTGTTTATCCTTCCATTTTTATCATGTGTACCCATACCCAAATTATTTCTCAGACTCCAGGTGTTGGCCCCATGTACTTGTGAGTGAGTAGGACATTTCTTTTACCAAGAGTTTGTTACTATTCCACCCAACTCCAGAGATGAGCCTTTAATATGTTCGGGGCCCTTAAGGTTTCATAGACGTGTATGTATGTGTGTGTGTATGTGTGTGTGTGTATGTGTGTGTGTGTTTTGTTTCTAGGCATGTTTCTATGTATTTGTTACTAGAAATCAATCCAGAAACTACCATGAGAATATTAGGCAAATACTCTACCATGCAGCCACATCATCAGTCCTTAGAGAATAATCATATTACTGAGTAAGCATCCTGTTACAACGGATTATTATGCCATGAACTACTTCTCTAAAACGAATCACAAGGCTGCCCCCAAATATGCCACCTCTCTCATCACCCCTTTCCTTCTTTCCTTCTTTTGTTCATCCTCCTTCTTGTGATATGACTGTGTTGGTCTCTCTTGACTGCCAACTCAATGGCATCTGGAATCACCTAGAAGACACACCTCTGTGTATACTCGTGAGGGGACTTCCACGGAAGATTAACTGACTGGGAGGATCTTTTCTCAGGGAACCTTCCAATGGGCCCCCAGATATAAAAAGACCCAGAAAATGTGTCCTGCCTGACTTTACTTCTCCAGGAGTAACTATAATCCATTACTATTGTTGTTGCTGCATCTACTGTCTGCCTTCCAATGTCCACAGACCACTGGCAGATCTCTGTGAATAATCTTTCAGGCCTCAGCACCTGATTAAGTCTCCTGAGGCACCCAACTTCCAGGTTGAGCAGTGACAGGGTCTCAGCATCTTCAGTCTGCAAATAGCCTTTACTGCATAAGCCAGTGGAATATATCCATCTTTATAATATGTACACTCTATCACCTCTGTTCTTTTAGAGAGCTTTGCCTAATACAGCAACCAAATTTTCTAGCAACTTAAAAAATAAGATTATGGTAAATACATACACAGTGTAATTCAATTTAACATGTGTGAGTGCTTAGCACACGATTTCAATGTTCTTTTATTTTCGGCTGGTGGAAATCGTTTGATTCTGCATCATAGCTGTTGGGAACAGTGCTGCTGTAAACGTGAGGGTACAGCTACTTTTTCTCATGCTGTTCTATTTCTTTGAGGTCTGTGCACAGCAGCTGGATTCCTGGGTTGGATGGTAGTTCTGTTATCCACATTCTCAGGGATGTTTGTGTAGCATGAGTGATGATTGTGAGAAGTTGAAGGAGTGTAAGTATTCATATCTTAAAAAAGAAAAAAGCATCACATGTTGTGTAGTTATTCTGGAGTAGTCTACAAGGTCAACCCCCAAATAAATAAAGATATAGACATTTTATGAGTGCAATGAGCTTTGGTTGGGAATGAGTCCTAATAATATTTTTCTGTTAGAGGATGTTTATTTTCCTTACAATAAAGAATTTGGAAAAGGCATCACAACAAATATTTAACCAGAATGTAGATAGGTTAATTTCCTAGTGCCAGTGATTTTTGCAATCAGCAATACCTTCACGGGCGGCTGGTTTGGAAACAGCAGGAGAATATGGAGGGCTAATTTTATGTTTCCTTGTTCCATATTTTATTTTTATTATTTCAAGGAATCAGACTGTCCAAGACAAAGATCTATGGGATATGTTAAAATGCATGGTATAACCTGGCAGATTCCCAAAGTACATTGTGCAAGTCAGACTGATCATCTTAATCACTTTGTCAGTTTCCTGTTGACAGTGCTTTAAGGTTTCCTCTAAATCCACCTCTACTTCTATACTTTGTATCGGTTGCTTATTCAACACCAACAAACCCTTATCCAAAGATATGACCCGCCACCCGTGGCACCTGCATAATCAGCTCAGTGTCTTCCTCGATCTTAGTTCAATATCACATTTATAATCGCTTCATTCAAGGCTGTATTTAGTATCCATTAAGTCACAGCACTTAATGGTCTCCTTAATCTAATCTTCTGGCTTTCAGCTGGAAAATGACAAGGTTTTGGCAATGCTTTCAATCCCTCCACTGAGCTGATGGATTATTTTCTATTTTAAGCAGTCAATTTAGAAACATTTCTTAGACAATTTGGCTCCTTTTAAAAGGCATCATCAAGAAACTCTCTGGTCTGTTTTGAGTCATTCTTTTGTTCTTGTTGATTGGACCCTGTGCTGTTTCCACAAAAACAAGTCTTCAAATGTTGAAATTTAAACAATAAACATTGACCGTGATTAGATTTGGCTTCGCCTATCTTTAATGCTATAAATTGACTTAAACATTTTGGCTACAGGAAAGCCGTCCACACATTGCACATTTGGCTGCCGATATGGAAACTGGAAGGTGTATTAGCCAGGTATAGCGATGCAAACAGGACTGGAGAATGACGTGATTGCAAGATTGGCTTGAGAACTCTGTAGCGCCAACAACAGCATCGCTCATGCAGAACGGACCTGGCTTGTGAGCTGTCTCTTCAAGCCAGTGGCTTGGCTGCTGAGAGATGCTGCACACAAGAGGCATTAGTGCTCATTTAACCCCTCCTTCTGTGGCCAGCAAACTAGTGTCTAACTAACTAGTTTTGGGTAGGAAAATAAGAGCACAATGCACAAGGAGTCTGGGTTCTTATTCCTCAAGAACTGGAAATGTTGCAGCATGTATATTTAAAAAGCCAGGAATTGGTGCATGAAAGTAGATGGAAAATTAAATGTTGTGTCATGAGTTGGAAAGGGATGTACTTCAAGGAAATAGAAAGATGGTGGGGATGGGGATGGGGATGGGGATGGGGATGGGGATGGGGATGGGG
>NW_021604719.1:14932025-14979361 GCF_004785775.1 Grammomys surdaster | reverse complement strand
TGGGGATGGGGATGGGGATGGGGATGGGGATGGGGATGGGGATGGGGATGGGGATGGGGATGGGGATGGGGATGGGAATGGGCATGGGGTGGGATGGGAGACTTATTTAAAGCAATTACCTCACATGATCATAGGATCCAGAGGCCCAAATTTTGCAGAGCAAATTGTAACACTAAAGGCCATGGTTGGCTATTATTGCAGTTTTGAGACCAAAGATAGTCTAGGGGCAGAATTCCTTTTTATGGGGTACTTCAGCTTTTTCTCTGAGGTTTACAACTGACTAGATGATCCCTGTTCAATTATAGTTGGTAATTTAACCTATTCTTTTTAATGATGTAAATGCTAGTCACATCTAAAAAGACCCCCACACTCAAATCTAGACTGGCGTCTGACCAAACATCTGGCACCACAGTTCATCCACGTTGTCAAATAAAAAGCATAATGATTTTATTCCGGTTCTTTTGTTTATTTATTTGAAAACATTTAGTGAGTTCCTGCCCTGTGCGGCTTTCTTTTCTATATATCCATAGTGCAGAAGAGGAAAGACGCTGAGGAGGCTCTAGCTCTCCTGGGGCTCAGACTCTAGACAGATACATGAATAAGGAAAAGCAAACAACAAACAAAAATCCCTTAAACAAGGCTTTGCCTACTGATGAGGAATTTGGGTAAAGATTTGAGAATAAGAAGATAATTATCATGATATTCTAAAAGCGTGTATACTCTTTCTCATGTACAGATGCATATATATATAACAACATATGGAATATACAATCATTTACCTCAATGTTATTAATTACATAAATGTCTCAGAATGCACTAAACTAGACAATTCTTTTCGAGAACTCTTTTCTTTGAGGTTTATTTTGTGCGCGTGCATGTTTGGCCTGCATTTATGCATGTGTATCACATGCAGCCTGGTGCCATCATAGGGGAGAAAACAGAGTCAGGTTCGGATGGTTGTGAGTCACCATGGGGGTGCTGGGACTTAAACCCAGGTCCTCTGTGAGACAAACAAGTACATTTTAACTGCTGAATTATCCCTTTAGCCCCTACTTTTCAATTATTAATACCATATGGATTGTGAATGGTATGATTTTCGTCACAGAGGTGTGGCTGATGACAGTGTTTACATTTAGCAAAAGATGAAAATTTGGACTGACGGACAAAACAAACCAAAGACGATCACTTGTACCATAAGAACGAATCTGTACCATATAAAGAATTATGGTGAATTGTTTTGAATAGTAATGTCCTTAGAGATCCTGCAATACAATCTACTTGAAAGGATATTATTGGCAGCCAATTTTAAAGGCTTTATCAGTTACACTCTCAGAAGGGAACATACACCCAGCTCTCCCTTCTGTAATGGAAGGATTGTTTGTCTTCCCAAAGGCACATCAGTTTTAAGTTGTTTTATCATTTGAGTTCAAACTAAGTTCCCCAATAACTGGAATCTTCATAATGGAACATTAATTTATATGATTTCAAGGGTAAAGCATTTTTGTTTGAGAGACTCCCTTATTCTTGAAAATAATAGAGATGTGCATTCCATAGGGCTGTGCCTTGTAATCACATCATCTATACTCCAGCATCATCTGCATCCAAAAGAATAGTTCAGACTGTGCTGTGGAATGAGAAGCTGGGAGGAAAAGTGGGCTTTGTTACAGAAAGAAAGGAAGGGGTTTCTCCAATTTGCTGCACACATGTACATTCTGTACTACAGGGGGGCACAGCTTATGAATGCATCCTTATTTGACTGACTTAACACGTGAATTTAAATCTGGAGAAAGTTGGGACATGGGAGTAGGTGGTGAGCAATGCAAATTGGTTCAGAAACATTCACACTCTGGAAGATGTTATTAAGGGACAGGAGCGGAGACCTAAGGAGTTTATGGACATTGACTCCAATTCTAGCTACTTCCTGGTGAAACTGGAACATCATGGGAGTTAAGGTCAAGCACCACTTTCTCTTCATCTGGTGCCAGGTAGTCAAGCTGTGATTTTTAAATTAGAAATTGGTGTCCACATTCCTACATCAAGAAGTTGTCATTCACAAGAGTCCATGTGGCATGCTGGATAGTGGTGTGGATGAATCAAGTTAGCAGACAGATGAGGAAGAAATAAATTGTTTTGGAATATGGGTTTTGGTCCCCTAAGAGGTCACCAGGAATAGATGAAGTCAACCTCCTAGGGTAACCCTCCAAGAGCTGCTCCTTTGAAATGGGATCAAGTGTTGAACTCATAATCAGGTGTCGAATGTGTGGTCCGTGCAGTTAGAACTGGTTTTATCCTGGAAATAAAATGAAGTGAGGCCTGACAGGTTAGCTGTCTGGGTGCTGAGGACAAGGCTCCCGACCACAGAATTTGGAGAGATCACAGGGGAATGACTTCTGCAAAACATTCCTCAAGTCCCAGCCCTGGGGAGTGGGAAGCAGGGAAATGAAGTGAATGAAGGCAGGGAGTGGAGGAACAAAGCGGCAGTTAGAGAATTGCATCTTCTCTGCCACAGGCAGCTTCCCTGGCCTGAACCATCTATCTTTCTCTCCTCTCCATCACCAGGGAGACTGGTGTCCTCCTGGAAGTGCTAGTCTCAAATTGTTTGATGTTTTGCTGTTTGCTCTGGTGCCTTGCCCAACACCTTTACAGTCACCTCTGCCTTCATCATCTTGAGCAGCACAGAGTTGAGACTCTTGACCTGAGGAGATGCTCACTGACAAAGATGGTTTAATCTATTTGTCCATAAGGACTAAGATCTTGGTCACAGGAGGTCACACCAGACTTTAGAGCCCCTCTGATCACCAGTGTTAAAGACTCAGTGTCTATTACTAAGGATAACACTAATTACAGTTACATTCTCTTTTGAAGATGTAATGATTTAAACAATTAGCAAATATTATATATGAGTTTCAAGTCTTACTATCATGCTAATCTATGAGAAATAGAGTCTAGGAAAACAACTGAGAATCTGAAAGAGAGTAGAAATATTTCCGGATGTGGACATGAACATACATAAAGAGTAAACTTTAAACTTCTTACAACTACTTAATAACTGATCTTGTCCATTTGACTGAACATCTTACTTATGATCTTATTGACAAGAAGACACATACCTCTCCAATGAGAAGCACACTTCAAGAAGCAGATTTTTTTATTTATCTATGCATTGTCTTATCTGCCTACTTATCTGTTCTAGGTAAGATAGATGCACTTATTTTGAGGAATTGGCTTCCTGTGAATTTTGGGGATTTGGCTAGTCTCAAAATCTGCAGCCTATATATGAAGGTTGGTACTCAGTATAATACTACATGTGTTAGTTAATGTTGGTTGTCAAATTGACAAGATATAGAATCACCCTGAAGGCAAACCTCCAGGCACACCAGGGAGGGATTAGCTAGGTTATGTTAATTGTAGTGGGAAGACTCACCTTAATTGCAGGTGGCACCCTTCCAGGGGCTGATAGCCTGGACTGAATAAAAAGGCAAAACCCCATAGAAGATTAGAATTTATTGATCTACATTTCTTGCCTGTGAATGCAATGTGACCTGCTGACTCACATGCCTGCTGCCCCATTCCCACAATGGATCGGACCCTACAACTGTGTACAACTCTCTCTCCTGTATTAAAAAAAAGTTGATTTTTCTTTAATTTCATGAGTTATGCCATGTTAAAAATTTGGAACTTCTCACATTCCTGACTGTATGTGTCATGAAATAGGCTTCAAAAAGATTAAAACAAAATGAAAGAAAACCAAAACAAAACCCCGTGGCATTATTGTTCAATATTTTGGACTGGACTAGGCTTCCTGGAGGATTCCCTTCATTAGACTGGGGGATGGGGTAGCTGCAATTCATCACTCTTTTTTAGAATCTTGGTATTATTTTCAAAATAGTTATGAAGACATGCAGAATCATCTTTCCAGTGTTGGTAACAAAAGATCATCACTAGGCTACCTATGACCAATTTCACATTTAAATGAACAACCCAAGGTCAGGTCAGTCTACACAATAGGTGACTCAGGGTCAGAATACTCTTCCTCAGCAGGGAAGTGGTATCATCCAAAACAAAAGAAACCTTTGGTTTTATTTTTTATTTTTTTTTCTGCTGCAGCTTCTAGAGACTGTCAGTGCAGAAATGGGTAGAGGAAAACTGTCAATGTGATTTATTCATTTGTGTCATTTGCAATGCCTGCATTGAGCTGTTGAGTGGAATTGATAAATGACCTCATATTCACAGTGAACAAATAGAATAATTTGGACTATACTAGAAAAACCATAATTCTTGGAAAACCAGAGGGTTTGGCCCCTAGTCTACATGTGTAAAGCCCCTGTATTTCTCAGAAGTCTATTAGAAGCAAGCAGAGTAGAAAGAAACAGTGGCAAAGGAGAGATAGATGATAGACAGACAGATAATAGATAGATAGATAGATAGATAGATAGATAGATAGATAGATAGATAGATAATAGGTAGATAGATGGATGGATAGATAGATAGATGGATGGATGGATAGATAGATAGATAGATAGATAGATAGATATGTACATGATAGATTATGATGATAGAAGATAGATGATAGATAGATAGATAGATAGATAGATAGATAGATAGATAGATATATAGATAGATAAATGAAGTGTAGCACACTGGAACACGTACTGACAATATAAACTCCAGAAATGGAGTTCAAAGCTTACCAAAGATAAATGTGCTTATAGTTCAGAACAGACCCTGCTTAGAGCTTAGGCTTCCTACTGAGGATTAGTGTTTCCTTAAAAGGACTGTCAGCATGGGTTGAATTGTACATCTTGAAATTCGAGCATTGAAGTCTTGAGCCTCTTTACCCCATGGTTAATGTGCCACGAGTTCCTACTGAGACTGGTATTCCTACGGTGGGGAATACGGGCAGTGGGGTTGGGGAAGTGGGAGAAATAGAAGCAAATGTGGAGAGAGATGAGGAAAAATATGAAGAGCAGAGATAATGCAGACACCTGTAGTCAACAGAAGACCCTAATACTCAGGAGAAACTAACCTCTCCCAATGGTGCTTATTCTGGCTTTCAGAGCTCTGCAAAAGCTGATGCTACAGAGCCGCCTCACCTCATAAACCTGATTAGGGAGCAGATTTTCCATCCATTTCCTAAATAGCTTGATGTGCTAACAAGCTGGGAACACTAACACAGAGACAGAAGAGTCTTATGTTCCACTACCAGGAGCCTAAGTCTGATGCACACAGTAAATTAAATAAATAAATAAATAAATAAATAAATAAATAAATATGTTAATAAATAAGTGAATAAACAAATGTAATATTTGTTTTAAAAATATAACGGCAGAACATTTGAATTATCCCATTTGAGGAGAAAGCTGGAAGTGAACACTACTGTCATGTTTGTAAAGATGGAAGGAAAGAAAGCAGAACACATGACTTTCTCAGTGAACCAGCTGCTTCATCTGTAGTTTAAATTTCAGGAAAGATGGGAGCCTCTGCTGTAGGGAGAGTTGTTTGCAGGCTGGCAACACACACAGCGAAGGAACTCTAACGCCCACACATTGGCCACACTTGGTCATTGACAATCCTCTTCCTTCTGTAGGTGCACTACACGCTCTTCCGACTATGGCTGTTGCGTCCCTGTGGTGGGCTTCATGCCACATATAGTCCTGCAGAAAAAGGGAACAGAGTGAGCCGGGATACCATGAAGTTGAAGACTGTGTAAGAATCATCATCCAATGTATCTGAAGTGAAAAGAAATAATTTTTCACGTTCATTTCTAGATGTGAGGAACTCTCAGAAGTTCAGCAGTGTTTTTAAATTGAACTGGCTGATCTGGATAGACAACCTAAAATTGTATGGGTGGCTCTTTGTTGTTGTTTTTAATTTTAAAATAGGCTTCCGAGGAAGTCACATGCAAGATTCATAATCAGGAGATGAGAACAAGGTAAAGGAATTGATTTTGAAGGATCTTGAGTCTAAACATTTATATCATGGTATATGCTTACAAAACAACAACAACAACAACCCTATACCTAAGCTGAGCACACTTAACAATGAGTTCTACACACTGCCAAGTTACAGATACAGCAAAAATTCACTTTTCCACTAGAGGACAGTGTTTCACAAATTTTCACTCGGCCTTTTTTTTTTTTTTTTTTTTCTGGAGTAGCCATTTCAACTGACCTGTATATGACAAACAATGATGTTTGGTGCTTGTTGGGGGAGGAATGAGGGAGAGAGGAACTTTGAGACAACTCTCAATGCTCCAATAAATGTTTATTTGGAATTTTGAAGACAATATACATGAAGTCTTTATTTAGAAAGCACATTTCAAGAACATATTGGGTACATTTGTTCATGTACTTGGGCAGGTTGATCACACATGTAGCTGATGTGTAGCTTCAGACTGTCATCAACAAAGATACCATGGAATGTTAAAGACCCATAGTATTTTCAGGCCCTCGACTCTCAGCGGTCAACCTGACTGGATTATTCTGAGTAGTTTCTCCTTTCTCCATGTTCTGAAGAAAGAAAGAGAAAGAGAGGGACTGGGAGAGAAAAAAATGAATGAGTGATATGTCTCTTTAATATTAGCAAAACAAAGAAATTTGATGTACAAAGAAAGTCCGAGAGGAAAATACTCTGGTTGTCAGTTGTTATTTTTGGATAGCAAACAAATTTGAGAAAAATTTAGGGTTTTTTTTTTTAATTTTTAACTGTATTTTTATATGGTTAGATTTTGATATATAAAGAATGATAATATAAGTTGTGTGTTTAGTAAAATTATGTGCTCTGAGCCATTTTCCATTTTAAAAAAAAACTGTTATGAGTTGAACTTTAGAGCTCTTTGTGTTTCACAGAATTTGATGCAAAGGTCTGGAGGAAGCATTTTGCTTAGTCACCGCTATGAGTTTTCGAAGCAGGGAGCAGAGAAGAAAGTCTCAGCCCTTTACTCTATTTGTTTAGTGAGAGAAGATGCAGAATTTTACTATGTATCTAGTGCGTAGATAATTTTACCACCCACTTGTTCTACACACACACACACACACACACACACACGTTTTAAACCTAGAATTAAGTGAATCACCAAAGTAGAAATGTATGAAGAGTGAAAGAAGAGCATTCATGAGATGCACACGAGAACGGTAGCTCGAGCTTGGTTTGTCATTATTCTCCGGGGGAGGCTTTTGTGCAGACAGGCACTGAGTCCTCACTCTGCACTGTCGGTTAAAATGGAATGTCACATGGAAAGATGGTTAATTTCCCCAAGCCACTAATCTCCACGATGTGAAGTCAAAGCACATATCCATGTTACCCAACTGTTGTGAGCCTATTTTCCAAGGCTTTCTTTTTTCTTATAAATGCCCTTAACCATCTTAGCTCTCTGTGGAGTTTAGGAGTCTGGTCATATGATATTGTCTGTCTCCTAAAGAGTGTGCATGAACTCCCAAGACACTGTCTGTGTGTTGAAGACTGGGAATGAAGTAGGACTGCCTGACCTTATCCTTTCTAAGAAGTTTCCTTTCTAACTCAATTAGTGAATGTCTGGGAGAGCCCTAAAAACGCCATGATCCCAAAGTGTATGTTTTCTGTAGCCAAAACCCTTAGCTATTTGGAACATCTACAAATGGTGGCCTGAATTACCTCTGACAAATGAATAAAGAGAATATGACTGCTTTCAATATTTTTATAGTTACCCAATATTAACTTTTCTCCTGATCCCTGTTGGATTGTGAGTAGCCTGCGCTTCATTTGCTGGGACAGAACGGGGTAAGTGAAAATGGCCAAAAGGGAAATCTGTGGCTTGGGAAGTTCTTCGAGCTTGATGACTTAATAGCAGTGTGAGATAACAAGTCTAGACTACACAAATTGAAATGCTCTTCTACGCATTAGGATAATGGGATGCTCTGCAAAGGCCATTCACCTCATCCATTTCAGCCCATGCAAATGCCAGAGAATATCTACAGGGTCCTATGGCATGTGCATGGATTCTGTCACTACTGGACACAAGAGTCTTCAAGTTAATGAGCGCATCCCTTTGGCTTATCTGTTGAAGCTCACAAATGATGTTCTTCATTTCTCCTTGACTGGATCATCTGAGCTAAATACAGCCAAATGAGGAAAGACAACCGGAGCTAGGGATTAAAACTGTGCCAGAGTTGGACCACAAAGTAAAGAAGCCCAAATTCTGTGCCAGGTCTCAGGACAAGGCGTAATGACTACACCAACATACTGCATCTTTGAAAGCATGCACCCACCTAACAACTGAGCAAGGGGAAGACTGAGTTCATTCTAGCTTGACAGGCAGCAGGGATTCCTCCAATAATCCCATTCTCACAGAACTTCTTAAAGCTATACCTGCTCTCAAATTCTCCTAGATTTGCCAACTCTCACTCATCGAACATGGCTTTCTCTCTTGCTATGCTGTGAGCAGTTTTGTTGGTGTGAGCCCCCACACGTTACCCTTCTATAAATGTAACATTATGCTTGCTGACTGATTTCCTTCTTAAAAGGAAAATGTTCCCCTCCATTTGTTTAGTTGCTTACAATGTGATTTTCATCCCCTAATGCCCCTGGAATTTTCAACTAGTCTATATTAACTACAGAACAATAGTTTTCACTGTAATATTTGTATAAACATATATAATGTGCTTTGATTATATCTGCCCCTACTATCCTCTCTTCTCCCTCTCCCTGTCCCTCTGGTCTCCTTCCTCTTTTCAAAACCCAACCCCTTTTATTTTCATGCCTTTTTGAAAACCTAAATTAGGAATGTGATTTTTAATCTTTCCTTAGCCCATAAAATAATCTCTTTGGAATCTCCCTTCAACAACTAGAATCATACTCTTTCTTATCATAGAATCATACTAAAAAAATTTTCCTTCAAAAACAAAATAGAGCCAGGCGGTGGTGGCGCACGCCTTTAATCCCGTCACTTGGGAGGCAGAGGCAGGCGGGTTTCTGAGTTCTAGAGTTCGAGGCTAGCCTGGTCTACAGAGTGAGTTCCAGGACAGCCAGGGCTACACAGAGAAACCCTGTCTCGAAAAAAACAAACAACAACAACAAAAAAACAAAAAACAAAAAAGCAAAAACAAAATAGAACTTCCTTTGGTGATTTACATCATTAGGGTACCATCAGCATGTCCAGATTCCCCCCCCCCCTTTTTTTCCAACAACCTCCCTATACAGATGCCATTATCATTCTATCTGCTTCTGATTTTTTTGAAGGGGCATAAAACTGTCTCCCTAAGTCTCCAGTATGTAGTTGCAGTGGCCTCTCTGATCTCTGAAATTCTGCAATGTCTTTGTAGACTTGTGATTCTCTCTACAAAAAGAAAATAGAAAAAAACACTACAGTGTATCATCATACTATTTCCTTGGAGCCTCTGCCCCAGCCACCACCTAGGATAGCTCTTTTTTCTGTTCAATACAATAAATCCACACATTCCTGGGCATCAGGAAAGGACCCGCATAGGTTTCTGTATTCTACCCAAAAGTCTTTCATTCATCAAGTCTAGAGCAGGGTATGAAGATTTTCTAAATGCTAACTCTGAGACCCATATTTTGTGACTCAGTACTCCAGATAGCCTGATACATACTATTTACCTGATTTGCTATTATTTTATATCTTTTATTATAATTCACTTGTGTCTGCACTTCATCATTTAATTGCTATCAGAGATCTTCTAACTACACCTACACCCTGAGGCTGACTCCTATCCACTAACACACCATCTCTACCTCCTGTGTTGGAGTCACCAACACCATACACCCAATGATACACCCCAGGTCCCCTTCCAAATAGACCTCCTGTGCATACTCATTCTTGATTATCATGAGTATCAGTCCTCCGGAGCAAGCAAGAAATTTGCATCCAGTCTTGACTTGCCTCATTGGCCATTATCCTTGATCCTTGTACAATGGCAACAGGTAGACTCTTATACAGAATATTACTCCAAAACATTCACCCACTCTTGTTTTCTCTGTCTTGTCTGTTATATCACAGACACATCTAAACTGGACTCCCGGCTTTAGTTCTCCTCTACAGAGATCTAAAATTTATCTTTCTAAAACCCATGTTTGATCATCCCACTAACCCTTTTTTAAAAGAAGATTCCGATGGTGCCATAGTGCCTGCAATAGCAAGATAAGATGTCTTCGCATGGCATTTATGTGATCTTGCCCCTTCACATTAACTTACTACTCCTTCATTTGTTTCTGGGTACAGGGTTAAATGACCCCTTGCTCTGTCTCGGAGCCTCCATTTGCAGCTCATTTGTGTCTCTGCTCCTTTTGGCATCCTGTTTCTGCTTCCCCACCCGACTCACCCTCCTACTCCTACCCAGGATCTAGCTCCCCTCAGCACTAATTGCCTTCCTTTTGTCTCTATTGCCATTTTGTTTCCTTTATGACATTTTGTTTGCTATCTTGTAGAGTTCATTCCACCTTTAATTCTGAGCCTTTGTATATAAGATAGACCATCTCGTCAGGCTGGACACTCCATGAAGGCTTGAAGTGTTTATCAGTCCTATCTAAAACCTTAGGAATTCACAGTCCTTGGCACCTGGAAAAGCTGGAGACAGAGTTTAAATGAAGTCTTCCAACCAGATGAACTTCATAAAACAGAAGGGCAGATGCCCTGAGCTTAGGATCTCCAGCCTCCTTGGCTGCAACTTTGTATCTCCATTCCTTTTTCTCAGCATGGTCAGAGCTAGGTGCTTGCTTCAAGGATGCTGATGTTCTCATGCGGATGCTAATGACAGCTCTCAATTAGTACAGAACATATTTGCTGAGGCTCTAAAATCTTTTGAGATCAAACAACTGCTTTTGGGTAGAGCCAGAGGGGTTCTAACTCTCATATGCCCACAAGTCTACATGTAGTCCACCTCAGCCTTCTGTTTCTATTTCCCAAGTGACTTAACCTGTCCCTGCTTGAGTCTTCTTTTCTAAAATTGATATAATGGTCTCTACCACAGAGGCTTTTGAAATTGTTCCTCAAGCAGACAGCCTGCATTAGTCTCTTCCATTCTTTTTTTTTGGGGGGGGGGGTGGAGGTTTCAAGACAGGGTTTCTCTGTGTAGCCCTGGTTGTCCTGGAACTCACTCTGTAGACCAGGCTAGCCTCGAACTCTTGAACTCAGAAATCCGCCTGCCACTGCCTCCCAAGCGCTGGGATTAAAGGCGTGTGCCACCACTGCCCGGCCAAGTCTCTCCCATTCTTACTTGTAAAAATTGCTATATTTAAAAATGAATTGCATATTATGTGATCATTAAAGAGTTA
This sequence comes from Grammomys surdaster, assembly GCF_004785775.1. Classification (NCBI taxonomy): domain Eukaryota; kingdom Metazoa; phylum Chordata; class Mammalia; order Rodentia; family Muridae; genus Grammomys; species Grammomys surdaster. Next base: position 14,968,093 of record NW_021604719.1, on the reverse strand, counting down.
CTAATTTTAATGTTGTCTTTCTTGTAAAATGATTTCAGGAAGCTGTAGTCTAGAAATCTCGAGAATAAAGTGGCCAGTGTGTATGTGTGTGTGTGTGTGTGTGTGTGTGTGTGTGTGTGGTGTGTTTGTGGTGTGTATTTGTGGTGTGTGTCTAATTGCTAGATAAAAAAACTATTTTGAATACTTTGAACTGGAATTGCTGAAAAGGCTCGTTGGAAGAATCTTTGTTATGTAAACTAACTTCTTATCATATAGAAAATATCTCTTTCCTTGGTACACATAAAAGACAGCAATCTGCCCTGATCGAATTCTTAAAAATGTACACAAAAGTAAATATGTGACTGCTAAAATTTATGTTGGTTGGACCCAGGTTTTCTCCTTGTTAATAAAATCTCTATCTCTGTATGTCTACAAAAACTAACAAATTGCAACTGGAAAAGAAAAATAAAGGTTAACTTGACACCAGAACCTAAGGTTGGTCAAACGCCTTGATCCACCCACATGCAGTCATTAATCAAAATATTTTTGTATTAAAATTTATTTTTACTCTGCATCTAGAAATTATTCATTCATTCTTTCAACATCCCTGGATCTTAAGAAAGATAATTACAAAATCCTCTCCTCACTTTATTCCCCTGAAATTTGAGATTCTAAAGGGAATGCGAGCCACCAAGAGGTTAACGGGCTGTCTCAGGACCACACACCGAGTCAGGGTCAGAGCTGGGGTTAGACACGGCAAGTTTCTCCAGTTCCTCTCTAAGTGCTCCCTTCTATTTATTTAGGTGTAGTGACTGTGCCAGTCAGCCGTGAGCAGGGTTTCACGGTGTGATAATGAGATCTTAAAGGATGACCTTTCAAGAAAGCATTTTGTGTCCTTTGTTTACACGAACACAGATATTCTCAACAAAAAAATCTTGGCCTCCATTTGCCTGCCTTTGGACACCTGTGTTTTAACATCACAGGTAACAGCCTGGGGACATGCTGGCATCTTGATTGGCCCTTTAGCAGAATCCTATTCCCATGGGGCATCTTGATTGACAGTTTGGTAGGAAAGCTACAGCCTATCTTCCACATCAAACCCTGGACAATAAAAAGGTCACGTTGAATCACAGTCACTAGAGACCTCATTTATAAATACGAGCAACTAAACAACAGTCTCCACCAGTTCCAGAAACAAACTACCGACTGATCAGGTCACCTGTGACCTGAGAAACTTCATTATGGCTGTCATCTGTGTGAATGGGCTTGTACAGAGCCCCACATCACAGACCTGCTGACAGAGCAGAACACTGTGTTTCGGTACAGAGTGCGTTATACTTTTGTCTGCTAAGAAGGCATTTTAAAAGATTGTATATAATATATGGATAGGATTAAAATTTATATTTAAAGTTTTTCTATTTATTTTGATGCCTTCATCTTTTATCTATGAGTTTTAGGAATCCATTTCCTCTCTTTTATTATCTACTATGAAAGCATTGCTACATTAGCAATCAGATTTTATTATATTTTAGTATTTAATTTTATTTCTTTTACATTTTGCCCCAAATTAGGAGGGAGGGGATTGTTAACATGACCACATAATATTATAGTTCAAATAATGCCCCGTGAGAGGCACTATGTTAAACACATTAAAAACTGTTAGTCTATTTTCTACTTAATAAAACCTCATTTCTTCTTGTGCCGTAAACACATGACGCTGTCATATGTAAGTTATAACTAGTATAGGTCTTCTTGAGTGAGTCACTTTGACCCTCTCCTCTTCCTTCTATGTCCCTTAACTGATAATCTCCCAGGCATTTGATAAGAACAGGAAGTCTTTGGCAGGGCCTCCTGCTTCTCTCAGGAGTGGCTCTGCACTCCTCACCTGTAGTTATCAGACTCCGTTTCCTGCTGCCTCCTCTGAAGAGTCAAAAGGAGAAAAGGACCACAATGCTTCTAAGTTGTAAAGATTTATGTATCCATGAATGCTTCTATTTTTGTTTACAGCATTGATTCATAGCACCGTATTTGTGGTTTAATAAGTGATAAACCTTAACACACACACACATACCAAGGCTAAGTCTAACTATTATATATATGATCCCTTCTATTATCTGATATTTTTCTTTTACATTTTCATCCAAATTAGGAAGGGGTTGTTAACATGACTACATAATATTGTGGTTCAAATAATAATTGTGAGAGGCACTATATTAAATATGTTAAAAACTGTTAGTCTATTTTCTATTTAATAAAAAACTCATTTTTTTTTCTTGTGGCATAAATGCACGAAGCCGTCACATGTCACACATACACACAACACACACACACACTCACATATGTGTTACTTAGGCTTGGCCTTAAAATTAGGAGACCCAACAATCTCTAAGTTTACCAACACAGGAAGAAAGCTGGAAAGTGTGCCAGAGATAGAAAGTAGCAAAACAACTCATAACTTTTATCATTATTATGATAATACTTTTTGCAGTATTATTTCTTCCTTATTCTCTGTAAACTATTAGCATGAACCTGATTTCCTAATCTGTACAGTGAAGACGCTGTACAGCCTGTGGAGCCTTTGGAGGCTGACATGAAGATAGTGCCCATAGCAGCTTCTGACACAGAGGGAACGGTCACTAGGTTGATAGAGCTTTAGTAGTTTTGCCAGCTCAGAGTAAAAAGCACTAATGTGTAGGCCAAAGTTTTATTTGGAAGGACTAAGGTCTAACATATTAGCTTTAATGGAAGGGTGACATCACCATAGTTGTAAATAAGAGTATGATTTAATTGACTCATTAGTAGGCAGTTAATCCAAAGACCTTTGAGACGCTGCTGGGGATCCCTCTTGGTCTGAGTAATGTCTGAACTCATGGTGGTTATTCAGAGAGGTTGTGAAGGCAGATAGCAATATTTAAAAATCAAGGGTTCAGCTTACTAGCTCTCTAAACTTGGGCAGATACCTGTACATTTTGAGGCCAATATACTGTGAGACAGCAATAAAGTCGGGTCCTCTGAGAATCTGTGAGACAGAGAAGCCCTGCCCAGAGGAGCTCAACAGGAAGCCCAGCAGCTCAAAAGGCCACTAAAATGTCAGCTGTCACTGGTGGGCAGAGGGCACGAGTCTCCAAAGACTTTTCCTGGAGAATTTTGAGGCGATGAAGTCCACATATACCACAAACCTTTAGAACCTGTCTGAATTGTTCTAGAATAATACCGAGCATGATTATCAATGCTGTTTCTGTTAACCCTGCCTAAAGATGTGGTGCAGCATTTCATAGAAAATAGCATTCACTTGAGAGACTGGTAGAGCAATTCAGGACAGCTGGCCTTTTCCAAATCAAGGAACTGAAAAGCTTCCCAGCCTTGGCTTGCATGCCTCAGGATCGATGAGGGAGAGCTGGCTATCCAAGAAACATGCTGTGTCTAACAACGGCAAAGCAAAGTGTTTTTAGTTAGATTACGGTGAGCGTGTGGATCTTCAAATCCACATGAAGGATGTGTTTATTTTAGTGTGAGACATTCTGACTAATACAAATGGATTTGTAGAACTCTATGTTTGTAGGGAAACTAATTTTTCTTCCTGACCAATGACATCATTTGCCTAAGAAGGTGCTTGGAATCTCTTCAGCTTTCTTTCCTCACCCACATTCCCATCTTATCCATCTTTCACACCCGTTTGGAACATTGACAGGGACAAGGAGGGGGAAATGGTAAAAGTTGATGTTGGAGGTTGGTAGTGTAAAAAGAAGTAAGAATTACAGAAAATAGTAACATGGACTAGTCCCAAGTGATCAGTATGTGCTGGTCTGTAAAACCCTGGGACCTCTTAGGACATATTGTATACCTTTAGCCCCCTACATACTTAACAGAAAGGAAGACATATTTCTATGCACATGGCTATAGTATTTATTAATCTGAACATCAAGGGCTATGTTTGCAATCAACTGTAGTCAGAAGATGTAGGGACAACATTGCCATTTTAAAAATTTACATCTCAGGTTGGGAAGGTAGCTGAGTGGTGTGTTGCTATCACAATATGTAGATGACCCTGAGGTCTAACCTCAACATAAGAGGACAACCAGATCTTCCTAGGATACACAGAGACAGTGTTGTGCAGACTATCAGATATCTTGTTCCGCTTTGGTTTCCAGATTTAGAGACTAGCTTTCCTTCTGGAATCTTCAGAGTAGAGCAGATTTGCTTTAATGATAATTTATTGGCAGCCTCAAGCTGATGTCACAATGTTGTTAACTAAGAAAATATGAAAAGGAGCCACTGTGGCAGCTGCTCCCAAGATGTTGCCAAATAGTAAAAGCTAGTGTTGTGTTCATCCAAAAATGTGCTTTTAAAAGAAAATTCAGCCATTTTTAAACACCCTGCACAGCAGTGACTAGACTATTGAGTGATGCTGCCTTTAAGCATTACTGACTTAACACTTGTAGAGCTGTGGACAGTAGATTTCACACATCTTCTGGGATTGCTTTTCCATGATGTCACTGTTCTTGATGATGTCTATACCTCAGCAAGCAGGCTTGTTCAACAAGATAGAGGTTCCTAAAGTTGTAGATGATATCTGCCTACATAGAAGCCTTTTTGCCTTTCTTCTTGCTAGAATATTCTAAACCTGCCAAGAACAGAGGAATTAATCGTTCACATTTCACAACCTTGTGAAAGGATAAGCTACACTTCCATGCCTGGGAGTCTATATTGTTCTGGCAAGTTCAGTTTGCAGTACTCATGTCAGGAGTCTCACAACTGTTCGTCAGTCCAGTTCTAGAGGGAGCCCACATCGCTGGCATCCATGAACACTGGTGCCCACGGGCACACACAAGGCATATGCGCACACATACAAAGTAATCATCATCATCAATCTTAAGGAAAAACTAGTGGAGATGTTTACAGCTTGTGTCCTGGCCCGTGTCTCTCTGATACAGTACCCCTAGTGGTTCCTTAGCACCTGACAGAATCCCCTCACCTCTAACACTTATTTTCTCTCCTCTGGAAGACACAAAGTCATTGTAATTTCATATTAAGATGTTTGCTGCTGGTGAGGTTGGTGGATCTAACTCTGTAGTGTGAAGAGTGATTCTTTGACTTTGGCTGACATGTTAAGTGTGGGTCTCTACTGAGCACAAAATAATGGAGAAGCATTTTTACATAGAAATCAATATAAATCAAAAAACGTTTTAGATATCTCTGTGATGGTTTATACTGTCACCTTGACAGGCTCCAAACTCTCATTGGGAATGCTTTGAAATTTTTTTCAGGAACTCCTGGAAGAGCTTATCATCCCACTGCTAGGTGAGTAGAGCACTACCTGGGACTTGCTGGCTAGTCAGTCTGGCCAAATTAGTAAGATTCAATGAGAGACCCTGTCTCAAAAAATAAGGCAGAGAGTGATGGAAGATGTCTCTGGACTATACCCCCTCCCTCTTCTCTTCCTCCCTCCTTCCCTCCCTCCCCGCTCTCTATGTGAATGTGTCTGTCTGTCTGTCTGTCTGTCTGTCTCTGTCTCTGTCTCTTTCATAACTCACACTCACACATACACACACCACAGTGGGAAAAGGAAGATAGAAAGACAGAGGCAGAAACAGACAGACAGAAGCATCTTTTCACAAGCGCACCAAAATGGTCCCCATTTAACTCCCCCCCAACTTTCTATAGCTCTCTAAAAAAATACCCCCTGCCCCCTTTTAATCAGCCCATTTCCCTATTCTCACTAAGACATCCTTACAAACAGAGATATATTTTTTATTACTTCCCCAGCACCAGGAGCAATGTGCTTTCCAAGTATTTTTGCTGAGCAAATGTGCAGCTAGAGAGATATTTATGGAGAATATGAAGAATCCTCTTGAAGCTAAACAGTCAGTGACTGAAATGTGACCTTGAATCTTCGAGGCCACCATGTCTGTGCTCTCAAATGACAACATGGGATTCCTTTTATGGACTCTGTCTTGGGGGGACTTCCTAGACCTGTGTTAAGAAACATTATGGGAGCAGCTCAGCAAAAGTGATCACCATATTCATAACAAGAATGAGATTGCATATATTTTCTCTAAATTAACTTATTTCCTATAGAAAAAAATTATAGTCATCTGTACCCACAAAAAGAACTTCTCGAAAGCAGTTGCTTTGTCTTTCCCAATATTGAAACTCACAACTTAGTCTGCTGCTGTTTCTTACTTGTTTGCAAGGACATTCAGAGACAAATGACAGCCACACCGTAGTGAGTGTGTACAATACATGCTCTGTGTTAAGGCTATAAACTTTGGGTCTGTTCTCCAATGCTCATTTTATGCTGACTTTCCAGTCCATTGCTTGTCCATTTTCTCTCTACATTCTTATGTATTTGCTTTCTTCTGCTGTGTGATTCTTTGTAATCATATTGTTTGGAGCAGGCAAGGTGGAAATATGTCTTCAAATGATATCCCCATAGGCACTATGTTATTTTTGGATCTTATATTTAGACTATGTAGGTGGAGCCCCGAGTGACACAGAGCCCTTGGGACACAAGCAGGTGTGCTGTAAAGATATATTGGAAAACGTCCCCTTTCAGTGACTTGTTTTTTGGCTCAAGTATTTAAGATGCACCATATGCTTGGACAAAATCATTTTCCTAAGAAAAACATTAAAGCTACTTTCTGGACATTGAAGCAAGTGAAAGCAAAACTCAGACTGCTTTGAAGGACGGGCCTGTGGTGCAGGGGCATAAACACAGGCCCAGATGTCAGATGTTTCCACACAGCAATGGGGAGAAATACTCATCTTTCTTTATTTACACTTTGCAGCAAATATTTTGCAAAGAGAAAGCAAAGAATGTTGATGTTCCACCAGTGAAGCTTCAAGCATAACACGGTCCCCAGCTCCAAAACGGCAGAATTTGCTATAGCATCCTTTTTTCTGAGTACCACGTAGCAACAGACATCTGGTAGTATTCAGAATTATAGTTCAGAATTATAGTTCCTGGGACCATCAAGGAAGGAGGAAGGCCCTGAAATGTGCATCCACTTCTAGAGTTTTCTCTATACTGTAAATTTCTACATTCAGCTGTCATGATGCTATTTTTTTAAACTGGAGAAAAAGAATTGTGTAAACTTACACACACATGCATATACATATATACATATATACACGCTTACTTTATGCACATACTCACAAATATTCACATACATACTCTTTCTCACACACATATACAAATACTCAAAAACACATAAATACATATACTTATACACACACATCATTAACATCCCCATATTCCCCTACAACCCCCATACCTCACATACATACACTCTCATACACACAAATACATGCACATAGGTATAAATACACACATAGACACAGACTCACACATACACACACATACATACACAGCACACACATGCACACACATGCACACACATGCATGTGCACACACACTCACAGGGGCACCAGATTTTCTGCCAACTAAGTGCTTAAGTTTTCTTCATTGTATTTTTAGATCATAGAACTCCCACTCTGGACATTTATTTGGTAGTGGGAAATGTTCTTAGTAGAGAGAACACTATTCTGAAAGTAGAAGGCAATCATCTGGATGTTGTTGCCAATCTAGGCTTCTTAAATCTGATTTTCTCTATAAATCAAAGGAAGAGACAGTAAATCGTATGCTTAATAAAACATAAAGACAGACTTGGCTGGGTGTGGCCACTAGTACAAGCCCCATCCTACCTGTCAGAAGATGACTGACATTTAAGATAGTAAACATGAGTAGGCTTGGGGAAACCAAGGGAGTGTTCATACCTATGCAGTCTCGTCCTCCAGCATGCAATCAGCCAGTGAAGCAAGACAACCAGATGGTGTTCTACATACAGTTCACAACATGGGTGGATATATTATTTCATCCTTCAAACTAGATGATTGCTCTACATTACATTTAATGGACGCTACAGCTTTTCGTCCTTGAAAGCTTGCTTTCTTCTTTTAGATCTAAAACTTGAGGAATTTAGCAAATGTCCAAAGAAAAAGTGAGGGATGGGTCTGTCAAAAACCAACTTGTCAAACTGGGGCCTTAGGATATGAGATCAAAGAAACTGAGTGCTAAGAACAGTGTTTACTCTGGGCATATGGGAAGATTAGAAAAGATTCTACAGTACACCAAAACTTCATCACTGCTTCCTGGTGAGAAGGTATTCTCGGTCTCAGGCATTAGGACACTGACCTCTTGAAAACATTACAGAAACATGAAGCAGGCCCAGTAGAAGTCTTAATGGAGGGACTTGGGGTATTGAAAACAACTGGAAGAGAAAAGATGTTGGAATGTGGTTGTGTGCCTATTATAATACTTAGCCTCCTTCTGGGAGAGTTCATGAGTATGACCACAGAGAAATTAAGCTTTTTCTACATTTTTACTTTACCAATATGTGATTCCAGACAGTTTTGCTTTTTTAGAAATAACGTTCTGCCCTATGCCTTCTTTTATGAGAGAGTCATATCTTATTGATGGCAATAACATGCCTTCATATTTGTCACCTACTATCTTAGTTTATTATTGTTCTTCCTGAAATTACCCTTTTGCAAGTAGACAATAAACCAGGCAGACATGAGCTAAAGCAGAGTCCACTGATTCCCATGGGATCAAACACAGCAGCTCCTTCACTTAATATCAGCTAACTCTAGGAAACTCAGCCACACGCAGGGAAAACAAGGTGACACCGATGCCTGACACCATCCACCACCTTAACTTCCTATTTATTTTCGGTGTTACACAGAATTCGGAGATACACAGAATTTGTTTAAATACCATTAAATATAGGGTGATGTTATAGTCACAACTAAAATTAGTAGACTTTCAAATAAGGAAGAAATTATATACACATCAAATCCAAATGTCAAGTGCTGTTGATTTTGTCTAGGACAAAAATCAAACGTCAGTAGTAAGAGTGTTAGTGCCTCCCAAACCACAGGAAGCAGAAGGAGAGACAGCAGTAATCTCATCCAAGTCTCAGTCTTGGTCTCAAACGTGGTCTGATGCCTTCTGGGACATCACGTAGGGCATGATGTCTTGGAATATCAATGTGTTGTAAGATGGGACTGGTGCTTTACATCTATTTCCTATTTAATACCCTGATTTATTCTAAGAAATTTGGAAAATTAGTGTTCACAGGGATTACATCCATTACGCTATTTATATTAAGAGTCAGTGCTACTTGGGTGGACATTGTTCCTATTATATGGTTGGAGCTGTGTAGCAGTGTAACGATGCATTATTTATTGTAAAAACTAGACAGCCTTTATCAATGGTACAAGAATGAATATGGTTTAGCTTTCTTTTCTAAACCTACATCCTTGATTTCCTTTCTTAAAAATTACCAATTCTATAGCACGTTAACTTTATATTGGGTGACCCGTACTTTCTAGACAGAATTGGAAGTCTGGGATTCATCTGGTATTGCCTCCCATCTTGGCCTCATGCAAGGCAACTCCAGCTTCTGTTACTGCAATTCTTCTGCACTGAGACAGCTACCCTATTGGTTGCTCAGCCTAAAAGGCCATTGTTTAGAAATGTCCATAGCAGAGGAGGAAACGCACAGCCAGGAGCAATGCTGACATACTTGGGCCTTGGCCAAAACTTTTTTCTCCACTTTCTTCATCTACAACATCTTTGTGATCAGAATGTGAACCGGGAGAGGCAGACCCTTTGGAACTCAGGAATAGATTTGGCAGTTGAAGCCACGAGGAATTTTCTGCTTTTTATAGAATTGTTTTAATGCTTTAATAGAAAAGAAGCACTCTGTTTATATTGGGAGAGTTTCAAACACTTTTGTTTCATGGGCTTTTTATTGTGTTTGGAAAGCAATAACCCTCTCCCTGGGGTCACTTTTATGGGCGACAGAACTACAGCTGATTCTGCGCAGAGATTGCTAACACTGTCTTTATTTGAAAAGGTGAAGTGTTTCACCAAAGTTTAATTTTATTTCTATGATTAGAATTTCAGAATTTTAAAAAATGGAGGGCGATGCTGCCTCATTTTACATTTATGCAACAAGGATCCAACGCAGTTAGAATGCTTCATTCAGACAGAACCAGAGCACCAGAAGCAGCTCTCTGAAATGCGGAGCTCACTGCTAACCCGTCTCACCCCCCTGGCTCGCCATCTGGCTTATCTCGTGCCCCCTCCAACAAAGGCTGTGAGACACTAAGTGGGGTCACACACATTACCTGCCCCTATCCTTCAGTGCACAGCCTCTCCAAAACTCACTTGATTGTCCTTCCCTGCAAAGAGTTTCAACTCAAAATGAAGGGAACAGAGACAAAATTAACTGTAGCATATTAACTAATATTCCCTGACCACCACACTTATAATCCTTCTATGCACTTTTTCTTTTACAAGGTTTTGGTAAAGTACTAAGTCTTCATGCAGAAGTCCAGTGTCTAGTTTCTTCTCTCCGAGGACATTTCTGCTTTCCCACTTCCCTGGAGATCTATATTTCCAGTCAAGCCTTTTCTGGTTCCCTGGACAAAATTACTTTCTGCCCCAAATCCCCCTTCTGAAACCCTCCCTCTTCGAGTCCCTTCTCTATGAGTCTCTGACACTTTCTCTTCTCTCCAAAGATGCAAGTTTACAGCATGCCACACTTCCTCGAGGCAAACCTTAGTTTATTTACATTTGTGTTCGCAGGGCATGATATGCAGGTTTCTGAACCAAAGTGAACAACATTAAATCTGCTTTTATGACTGAGAAATCATATAACTTATCAGTTAAGAGGGTAAACTCTAGGCGAAGACATCTGAATTAAAACTGCTCTTTTAGTGTCCTGTTTTTGTTGAAGGTACTTGGGAATTTTTGTCATTACATTTTTTTATGCACCAAACAGGCATCATCATAATGTCCACTTCCTCGGCTATGAAGAGGTTAATGTCTAACTAAAATAGAAGTTAATGTTTAACTAAAATAGTGCTGTGCATCTACTAACGAACCCTGGCATCACTAACACAACATCATAACCATCACCATTGTCATCATCACCTCTGCTGCACAAAGCGATAAGTCTTTCCTGCATAATTTATTGAGCTGTAAATTGCTGCCACAAAAGAGGCATTTCCAAATAGCACCTGGACATTGAAGCAAGTTAAATTCCAGAGTAATCTAGTCAACAAATATTTTCAATATTAAAAAAAAAAGTTCAGTAGATTATACTCAGAAAGAGAAAACACAGGATAAATAACTGTATCTTCAAGCTCCCAATGTAATGGAAAATACAGACACAAGCACTCAGAAGAATAACACATTGGAAACCAAATGGAGACCACCCAGATGAAAAAGAAGAAAGGGTATTTATTTAGAGTGTGCTATAGCAAGGGAGTCAGCCACCATCGCTTCTGCTTAGCAAACATGCGGAGGAGGGCAAAGAGGGGAAAGCTTTGTGATGAGAAGAGAGATGGCTGAAGTGTGCGTGCCTCAATAAAGACTGTAGGTGTGGAAAGTCACAGCTAAGTTACGCAGAAGTAGCATATGTCATGTGGCTGGTGTGTGTGTATGTGTGTGTGTGTGTGTACTTAGGTTTCTCTGGTTGAACACAAATTGAAAGTAGGAATAAGGCAGCTGCCAGTTCTTAAGCCAGTCTAAGTGTATCTGGGACTGTTACGGGGACTGTTGTATGACTTTCAGCACCATAACCAGAGATAGCTTTCTGAATTCTCATGGTCCTATTTTTATCTTCTAACCTTTGTACAGTATTCAGTTTCTTCCTTAACAGGAATGATTGTGAACCTGAAAATCAAGGTAAATTCCGCTTGGTTGCATTATATCCTGTTCTTTATGAATGTAGTTTTCAAGAAGAGCTCAAAATTCCAGAAGCCTATATTTCTGCCAGTTTGTAATACATGCCCCCAGCCACCAGCTTGACTCTGTATCAAGCACACAGCCCAGAGAAGGGATGATAAGAAAGAGTCCTCTGTTGTTTTGTTCCAAATTAAAGTTCAGTTATAATCATACAAACCCAGGCAAGTTACTAAAACCTCAGTGTCTCTGTCTCATGTCTGAGGAATGTGAATCCATAACATCTTGTAGCGGGGCCTGCGATACAAAGATTGACAGACGGCACTACTTTATGATAGTAAGTGTGCAGTAACTGTTAATGCCTATAATTGTTAATGCCTTTATATCACAAAACACCTCTATACTGGAAAGGATGCTTTTAGAATTCCCTCTCACCTTCTGCAGACCTCTCCTTGTACTCCAGAAGATTTGGCCAATAAGCAAAAGACTTTATATGTGTGGCCAGAAGAGCAGATAGCTTGGAATGTGTGGTTCCTTCATACAGCTGCTTGTGGTACTTCCAGGATTGACCCAATCCTCAGGTCCTGTCCCAGAGCCCTGTCTCCTTCCTCTGCCTCTAACTTCAGGTCTATATATGCATGCACTTCTTTTCCAGAAATAATGAGTCCTTTTCCGTTGTCATAGGAGCTATTGTCATGCACCAAACTAAAAACAATTCCTTCACAAGGAGGAAACATATCATGAAAAAGTATGATAGCTTTTAAACAGCAATAGTAAGATCACATTTACTGAACATAAACACTAATAACAGAAATTGTTAGCAACACAATTAATTAATGTGATACTAGAAATCTCATCATTTAAACTTCTGATGCTACACACACACACACAAATATGTAACCAGCACATCAGAGGCCAAAATAAGGGCAATGCTAGTTCCAGGCTAGTATAAAAAAAAGCAAGTATAACAGAGGATAAGAAGAAAAAGAAATTAACATAGAGTGTGAAATATACAGGACTAAATAGAAGTTGATTGTGATGGTTTGTATATGGTTGGTCCAGTGGGTGGCACTATTAGGAGGTTAGCCTTGTTGGAGTAGGTGTGCTATGTTGGGTATGGGTTTTAAGACCCTTGTCCTAGCTGCCTGGAAGCCAGTCTTCTGCTAGTTGCCTTCAGAACAAGAGGTGGAATTCTCAGCTCCTCCAGCCCTATGTCTGCCTGGAAGCTGCCATGCTTCCCACCTTGATGATAATAGATTGAACCTATGAATCTGTAAGTCACCCCAAATTAAATGTTCGCCTTATAAGAGTTGCCTTGGTCATGGTGTCTGTTCACAACAATAAAACTCTAGGACAATGAGAATGATAGAAATTTTATACAAACCAAGAGTATTTTATTTTCCTTTCTTATTTAGTTATTTATGTATATGATGTATGCATTGGGGAGAGATATATGTACGCATGACATGTATGTGGAGTCCAGAGGACAACTTAGCTGAGCTGGATCTTCTTCGACATGGAGATAAAATTCAGTTTCTCAGGCTAGTAGGGTCACTGCTTTTCCCTATTAAGCCATCTTGCCAGCCACCAAGAGAAATTCTTAAAGCAAATAAAATAAAAGTAAAATTCAAAAAAGTGCAAAATAGCTTGCACAGACTAGAAAAAAAGAAAAATTGAAACTAGAGAGATTTCTCAGCACTTATAAGCACCACTGCTCTTCTACAAGCCCTGAGTTCAATTCCCAGTACCTATCTGGTAACTTACAACCATCCATAATGAGATCTGATGTCCTCTTCTGATGTGCATGAAGACAAGCACTTACATACATAAATACATAAACAAATAAACCTAAAAAGTATAAAGTATAAAATATAAATATTAGAAAAAATAGAAAATATCTACAAATATGGTAATTATCAGCTAATTACACAAACATATGAGAATCCGATTATCACAAAGTAAACACTTTTAAAAAGAACTCCTGCAAAAATAGAAAAACATAGCTTAAATTATCAAAAAGGGAATAGAGAACATTAAAATAGAAACCTCAGGACAAGCAAGTGGTAAGAATTCAATTTTCAAAGGTACATTTGAGACATTGTCACAGGCACATAGGAGACAAACAACTTGGTGCCATTTCAACCACGAAAGAGAAAAACGTTAGTTTTATTAAGTCAATATAGTAGAGCCCAATAGGAAATTGGACAACAAAATGAAAGACAACAGGGTACCTTGCTATCAATACCCATACAAAAATCCTTCTATGTGTTCACAAATGAAATCAATTAACAATGGCAGAATGCACATGCTGAAAGTTTGGGGGAGTCTGCCTGTATTGATTAATAAAACTCAAGTGTGAATGCACAGGAAAGATTTGAGGAGTAATGATGGCTGCTTTCACTGCAGTGGTGTGTGTGTGTGTGTGTGTGTGTGTGTGTGTGTGTTCCAGTAATCACCAAGTCAGTCAAGCTAGCTGGCCAGTAAGCTCCTGTCTTCACCCCTCCATCATTAGGATTACAGATGTACTATCATATACAGTTTACTTTTTATTTTTTTTTCCACGAGGGGAGGTTTATTAAGGAGATAGGAGGGAGAGCGGAGAGGTAGAGGAGTGGAGGCTGGCCATGATCACATGGAGAGAGGGGGAAGGGAAGGTGGGGGGAGACAGCAACCTGCAGGCTCTGGGTTGAGGAGAGCAAGAGAGCAAGAGAGCCATACACAGTTTCTTATGTGAGGGCTGAGGATCCGAACTCAGGAGTCATGCTTGCATGACAGGTATACCCTTCACTGACTCAATGATCTTCCCTGCCCTCTACTGCAGCATTTTAAGCAAAAAATGATCTTCTTTCTAATAACCAATTGTTACTTTCAACCATCTGAAATAAACAAAATTTCTTCAGATTAATCTTGAACTTCATTAGATTTGTTGCTTGGTGTTACATAATATTTTAAATAAAAAATAAAGAAGGGAAAGAGATCTACCAACAGAACAAAAATATTTTTTGTATACCTAAAGAATGCAACCCTTAATGAAATGTAAGACTTCGCTGAAAAATTATTTTTAAAAACTTGCTTATACAAAAACATCTCCTAAGTCAGGCAAACAGTCAAGCGTCTGTTTTCACTGAATGTAAAATCACTGTGCAACCCTCACGCTTTAGGGAGCATATGCCACTGTTTATGTGTTGTCTTAGGGTTCCCATTGATATAAAGAGACACCACGACCAAGGCAACTCTTATAAAGGCAAATATATATAATTATAAAGGCAGGAAGCATGGTGCATGCAGGCAGATACAGTGGTGGAGAAGGGGCTGAGAGTTCCAAAGGCAACCAAAAGAGATGGGCATCCGAAGGCAGCTAGCAGGAAGCTCTCTTCCCCAATGAGAAGAACCTGAGCATAGGAGATCTCCAATGCCTTCCTCATGGTGACACACTTCCTCCAAGAAGGAAGGCCACACCTTCTAACAGTACCACTCCCTATGGGTCAAGCATATTCGAACCACCACATCCACCACATATGCTGTCTTTTTTTAAGCCTCTAATCTTTTCATATTACTTATGGATGAAGGTAGTTTTTATTTTTATAGAGATTTGTATGTCTGTGCTCTTTGTGTGTGCTGGATGTCTATGAAAGCCAGAAGATCATCAACACCGCTATCAAAAAATTACAGAAAAACATGTGAACTGGCTTTGACCTTGAGAAGAGCTTCCTTAGAAAGATACAAATTAAGAAAAGTATTTAAAATGATGGAGAGCCAGTTCATGGGTTATGAGCACTTCCTGCCTTCCCAGAGGACTTGAAGTCAGCTCTCAGCACGCAGTGCAACACCTCAATACTACATGTAACTCTAGCTCCAAAGACTCTGGCGTCTCCTTCTGGTCTCTGCACACATCTGCACTCACTTACCCTCTAGCCCATTGCCACATACTTTAAAATAAAATAAAATTTAAACTGAAAAAAAAATGAAAATCATAAAGATGGATAGATAATAGACAATATACTATGATTTTTTTTGAGGTCCAAAAACCACCACAAATAAAAAAATTTTAATTTTCTATAAATTTATTTAAATAACTATGGTAAAAGATTTAGAGTTCACATGAAGCAATGTTTTATACTTTTATAAATAAAAGTACTACATTGCCTGCCAATCAATAGGGAAAAGCAGTGGCTCCCAGTTGTAACTCTAGACCCTGGGAATCTGACACCTTCTGGCTTTCATAGGCATCCAGCACACACAAAGAGCACAGACATACAAATCTCTATAAAAATAAAAACTACCTTCATCCATAAGTAATATGAAAAGGTTAGAGGCTTAAAATCACATGGAAAAAAATTCTCTTTAAATGTAGCTACTTCTCACTCTGCAAAAAAATTTTACAGCTTTTTGGAAGTATAACTCATACAATATCCATTTTGCCCATGTAAATTTTGTGATTGTTAGCTTTTAGCACACTGGAAGTCATAACATGGTCACACAATTTAAAGAATTTACCACCTTCCTCAAAGAAACCCTGTGTCCATTAGCATCATGTCCACCATTTCCTTCCTCCCATGCAGACCGGCTCTAGGCAGCCATCACTGGGATTTCTGACGTATTTTCTATTGTGTACATTTCCTAGGAATGGGGTTACATCTAAACAAATGATCACAAAGGGATCCTTTAAGTCTAGCTTCTTGTACTTAGCATCATGCTTGTGAAGTTTATTCATTGTATACAAAACAATCTTTTATACCCAATAATGCTTCATGTATTATGTATGTAAGTTGTTTCTACTTTTTGATGATGTGAACATTCATGGGCAGAGTTTTAGGGGCACAAGCACAAAAGTGGGAAAAAAAGCCATTGCCATTTTTCAGTTGGGTTGTCTTTTCATCACTGAGTTAAAAAAAGATATATATATATATATATATATATATATATATATATATATACTATTTTAACAAATCTCTTGTTGGATAAATGATTTGAAAATAATCCCCCTTACTCTGTGAGTTGTCTTTGAGTTTTTAAAGTTTCTTTTATACATACAACTTTCAATTTTGGTGAAGTCTACTTTTTTTTTTTTTTTTACTATTTTTAATTTTGTGTCTAATTTGGTGTTTTCTACCTCAAGCTTATAAAGATTTGCTTATAAAGAGTTTCATAGTTTGGGCTTTAATCAATTTTTATTTGATTTTTGCGTTAATATTACCAAGAAACCTAATTTCCTTCTTTATGTGAAAAGCCAGCTGCTGTAGTACCATTGGTGAGAAACAGTTCTTTATCAACTGTATTGCAACGAATTCCATTTCAAAAACCATCTGACCCTATGTTTTGGTTCTAAATCCACATTCCTTAATCATAGATATTTGCCATAAATTGAAGCCAGAGTTTTCATTTTACAACTTTATTTTTTTATTTAAGGATTTGTAAAAGTCTTGTTATTTTGGTGTGTATAAAAAGAATCCAACTAGCATTTTGAGAGTTATTGTGGTTAACACATAGATCAGTTTTGAGATCTTCTATATTAAACTGTATTAAGTCTTCTGATCAGTTAACAGTAGATGTTCTTATTTAAGTCTTTCATTTCTTTCAGTAGTAGTTTGAGCTATTTAGTTTGCAAATCTTTGGTTATTTCTAAACATTTTATTTTGACACAATTGTACATAATTATTTTTTAATTTCATTCATAGAATTGTATTGCCATTCATAGAAATTCAATGTCTTCGTATAGTTAATATCTTCTAACTTTCGGAAACTACTTTAACATATAGTTTATAAGGCTTTTAAGAATTTTCTGCGTGCAAGTTGATCAGATGCGGGCAGACCAAACTTCGCTTCCTTTCCCCAATTTCGTCATTTATTTCTTTTTCTTTTCTTATTTCTGTGGCTAGAATCCCCATCACAATGTGAAATGGAAATACCACAAACAGATACTCGTAGCTTCAGTCTTTAGGAGGGAGCTTTCAGTCCTACTGTGTTGACGGTTATATTAGTTGTAGAGACAAAAATGCAGCAGCCAGTAAGAAATCAAAATTACCATCCAATAATAATAATAAAATAATAATAATAATAAATAATAATAATAATTTGGAGATCTGGGCATAAACAATATCTGCTTGACTCCACATGACCAAGTAAGGATGTTTTTATTTTGACATCTGGGTGTCAGAGAGAAGAAGTAAATGAGTCTGGTGAAATCTAGGAAACTGTCAACATCAACAGGATACAGAAAGGGCAGACGAATAAATAGACATTGAATAGAAACAAACAAAGTGGAAGCTAGGAAAGGCAGCAACAAGGGAAAGAATAGTGGACACTGACCAGAAAAGCTCAGAAACAGAGAGGAATCTGGAAAGTCATCATGAAACTATAAAGAAACCAAGGAACAAAAAAGCCACTATTTATAATGCCAAATGGGATAGTGCCTGGAAAGAAGCTATGGGGCCATCAGAGAGGATATCAACGGTGGCCTTTCAAGGAATAGCTGGTCCATCAGAAATTTACTATACATATTTTCCCTCATGTTACTTGCTTCAAATTATATTAGATACTAAATTGACTCAGTAGAAATATGTTCCAATACTTGAATATACAATTCTTTCAAACTCAAATATATCATTTCTATTGCTGTATTTTTTGTGCTTAAACAAAATTCCACTTTTTCAGTGGATAAAGGAAATTGTTTATACATGCCTTGACAAATGTTTACATCTCAGTATATGTATTAGCTAACTGCTAACAAAGCATATAAAGAAACCAAACAGATGCTTTCAGAACTGAAATAAAACGCATCCCATCGAAAGGTAATTTATCTTGGAATAAATTCTATTCTGTGAGTAGAAAGCACTAAAATCAGACTCCTGGTCTCTTGTGAAAATTTTTAAAGGCTACATTATCCCCTAAATAGTAACTGTCTGAGTGTCTGACCAGAATGTATTCCATGTGGTCGGTGGTTTAGGCAAGTAGAGACGTAATACAAGTTGTAGCAAATTAGGAACATTAAGTCACATAAAAATGTCATTTTGAAACTGTTAGGACATTCTCAGAAAACTGTGACTCGGTGAAATATGATGTGGAAGTGCCTCACCATGGGGGGGGGGCGAGCCCCAGCTTCACACTAAGTATGTTTACACACCAATCACAGTCAGTCCTGTTGCCTTCATGCTCTGTCCCCTCGTGGGAAGATCACCAGTCAAGAAGCCATCTGCTTCTCAGCAGACACGAACACCAGGCTGTGAGGCCAGGGCCAGATCCCCATGCAGCCCTTAGCCCTGGAGCAATGCTTTCCTGTGCGACTGAAATTCAACTCCACCAACTGCTTCAAGGGGCTGGAGACCCAGGGTGCAAGATGGGCTCTTGAAAGTCTCAGCTGTGAAGTAAGTTGCATAAATAAGGTTGACTCACGTGCCACTGAAAGTTTAGAAGGTGTAACAGAAGACTAGCCACTTTATTTTGCTAAAAATGAGTGCATGCTATTTTGTAATCGCATTTCTTCCATCTTTCCTTTGTCTAAAAGTAATTGACAAGTAAACAAACAAGAACACTCAGTTGGATTGCAGTCGCCTCATGTAAATTTTAAAAAAAATAAATCCATAGGGCTGAAGAAGTTTGATTACTTTTGCTTGTTCCTCCACCTAAGCAATACTTCTCATTTAAATAAAAAATTCTTGGAAAAAATTGAGAACTCACATGATAAGCCTTCTTCAAATGCTCCTAGATTCACAGAATCAGGGTCCAGAGTTCCCATTTCAAAATGGAGGTTGGATTTCTGAGCAAACAAGAAGGCTATGATGGGCAAACTCCCGTCTCTCATGGCCCTTCATTTCTATATCCAGGAGCTATCTTTGGATTATATCAGATACAGAAACGGAGAGAAAGAGCAGAACTTTCTGCACAGCCTGTCAGGGAAATTCTGGCTAAGCAACAACACCCTGTGGGGTGGATGACATTCTGTAGGCCATGCAGAGACCATTGCTTTTGCCACAGCAGCTTGATTTGATGGTGAATTTTTATATATTGTGTGAGCCCTGGCATTAGATGTAAGCGGGTATTGGTAGGTACATCTGCTCTCTCTTCAGAGGTGAGGGGTATCAAGCCGATAGCTACTTAAAATTCCTTCGAATTGCATAATCAAGAAAGGACCCGTCAGTCTTCCACACCATAAAGTTTATACACATTCCGCTCTCTGAGGAAGCGTGGCTCTTTCACATCATTCAGGAGAAAAGGTAGAGGAAATTTAGATAAGGAATGTTCACAGGCTATCGCAAGCTGAAAGGGAGGAAAACGCATATGCCTTTGCAGCAGTGTGTATATTTTCAAAGAGAACAAACAGTTTACTACTTAATAATTTCCTACCCACTTTAGTGGTCTTTCTTGTATAAAGACATTCTCAGAAATATGAGAATATGGAGACATATATATATGCCTAATATATATACTTCCTTCTTAGAGAGCTCTCAAAAATACGACATAAAAGATGCAAAATTAAAAGACGGTTAAAACTGAACATAATACACATAATGTAAACAATAAGCATTGAGGTTAATTCAACATTAAAATTATGTCAAAGAATTAACCATTTTGTCACATAACAAAATGTGAATGTCCAAAACAATTCTTGCAACACAAGATGCAGTATAAATTGACAATAATTTGAATAAAAATCTAGAAGTTTGACATCACGAACAAATTGATCAGCAGTGGGTTAGTGAAAGGTGTTTACCTTATGAGAACAAATCACTGGGGCGCAGAGATGGTCTTAAAGCACAAGCACTATGAGACAATGGTCGCATTCAAGAGAAAGCAGGGGCTGGGATGTTCCACCAGAATCTTTCATCCTAGTGCTGAACGAGTTTGCATTCTCATACCTACCTTGCTTAGCATCACTTGTCAACCTGAGTGGCCTATGAAGAGGGACCCAGGGATTGTCTGTGTCTCCATGAGAATGGCTTCTGGGCATGTCTATGGGGCATTTTGTTTGGATTGCTAATTGATATAGGAAGGCCCAGATAGTGGGCAGTACTGCCCCTAGACAGGTGGCCCTGGGCTGTATAAGAGAGGCAGCTGAACCAGAGCCTTGGAGCAAGACAATAAGCAGCCATGTTCTCCACTTCAGTTCCTGCCTCCAGGTTTCTGTTTTTGCTTCCAGATGATGGACTGCAAAGCATAAGATGAAGTAAACCATTTTTCCCTAAGTTGCTTTTGGTCGTGCTGTTTATTACAGCCAGAGAAGTCACTGAGACACCCTCCTAAAGGTGCCCTTTTGAATCTTTTCAAATAAAATACAACCATAAACAATTATTTATTTTTCTTCCAAATAAGCAAGAAGAGTTATTTAGCTTCTAGGTAGTTTCTAAAGCAAGAAGCAAGCAGCAGAGGTTATACACAAACCTGACCCATGACCTCAGGAATCACAGAGTACAGGGCATATGCCCATATCCCACTTGAATTCAGAGAAGAAATAGTGAAAAAAGTTTGTGATTTAGGCTCAAAAGCCACCTTGAAAAACAAATGGCATTTAGCCAGCATTTCATCAGAAAGAATGCCTGAGAAACGAGTCCTGAGTTCATCATTCGTGGCCAAGAGTTTTCAAAGGAAGTTAGATGAGTTAGGAGAGACGGAAGAGAATTGAGCAAGAAAATGCCAGAGAAGTGCAAAGATATAACACTGAAGGCCAGATCTGTGGTCTTACCCATCACTCAAATGCTGAAGCCATGCCTAAGACCCAAAATTTACCAACAAAAGTATAAATATCAATAACATCAGGCAATTCACAGATCCAACGAGGCAAAGATTCTTAGTCTAGACTGCCTATCCAAATGTTCATCCATCTGGCTGTTGTGTGTAATTTTAAAATGACCCCACTGCCTTTCTTGGAGCTTATCTCGTGCACTCTGACCCCTCCTGGTACCCTTTTCTCCATCCTGCTTAACCCATGATTGATGGCAACCATCCTCCAACTGGGGAAAGTCAGGAACTGCTGTCTGCACTCCACTGGCTCCCTCTTGGCTTCTCTTTTGTTCCTCCCAGCTAGCTTTGCCAAACCTCCAGCTACTGCCTGGCTTTTCTCTCTCTGCCCACCTTTGATCTTTGGATGAAAAACACTTAGATAGCTTTATTTTCGTAGAATTTGTCAGATAGCAAAATTGCTGGGTGCAGAATCTCCTGCCCTAACTTTATCAGCTAGCCTACCTCAGCCAGCCTCAGCCGACCTCCTTGGCTATCTGATGGTGGCAGAAGTTTCAGGTTCTAGCTTCTCCAAGATCTTCCATGGTTGTTTCATGCTTCTTCCAAAGCCTGGCTTTTTTCCCTTCTCAGACATGGAAATCCTACCTGTACCCTTTATCCAGCAATTGACTCCCTCCTTTTTTATTGACAAAATCAAACCAATTAGGGACCAGACTTTAGTATCAGCAACTGTGTTCATGAATCTAGCAGTTAAGTTATTGGTCACCTACTTCTGTGAACTAGGCAAGACTAAGACATAGAGGCTCAAAACCCTAGCCCAGTGAAGGGTATATTTTAGTGAAGAGAATTACCTATTTCTCTTGCTAGCTAAGATATGAATGCTAAAATATAAAAAGGCTATGGCAAAATTTAGTGAAGACCAAAAGCAGTACATACTTCCTATGCATAGGAGACCTCTTAGAATTAACAGCAGGGGTATCATGAGTTTGCTAATCAGAGTAAAGATCTCAAGCACAGGAGGGGAAGGGGTGTGATATATCAGGGAGAACAAGTATACTAATCTACAACTACCTAAGTTGCCCCATAGGTAGCTGCAAGGAATCACTTCAAAGCTGGAAGGGGCATCTGTCTTAGTTAGGATTTTACTGCTGTGAACAGACACCATGACCAAGGCAACTCATATAAGGACAGCATTTAATTGGGGCTGGCTTACAGGTTTAGAGGTTTAGTCCATTATCACCAAGCCAGGAGCATGGCAACATCCAGGGAGGCATGGTACAGGCAGAGCTGAGAGTTCTATATCTTCATCTGAAGGCCCCTAGGAGAAAACTAGCTTTCAGGCAGCTAGAACAAGGATCTTAAAGCCCACACCCACAATCACACATTTCCTTCAATAAGGCTACACCTTCAAAGAGTGCCACTCCCTGGTGCAAGCATATTCAAACCACCACAGAATCTGTTTAAATAACCTGTTAAAATAACAGAATATGCTTAAAATAACCACTTTATTTTACTCTGAAAAGTAAAATAAAGTTTTCCTTGCCTTGTAGGACATGGCTGACTGTTTTGATTCTGTTATGCATCAAAACAATGTCTAAGGAGGGAGGAGGTAATGGATTGGATTTGTTGGCCTTCATGAGAATTTGGTAATAAAGTCACGTCTCAATGGTCAGTAGGTATCTGTTGGTGCTGGATAACTGTTACAGACAATGTGAGACAGGTCTTGTTAGATCTAGACCCTTTTATAGTAGCTCTCATTTTCTTTCCATTTATGTCCACTCTAACACAATCTAAGATCCACCGATTGAAACCTGATGCCAAGTAACCCAGAACTATCCAACTTACAGAAATCTCTGAATTCAAGTGTGGGATGGGTATATGCCCGGTGCTTTGATCCCTGAGGCCATGTGTCAGTTTCCTCCTGGATGTTTTGTGTATAACCTGCTTGCTTCTTGCTTTAGAAATGGATTAGAAGCTAGATAATTCTTCATGCTTATTTGGAAGAAAAACAAGTAATTATTTATGGTTGTATTTTATTTGAAAAGATTTAAAAAGGGAACCTTTAGGAGCCTGTCTTGGTGACTTTTACTAATTGAGATAATTTTAGAAATAATTGTCTCTGTCCTTCACTAGAGGCTGAATCCACAATTCTGTGTATGGCCCTGGAGTTTGTATTTTTAAAAACCCTCCAGATGATTTCACTGTGCGTTGGAATTCATAGCCAGTGTCTAAGTAAGAATGGGGAAGTGCTGAGCTGGCATAGCTGCTGTAACTGCAGCTGCATGGCTGACATTTCTAGCTTTCCACCTCATCCACACTCTCATCAAGGGCTGCACTCAACCTCACATGCAAGCAAACAAAAACAAAACCCCATGTCCTTGAGAACAAATACTCCCAGCTTCAGTGTCTTTTTCTCACCAACAAGAAAAGCTTTCAGTTTGCACAGCAGATATTGTATAAGAGGAAGGAAGGGAAGGGTTCCTGATAGGCCTTCAAAAGCTTTCCCCATTCTGATAAGCCTACTGGATTTCCTTATCTACCATAGAAAGGGGCCTCACTTACATGCAAAGTTATGTCTGTGTTAGAACTAACTATGCTTTTTGTCTAGAATTTTACTTAGAGTTTCCTGTGTCTTTCTGTTTGTCTCTGTCTCTCTGTCTTTGTCACTCTGTCTCTGTCTGTCTCTCTGTGTCTCTCTCTGACCCCCCCCCAGTCTTTCCTCATTTAATTAAAAGATAATCATATCACAACCCCTTCCTTTTCCTCCCTCCAGTCCATCCCATATCCAAGCCAACCACTGACTTTCTCTTTTGGAAATGTAAACTGTTTTCTTTTAAAAACATTTATAACATTTATATTCATTTTAGTCCTTTTGGCATATTAATAATGGACAGAGTTAAATTAAGAACTTCCTGATGATCAACCCACAAAGTAAATCAAGCCTGCCATCTACCTAATTCATTAAATTTTGCAGTGCATCCTGTAACTATGGCCCAGCAGTACAGGATGCTTTCAATAGACAATAAGTAAACAAATGTGTAATGACTCACGATGTACAAGATTTTCTCAATTACAAGACCCGTATTTACTGCCTTTTTCAAAGTATGTAGCTAGTTTCATAGAAAAATCAAAAGCAAAATCTACACAGAAGATGAAGTATGTTTACACAGGTGCCAAATCTGGGTCAATTGGAGCATAAAAATAAATATCCACAGTGACTTATAACCTACAAAATAAAAATATATAATTCCATAGAAATATAAATATCTAGATAGAAAGATGACTGGAGAGAAATAAAGAAAATGACTGTCTTTTTAAAGACAGATTTCCAACAAAGAGTGTGCAGGGTTAGAGGACCTTTCAGGTTGTCATCTTAGATATTACTGATGCAGGCAATAGTTAATAAATGTTGAAACTACTAGATTGAAAACTTGAGAGTTACTAAACCGTTTATTCTCAAATATAGTGCTTCAAATTATTAATCAGATTTATTAACTTACACTAAAAACTTGGAAGATTCCAGATCAAATACTCAAATTTAGTATCACCATTAAATGTGAAAATCCGTATTCGTGATTCCGTTAGTGTTGCACAGAAAAAGACACTACTATCATCTCCTTTGAGCATGTGTTATGAGTACAGTTATGAAGAAATATCAAAAATTAATTTTAGTGACCATTTATAAAACAAAATTGATTATACTTGTTCAAATACGCAGGTCAGACAACACTAACAGGAAGATACAAGAGTATACCAGAGTAAAGGAGACTAGAAGGACATTTAGTGGCAACTGGATATAATATATGATCTTGGATTAGACCCTGGATCTCAAACCAATAGATTAAAATATGTTATCAGGACAATCGATGGTGTTTTGAATAGTAGCCATGTGCTGTTGTAGGATATTTGATCACATTGTGAACCCCATGATCGTGAACTGGAAATATCTGTTTCCTGTGGAGTGGCTCAACCCGAGCTCACACCTTTCATCCAAGAGCCAAATAAAGTCAACCCTACGTCAAGAGAACAAGCAATTAACACATCAACGGAGAGTGAACATAAGTAGGCAGAAAGGAGGGATTTTGGATTGAAGACAGCATGGAGATGGAGGGGGAGGAGCTTTTTTCTTCCAAGATGTTGGTGCAATAGGAAGATCAACTGGGTGCTTTCTCTGCCTCTCTGAGATAGCAGGCTTTCACCACAGCGTCTGGCTCCTGAGTCTTCATTTGATAATCTAGTGGTTGGGATTCAGTTTTTAAAACAACAATGTACTGACATGCTATTGTTTGCTGGTGTTGTCTTTCCACTGTGGTTAAGGGCTACACACTGCAGTATTTATATAGAGAAAATCTTCAACTTGTCTCAGTGTTTGGCTTGTGCTTCAGTTTCGCTGGGATTTAACATCCCTTTGTAGATATCTTGTAAAGTGACACTTTTGGCTGAATGTATAGATTCTAGAAAGCAAAGCATAAAGAATAATATAGGGTGAGAAATCAAGGTAAGCTGCATATTTGGATACTGCTTTACATTATCCACTTCTAAATAAGACTCAGATCTGTCACCTAGTCATTGTATACATTTAGACTAAAAATTAGTTCCATAAATGAAAATATAGAGAAGAATACAAGAAGGCACAGGGACCCTCACTGAAGAATCTGGTTGAAGCCATGCTATCTTAACTGCAATCCCTACCTCCAAGGTTCAGGGAAGGTCCCAAGAGGTTATAGAAAGATCACATAACCCAGAGGACCAAGATGCCTGCTGCTAGACCTGATTAATTAAAAGCTGAAGAAATGGAAGGTCAGCAGCTCTCCTTAAATCCATCAGAAAACGAGGTCCTTGACAAACTGACATCCCTAAAACTAGAGAAACGGGTGAATTAGAAGAGTCACACGATGTAGATCAAGTTCATAAGAAAACATCCATGGAAGTCAGAGTCCGAGCCGTGGTTCGAAAATCTAACTCACTGAGTGGCTCCTAGAGAGCCGATGTGAACAAGCCGGAGACTTTAAAGCTCCCGGGAAAGCTATCCACAAGTGTAAAAGTAACTTTTATTCTCCTGATGTAATTGTCCTATTGGAGGTTTACTGCATCCATCTGCTAACCTAGGCCAAATCCTGGAAGCTTCAAGCCTCTGTACACTCTAATCTAGAGCTAGAATGTTTCCAGCCTCTGAGACTTGCTACTGAGTAAGCTCACTCCTTCCTAGTTTTTTCTGATCTCTCACTGGCTGGCTTATAATCACTCAGCTGTTCTGGCTTAAACACCTCCCCAAGCTGACTGATTCAATCTGCCTCCTCTCTTGGCCTCTGATTTTTTTGCTCTGCTTGGCCTCAAACTAACTCTAGCAATCTGATCTCCTGGTTCCTTCTCATTCTCTGGCTCATTCTTTCTTCACCTGTGTCTAGCTTGTTCTCTTTCTCTGCAATCTGTCTCTCTATAACTGTCCTGGTAAAACTGATCTCTCTCTCTCTCTCTCTCTCTCTCTCTCTCTCTCTCTCTCTCTCCCTCTCTCCTCCTCCTCTTCTTCCTCCTCCTCCTCAAGTAGCTTCCCTTTCCTCTCAAGAGAGTTGGGCATATCCTACTCTGATTCATCACCTTGTCTGTCACTCAATTAGACATGACATTCAAATGTGGGTGCTTCCTTCTGCAAACTAAATATACCTTCATTGTTTTGGATTAAAGCTATGTGCTAAGGCTGAGTCATACCACAAGTAGAAACAGCTTTTTCTAGTAAACAACACAATCTTCAGGTTCACAGTGTGATCAAATACCCTGCAACACATGAGACGGCCCAGATGCCCATGGGATTTCCACCTCCAGAAATGCTCCCGGATTCTTCAGGAAATATAACAGACACTCCCTTTATGCCTCCAGCAGGAAGAAAAATAAAAGAGACTATTTTAAAATGTGCCAGAACATTGTGTTCCTCTTAAGGATGTAGACCCTCGGGATCCACTGCTTCCATGTGGAGAGAGAACACTCTCATTCTGCCTCCATCCATCGTCTTTTCCCAGGGTAACTAAGAAGTGCTCTGGAACCTCACAGCTCAGAACACCAACAAACAGATCTAACCACAAGGCAAGAGACGCCACCCTCCCCACATTTGACTGCTGCATTACTTGTCTGTTTACTGGGGCTTCCTCCTTCCTTCCTTCCTTCCTTCCTTCCTTCCTCTCTTTCTTTTTTTCTTTCTTTCCTTCTTTATTTTTTTAAATGAATCTCTACTTTGTCTCTCGTCAGAAGAATCATAGAACACACTAAAAAAGCAAAAACCAAACCAAAATACCCAGCAATACCCTTGAAAGAGATTGAACAAGGATCAGAAAGAGGTTCAACTAAGGCTAATGTGTGTTGGAGTTACGGACAGGTGTTTTTCACTGTGAGCCATACACTGAGGGGGATCTAATGGAAACAGCACGAAAGATTGCATAAATAATGTATGCAAAGCAGTGAAGGTGCTAGGCACTGAACAGGAAGAAACAAATCTGGCAGCTGCCAGTAGGACAGAGATGAAGAGTGCTTCAGATGATCAGATTGGAAATAGCTGAAGTCAAATATTTATGGAACTGAGAAGTATTGAGAAAGAAAAAAATTTTAAAAAGGAGCTCAACAAAGGTAGATGCTGATGTGAGTGTCAGGAAGTGCATGCTGACAGGAGCCTGATATAGCTGTCTCCTGAGAGGTCTGCCAGAGCCTGACATATACAGAGGCGAATGCTCACAGCTAACCTTTGAACTGATCGTGGAGCTCCCAGTGGAGGAGTTAGAGTGAAGACTGAAGGAGCTGAAAGGGTTTGTGGTCCCATGGGGAGAGCAACAATACCAACCAACCAGAGCCCCCAGGGTCTAAACCACCAGCCTGGGAGCACACAGGGAGGGACCCATGGCTCCAGCTGTATATGTAGGGGAAGGGGGCCTTGTAGGGCATAGGTTGGAGAGGAGGTCTTTGGTCCTGTGAAGGCTGGATGCCCTAGTCTGGGGGAATTCGAGGGTGGGGAGGTGGGAGTGGGTAGGTGGGTGGGGGCACATCCTCATAGAAGCAGGTGGAGGGAGGATGGGATAGGCGGTTCCAGGTGGGGGGTAAATAGGGAAAGGGGATCACATCTGAAATGTAAATAAAATATCCAATAAAAATAAATAAATAAAAAGGAGCTCAAAAAACTGTGAAATAATTACAAATGATACAGCATACACATAACAATATCATAAACACTCCCCCTCTGCCTATACACATATACTCCTATACTCGCATGCTTATGCACTTCCCCACACATATAGAGGCACACAGGTACAAGCACACACACAAGCACACACATACACACATGCACACACATGCACATGCATACAGGAACACACACACATACACATACACACAGTCATGTATATTTAAACACTAAAATATCAAAGATAAAGAAAATAATCCAAAGAAAGTGAAGGAGAAAGCACTTGACCCATATAGGAGTGCAAAGATAGGAACTAATCATGCCTTTCAACAGAAACCACACAAGCGAAAGTGACATCCTTAAAGATTCTGCAGAGAGACTGGGGGAGGGGGCTATTAACTCAGAATTATATACCCTGTGGAATTATTTCTCAGAAGTGAAGGAACTAACTCCCCAATCTCCAGGGGAAATTTCCAGCCCTTGGTCACATATCAGGTCCTGGATGAACTTAGTAGGTTACAAAACAGAAGACAAGGATAGGGGGAGTGGGGCAGGGAGACAAGGCAGTCGAGGTCTGTGAATGATTTGACTGTATTACATATGTATATGAAATTGCAAAAGAATAAATTTAACTAGTAAAATAGCAAAGGAGAAATTAAAATTCCCCCCAAATAAAAATGAAGAGAATTGGCTTCCTACAAGTATAACTTATAAGAAGCAGTGACACTGTTCCTGA
Source organism: Grammomys surdaster (assembly GCF_004785775.1). NCBI lineage: Eukaryota > Metazoa > Chordata > Mammalia > Rodentia > Muridae > Grammomys > Grammomys surdaster. Next base: position 14,938,783 of record NW_021604719.1, on the reverse strand, counting down.
AAGGAAAGGGACAATGGTGGATTTCAACCACTCGGATCTGTATAAAGAAAGAAAAAGCAACAATAAGTGAATAAAGGTACGATGAACTTGAACTTTCCTCCCTGCTCTTAATTTAGGAGAAGCATTTTCAAAAATTATAAAAAGCATATCAGATTATATTTATGTATAGATATGCATTTAGATACTAGTTCATAAAAAATGAATACTAGAAATGAATGAGGAAAGGACTGGGTATATTTTTTATGATTAGTTACTTAACACTGCTCATACATAGAGTTAATTGAGAATAAACTTAAGATAAGTGTAACCACATACAACGACCTCTAGATCAGTCAGTAAAAACTATTTGTAGTTTATGGGACTTTGTTCTTCTAATACAGAGTCTTATTGTATAGCCCCAGCTATCCTGGACCTCGTTGACTGTCTTTCCATCTCAGTCCTCCACAGTACCAAGACTACAGACATGATCTACCATAATTAGAATTTGTTTGTTTTATAAAGGTCTGATTGTTATACCAAAGGAGAGAGTATGGAATCTTACAAAATATTCAGTTAAATCTCCAAAAGAAGGTGAAAGTTTATGAAACAAAAATATGAACAACAATATCAACTAACTGGACACTCCTCTAAAGTTTCCAGGGACTAAACCACCAGTACACATGGAGGGACCCATGGCTCTAGCTACATAAGTAGCAGAGGATGGCCTTATCTGGCTTCAATGGGAGGGAAGGCCTTTGGTACTGTGGAGGCTTGATGCCCCAGCATACAGGGATGCTATAGTGATGAAGTGGGAGTGGGTGGGTGGGTGAGCACCCTCTTAGAGGCAAAGGGGAGGGGAGATGGGATGGGGAATTTGCAGAGAGCAGACTGGGAAGGGGGAACAACATTTGACATGTAAAGAAATAAAATAGCCAATAAAAATAAATAAAATTAGGAATAACAACAAAACAAAAACAAAACAAAACAAAAACAAAGAACAGGAGTGGCAAATTGAAAACTATAACAAATGGTGGATGCGCCGGTTTACAGTGACCACCTCAGATGCTGGCATAACAGTACCAACGATAACACATGCTCTAGTGTACTACAAAGCAACAAGAATAGAAAAGGCATAGAGGTACTGACACTAATGAAAAATGTGGAGGCAGCGAATATTGCCATCAAAACAGACTTCACAGCAAGGGAGGTTGTTAGAGTCAAAAAGGGCAGAGCAAATTATGATGCAGACACATATACAATGTTTCAAATGAGCACAGCTAACAATGTAGCATCAATATAGGAGAGAAAAAAAGTAGATAGATCTACAAAGAACGCAGCACACAAGTAATTATCTTATTCCTTGATAAATAAGCATAATAAATGCCACAGAGCAAGAACAGTTTTCAATGATTAGCACAGAAATGAGCCATATGCTTGGGGGGGGGCAGTCAAGACACAAACCTTACAGCCAAGATACTCTTTTGTTCACACTGTGACATCCTAATTTTTCTTTGGAATATTTAGATTACTCACATTTAGTCTAGTGAATGTTGCAATTTTGTTTAGGTCTCCTATTTTGGTATATAGTTTCTCTTTACCTCACTGAATTTTGTTATGATCAGGGTACAAAAAGACAGAAGAGACACATACCTCTTTATGAAGTGAATTTTAAAAAAAAAACGTGTATGTAAAGGAACATGCTATGGGAAGAGTTGAAGTAAGGAGTGGGTAGTAGAAGTTATATAAATGCAGTATTCATATATAAAATTGCCAAATTTTAAATATAAAATCAAGACCAACATGCTAGTTATTCTCCTCCCACTAAAACGCATCTCTTTTATTCTTTTGTCTCTATTGGTGTGAATTGTCAATCTAGCCTGTAGTTGAGCAAGAAAGACCTTGACTTTATTACAGCTCCAGATTTAGCTAGTCACTGGCTGCAAGCGCTTACAGAGTGGAACCAGAGATTTCTCTTTGCTGTAGCTGAGGACTGGAATACTGGACAGACTCCAGACTGACATCTTCTTGGCCTCAACCCCCTCCTATAAATTTCTGCATCTGAACAAGAGGTGGAATTTTCCATCCAGTGTGGTTTTTAAATTACAGAGTTTAGTAAATCAAAATGATACTCTTCCTGTATTTATTGGCCAATCAGATTTTCCATTCCACCCATTGTTTGTTCGTATCTTTACTCTCCACTATTCTGATTGGTTATTTTATTTGATTCTTTTATATGTTCCCTAAGAATCTTATTTGTTATTTTTACCACAATAGTTCTTGCCAGACTGCCAAAAATAGATGCTATGGAGCTAATTTTAGAACCTGTTTGCTAGAGTGTATTCTGTTCTTGCCATACAGCTTCCCCTGCTGTTCTCCCTCCCATCATCTTTCCTCGGGTATTTCTGCTAATGATATTTGTATGTCAGAGCTCAGTATAAGCATCACCCAGTCCAAGCATGCTGCCCTGCCCCCTTCACGTCACAGTAGGAAATAGCTGCTGGTTCCTCAATGCGTTTGTTGTCTATTTACTTCCTGTTACTTTCCTCTTTCCTTTCAATCAGAATGATCACAGGGTTTTCATTACTAGTCTGTGCAAGGCCTGCTTGTCTTGCTTCTCTCTCTCTCTCTCTCTCTCTCTCTCTCTCTCTCTCTCTCTCGTTGTTTTCTCTCTTTATTCTCCATCCCTGAGCCCATTTCCTTTCCTAACCGACCTGCATTCCCATTTAATTTATGCCCTCTGTACCCACATTCCACCATGTATTTACATGTAACCGAATTAATGGACAGTCTATTTTAATTTCAGTAAATGCTATTGCAACATAAACTGCCATATTTCCATTTTTAGCTCAGAGATGCATTTTGACATACATCTATTTGCACTTCCATATTCAAGCAGAGGGAAAAATGGGTGCATGGGTGTCTGTACTCACTTAATTTTCAGCACTCATATGCAATCCAGGTCCCAGAGCCCAGGGAATGGTCTCACCCTCGGTGGGTGAATCTTTCCATATCAGTTAATTTAACTAAAATAATTGTCCACTGACATGACCAGAGGCCAACCTGCCTGACTTGGGCAGTCCATCACTGGGACTCTCTGCCAGGGTGGTTTTATATATGTCAAGCGGACACAGCTAATCATCACAGATGCTAACGTACTCTCCTTAGATGTCAGTAAATGACTTTTCACCAGATTCTCAGCTGTTTTCAGTCTGACCTGCACTATTTTTATGTCTGTTGCTACTTAGTTTGCATTTGGATATTTTTATCTTTCTTGAAATTTTTCTTTATTATGTATGTATATTTGTATGTATATATGCATATGAAAGTGGGTGATATAATTGTTTAGTGTGTGTGCTCATGTGTATACAAACAAATAAAGTACATGGACTCACAAGTGTGTGTGTGTGTGTGTGTGTGTGCAGGCTATAGGAGAATGTCCTATTCTCTATTCTATTGAAATGTGATAACTGGAAATTCATGGGTCTTGGGATATGATGCATACTTTCTCATTTCGGGAGGACTAAACTTAGGACTTCAGTCCTTATATCACTGACAATGTCCACTGACTAGTGTCTCCAGGTCCTTGTTTCATCATCAAAGAAGAAAGTCACAAGCAGTGGAATCACAGCTTGGTCTACCAAGGAGATTTTATTATAGAGAGAAAATTTGTATTATAATTTTTTAAAAAAAATTATTATAAAATTTTAAAAAAATTATTATAAAAAGAAAGACTAAAGCTTTATAGAAGAAAGAAAACAGAACTCCAGATTAGATTAGCTCCTATATGGCACAAGTCCCACAAGGGAAGGCTGCCTCAGAGCCGTCGGCCTAGGCACTAGACTCTGGGGGCTTTTTATAGGATATAGGCAGAAACTGGACAAAGAGTAGAGTCATTGATCAGGAGATTGATTAATTTGTTGGGTGTACAAAGATCAAGCCAATGGGAGGATCCCACACTCTGAGCATATTAGTTTGGTCCAGCCAGGGAGATGATCACACAGTGTTCCTGTGTTTCTCACCCAGTCAGAGGAGTGGCCCTGCAATGAAGCCTGGGGTAGTCTGCTAGTCTGTGGCTTCGCATGGCATTGCCAGCTTTTAGGTCCTCCTGATCTCCCACCTTGGCAGGGTCTGCTAGCTGTTAGTTAAATTATTTTCTCTTTGATTCTGTTACGTGAGAAGTTATCACATATCATACCTATTAAAATGTAGCTGTCATTTTCTTTGGTTAACTGTTAGTTAGGTCCTTGTCTCTGGGGCTAATCTTGGGTGATGTCCCCTCTGGAATAGGTGGAGGTTTCTTTCTGGAAGCCATCTCTACTCACGATTTAGTCTGTTACAATTAGGTGTGTCACAAGTACTCTGTGGAAGGACAATGGTGCCTTGTGCATGTTATATAGGGAAAGGGGGTTCCATGGATGCCAGCTAGCCAGCCAACGAATGCTGGCGTTGTTCCCAGAGTCCTGTCCTCCTTCTTATCTGTGAGGCTTGGCTATCTCATAACCAGCTGCAAGCTTTTGATTCTCATCCCTGGTGCTCCAGATCCAGCAGTTCACCCCTAACTTCTGTTTCCACCGTGATACTATCTCTCTCTGCCTGATTCCTTTCAGACCAGTTCTCTGACTGAATCTGGAGCTAGGCTGGCAGCCAATAAACCTCAGCGATCCTATCTTCCTGTCTCCAGCCCCTTCCCACTGGGGTTACAGGCTTATGTGTAACTATGCCAGGCTTTTTACATTACGCCCGGGGATTCAGTCCAGGTCCCCACACTTGTGTGGTAAGTGTTCTTACCTGCTCACTGAGCTATCCCCTCAGCCCAAAAAACATTTCCAAGATGTTAATTAACTAAATCTCCTGACAGATTCATTTTAGGATTAAAAATATGCCTTGTGCTATTTAACCCAACTGATCTTTTATTTGTAGAATTTTATTTTGCCCTGGGGTGTGTGTTCATCTCATATATATATATATGGATGATTTTGTTTATAATTCTCTGACAAGTCTCTTATTTTATACAAATAATCAAACACTTATAATTGTTTCTATCATTTTATCATCCTTGAAATACTTCAGACTCTTTTCCTGCTGGCTTTTCTTTGTGGTGGCTCGCTCCTTTTGAGTGTGTACTGCTCAGTTACTTCAGTTTATTGTGGAAACTAGCCGAGGCCTGGCATCCAGGCAGGTTCTTCCAGAGACTTATATTGGGTTCTTCCAGGTGATCTGCAGGGTAACGATAGCTCAGGATCACGCAGTCACATTTTTAGCTTGGCAATTTAGACTACCCATGGGGTCTACATATTTAGGTGTTGAATGTATGTGAGGGTTACAAATCTCAAAGTTTGTTACTGTACTCAACAGACATTCAGAATATAATACTTACTAAAGATGTAACTATGTAACTATGCTACTGGTTTTTATATGTTCTAGAGTACAGATTGTAAGATGTTATACCATACTATGGCAGCAGCAGCCTCCCATACTTCCTGTTGATGTCTCTTCATTGCACTACTTTCTCTTGTGCTTGGCTTAATCATTGTTTGGCTCACCATGACCGCTGAACAAGCAAAATCCCCTGCTAAGGTTGCCTGTAAGAAGGCCTAATCAAGTAATTGATCTGGAAACAAAGTAAAAAGTAATGCTTAGTGGTAGCATCTTTAATCCCAGCACTTGGGAAGTAGAGACAGGTGGGTCTCTTTGAGTTCAAGGCCACCCTGGTCTACATAGGGAGTTCTAGGACAGTCAGGGATATAGAGAAACCATGTCTCAAAATAAAAGAAGAAGAAGAAGAGAAACATGATGATGGCCTACAATGTCCTTACTGGTCCCATTCCACTACTGCTGGAACCTTCAAGAATTAGAACTGTATGATGTTCTCACAATGACAAATTGTCTAAGGATGTTTCTTAGTTTATCTCCTTTGCTAAGCATTATGTGCTAGGCTTACAGACGCTACTAACTTAGGATTTATACAGGTAAAAATTAGAAATGTGATCAAGACAAGGACATTTCTGACAAAGAGAAGAGCATATGTAGTCTCAGTGAAGAGAGAGTATTCTTGGAGAACTGAGGACAGCCAGGATACTGTAATGTGGCACATATCGGGTGTGTTGCCCATGGGACTGGAAGAGGTAGGAAGAGACCATTGCAAAGTATTTGCAGATCTTATAAACGGAGACTAGAAAGTAGTTCTTATGTATGCACAGTCAAACTGATTAGCAGAGGAAAACTCAGACAGGGACAGTCCACAGCAATCTAAGTATTAGCTGATTCTGACACTCGGTTCTCAGACATACAACCTCTGTGGCCTTCGAGGACAGTGGACATGATGACTATGGTTGCTGGCATTTAGCTATCTTTTGTTTCACGTGGGAAAACAGGCTCAAAGATGTTCCATAATGTTTGTGGCTCTGTTATCAAACTTCTTATCACATGTTCTTGGTAGCTCCAGGTGTGAGGAGGGTTCTGTTTAAAACTGGCTTGGCTGCGTGGAGATTAGCCTTGAGTTTTCTGCCAGAGTAGGGAAAAGGACATTAAAAACAAGGAATTGAAAACAAATGGTATTAGAAGCATAGCAAAAAGATTTTATCCAACACAGAACTCAGCATATGCCCCCACACCCCTAACAAACAGTATCTGCTGCTGGTCCTGGTCCTGGTCCTCCTCCTCCTCCTCTTCCTCCTCCCCCTGCTCCTTCTCCTCCTGCTCCTCCTCGTGCTCCTCCTGCCCCTCCCGCTCCTGCTCCCCCTCCTGCTCCTCCTCCTGCTGCTCCCCCTCCTGCTCCT